>NC_061119.1:184599138-184965861 GCF_002878395.1 Capsicum annuum
ATATATATATATGTATATATATATATATATATGTATGTATATATATATATATATGTATATATATATATATATGTATGTATATAGTGAGAGAGAGAGAGGAAAAGTTCTTCAATTTGTTTTCACCGATACGTGAGTATTAGTATGGCTTTGAAATTTCAATATGATGGAAACTTAAATATTTGTGGTGGATACCCAGCACGATTTAGTGTTAATTTCAAGTAGAATTCCTTTTAATTCTTCAACGGAGTGGTAAGTATTCTGCCTTCTTTCTCTTTTTGCGTTAGTTTATAGGGTTCTAACTTTTGTGTATTATCTTTTTATTTACAGGATTTGGATCATCGCTTTTGCTTCAATAAGTATGTATGATTTTCTGGTATGTTTCATCAAGTTTTGCCAGGTAAGGTCACTCTTTAACTAATAGCTTTAAAAATTATATATTCTCAATAATTGTCATAAATTCTCCTCTTTTGATAATTTCTCCTATTTGTTCTTTCATTTGAAGATTTTTTGTTAAAAAAATGGACGAAACAATCATTTTACCACCAAATGAAGTAGCCAGAAAAATTTAAGATATAAACCTTCACTTTAAATTACGTAGTTAACATACTTATATTTCACTTAATAATATTAATAGACTAGAACGTCTTTACTGCATGTGACTTTCCTTTAGATTTAGTCTTCTTCAGTTTTTTTGTTTCTTTTTTTGGGTGTATTTGATTTGTTCTTGCTATAAGTTTAGAATTCTATTATCGCCTATATTAATGACTGTGTAGATTGTTGATTATTATTTTAAGTTTATCAATCTTTTATTACCAGGTACCAACTAATGTATTAGAATATATATTTTCTCCTTCAATGGCTCATCTAATAACAATACGATGTATTTGAATTTTGTTTTGGGGAGCATAAAGTTCTTTTGGTATAAAAAAAGTTCCCAATTTTCTCCCTAGGAGAAATGATCAAAGAAAATCAAGATGATCTCTGTAGAAAAAGGACCGCAACAAATAAAGTAATTTGTTACGTATTATTTTATAAATTATCATATTATATTTTATTGTACTGTATTAAAAATGAATTTAATGAAATGATACAATAAAATTTATATAATAGTCAAAACAAACATTATATTTAAACTACCACAATAAAAATTTAGGGAGAGAAGGTCTCTTACGTCTTAGAGCTTGATAGGCTGATGCACATGAAAATTTTCCGTGGGTTTAAGCTTCCAAATAGGCATGTCCTTGAAAAATATACAATTAGTAGAAAAACAAATGAAAATAAATTTAGACAAATACATGGAAACTAACGATATAAAATATATAGAATTTCTTAATGAAAATATGCAAGAATTACTTAGACTAAAATAAACAACTAGAAAATATTATGAAAAAATATTTAATCGAACTTAAATGACAGATGATATTAAAATACTTGTTTTATATATACTTAGAAATATAGAAATTATAGACATAAAGAAAATAATGTGGGAAAAATTACAAGATTATGAAGAGGAAGAATTATTAAACAGTATAGAAAACTTACAAATATATTATGAACATCAATATTACTTAGATTCAGATGGATACTATTCAGAATAAATAAATGTTAGACTATATAAAAAAAAATAGAGAAAGGCAAAATTGGATATATGAAGAAGTTAATTACAGAAATCAACTTGAAATAGAAAAAAGACAACTAGAAGAAAAATTACTTAAAATGAAATTAACCTTAGAAAAAGAAGATACTGATAATGATTTATTTAATACATACAAAAAATTATTTAATACAGATGGAAAATTACCTATACATGAACAACAAATACTAGTTAATCAGATAAAGAACATAAACCTACGCATTGAATATAGCAAAGTTAGAATAAAATACTGCATAGAAATTGCTAAAATTTCAATAGGATAAAATAATAAACTACACAAATTAATGAATACATCTTACGAAAAGAATAAATCATTAAAAGATATCGAAACTAAACTATATAGTTTATACCTAGAATACAAAAGATTATATAGTACTAACGAAGATCCTAAAACATTAGATAATTTAATTACGATAATATCTAATTTAGAATATGAATTAATAAAACATTTTAAGTCAAGAAGATAAAAATGAAAATTAAACCAACCAATAATATACATGAAATAATCTACTTAAAAATAAATACTTATTACTTAATAAGTATTTATTATCTAGTAAAGTTACCGCGCTTAATCCTCACTCCAAGAAAATTATATAGCAAAATATCTAGTAAAAAATAAGGAAATAAAATCTTATAATAATATATGCTCAGATCTACCAAGAAGCTTAATAAACACTAAAAATATAGCAGAAAAAGAAATAATAATAGGAGTTAGAATTTGAAATAAAGGAAGAAATGCAAAAAACAGACATAATATTAGGAATTGAATGGCTAGAACAAGTAAAACCATACAATATAGAACATACACAATTATCTATAACATATAATAGGGAAAGATTATTCCTAAGTAGAGCTCTAACATGATATGAAAATATGTGTATTAATGAAGATAGTAGTAGAAGGATATTATAGTAGATATTATACACCTATGATAGGTACAAGAGCAGAAGCTAATTTATGTAGATATAATTGTTTACCAGAAAGTAAATGGGATAAATTAAAAACACCAATAATAGTTAAAGAATTTAATAACGAAGGAAGCCTAATTACTTATAAAGCTAAGAATGTAAAAACACAAGTATGGGATAAACTATTAACAATAGAAGAAATCTATAATTATGAGCTAACATCAAAAGATATACTTTTAGGAATGCCGTTTTTAGATAAATTATACCCACATATAATAATTAGAACAAATTGGTTGTTTACAACACCATGTAAACAGAAAGTAAGAGTAAAAAGAGTTATTAATAAAATAAGAAAGAAAATTGATTAGATAAAAGGAAGTGAAAAAATTACACAAAAATTAGAAAATATAAAAAATACTGAAGATACAATAGAACTGGTCGTATTTTCAATAAATAAAAAGGAAATAACTATATTTTCAATAAATAAGATAGAAATAATTAAGAAAAAATTAGAACAATTATATAGTGAAGATCCATTAAAAGAATGGAAAAAACATAAAACCGCTATAAAAATTGAATTAATAGGTAAAATTAGCATAATAACCCAGAAACCATTAACATATAATTTTGATGATTTAAAAGAATTTAAAATACATATAGAATAATTATTAGAAAAACAATATATACAAAAAAGTAATAGTAAACATAATAGCCCAGCATTTATAGTAAATAAACATAGTGAACAAAAAAGAGGAAAAAGTAGGATGGTTATTGATTATAGAAATTTAAATGCAAAAACAATAACTTATAATTACCCAATACCAAATAAGATATTAAAAATAAGACAAATACAAGGATATAATTATTTTAGTAAATTTGATTGTAAATCGGGATTTTACCATTTAAAGTTAGAAGAAGAATCTAAGGAATTAACCGCATTTACGGTACCACAAGGATTTTATGAATGGAATGTACTACCATTTGGATATAAAAATGCACCAGGTAGATATCAACATTTTATGGATAGTTATTTTAAACAACTACCTAATTGTATAGTATACATAGATGATATACTATTATATACAAAAACTAAAGAAGAACATTTAAAATTATTAGAACAGTTTACAGATATAATAGAAAAATCAGGAATAAGTTTAAGTGAGAAGAAAACAGAAATTATGAAAAATCAGATAGAACTTTTGGAAATACAAATAGATAAAAGTGGAATCAAAATGCAACAACATATAGTACAAAACATAATAAATTCAAAATAAGAATTAGATACAAAAAAGAAATTACAATCATTTTTAGGATTAGTAAACCAAGTAGGAGAATATATTCCAAAATTAGCAGAAAACTTAAAACCATTACAAAAAAAATTAAAAAAAGATGTAGAATATAACTATAACGAAGAAGATAAAAAATAAGTTCAGAAAATAAAAATACT
The DNA here is from genome assembly GCF_002878395.1 of Capsicum annuum. NCBI lineage: Eukaryota > Viridiplantae > Streptophyta > Magnoliopsida > Solanales > Solanaceae > Capsicum > Capsicum annuum. Next base: position 184,603,148 of record NC_061119.1, read on the forward strand.
TTGTAAAGAATTACCAAAATTTCTAGATGAAAATAGAAAATTTATATGTATAGTAGAAGCAGATGCTAGTGAATGTAGTTATGGAGGAGTACTTAAATATAGATATGAAGGAGAAAAATTAGAACACCATTGTAGATACTACTCAGGTACGTTTAATGAAACAGAAATAAAATGGGAAATAAATAGAAAAGAATTATGCTCATTATATAAATGTTTTTTAGTATTTTAGCCATATATTGTATATAACAAGTTTATTGTACGAACAGATAATACACAGGTACGTTGATGGTTAACAAAGAAAATACAAAATTCAGTTACAACAAAAGAGATTGGGAGACTAGTCATGAATATATTAAATTTTACATTTACAATTGAAGTAATTAGTACTAACAAAAATGTTATTGCAGACTACATATCAAGACAAAGCTACACAGACTGATATAATAGAAGATGATGCTTTAGAAAAGATATTCAAAACCTTAACTACGCTTTCAATGAAAGTGGACAGTATGGGTGATGAAATAGAAAAGCTAAAGACTAATGAAGATAAGCTGACGTCTATAGCTACAAATCAGATAACTCAGCAGTGCGCAGAGCTATGTCGATCGGAAGACATTAAAATTTCAGAGCTAGAAGGAGACGTTGGGGCACTCCTTAAAACCCATAACGTTTACCAATCTACTTTTGCAGGTACAAGCAAAGGAGTTAGGAAAAACAAAAATATGAACCTAAACAAGCTATTTGATAAACCATATATACCAAATACATCAAAAGATCCCATGTTTATACCCCAATAAATTACCACATACCGAGATAGTTTAAACCAAGATAAAAAAACCTACAACTACACAGCCCGAACATATATAGAAAATATCTACAATTTACAAAACTTTTTAAATACTAACCCCAGAGCTATAAACATCCAAGAACCAGACACAAACTATATAACCCAAAGATTGACCGGATACAATAAGCTAATTGCTTTACCTAAAATCAAACCAAGTCAAGTTAAAACTTATTATGAATATGGACTACTCAGTACTGTATATACCTCTGATGGAAATGAGATATCCACTATACCGAAAATATATGAAGCATTTAACATTTTTAAAAGAATAACCAAAGGTACCCAATTTTTTTAAAAAATTTACACGGCACCAGCAGAGATATTATATGATGAAGTTAAAAAATCCATACAAGTTGTAAAGATAGGAATGACACGAGATATGATTATACCACAAGATATTATTCCACAACCAGAAATACCTAGAATTGAGATACCAAAATTTTATGCGAATAAGAGGATTATCGGACTATTTGCAATTTTGCAAGAGCTAGCAAACACATACCGCAACCAAAATCCCATATGGAGTTATTATTCAAGAAATCATGTACTAATATATTCAAATTCAAAGAAATTACGAGAAACAGATATGAAAACTATTAGGCAATGGATTCTAACGTTGCTCAAACCAGAGACGGAACCTATTGCCAAAGCTATCAGAGAAAAATTTATTTCAAAAAAATTATTAACCAGCTATTGCAAGACAATTGGACATAAATATCCAGATAATAAATGTTCAAAATGTAATGGAGGAGATAATGATATCCCAGAAGTTCAGCTAGAATAGAAGAAAAATCAACCAAGAAGATAAGAACGCCAGCTGGAAGATACAAGATAAGAAGTAATAATGGAGATATGAAAAAGCAGCAGATACGACAAAGAGAAGATATTAACGGAGTAATAATAGAAGACAAGCTATTAAATTGTGAAAGCGACATGTAAACTTTCACAATTTGCTTTACGTAAATTATTGAAATCTTTTGTATAGGTTTTTGACTATTATTAGTCTAGGAATTAATAACTTTTGTCTTATTAAAAGACTTTTGTAAAGTAAAGTAGATTAGGTAGATAATTTTTTCAAAGACTTTTTAGAAACGTGTAAAAATAGGAATACTTTTGTAAAGTTTCAGTCTATAAATAAGATGAACCGAAGGCATTGCAAGGCAAACCTTCATGAGTTGAAGCACAAATACTCTCTCTTGTCCACAACAAATATTTTGCTTAGTTATTAAAAAACAAGTATATTTCAATAGAAAAAGCTATGGGGGAACAAAGCTTAGAAATATCAAACCTACCCGAACATGTATATTTATTTATGATTATGAATAGTTAAATTCATAATTCCCAACAATCATGGTATAATAAAATAAATTCATGTTAGTTACTTTATAGTAGAATTATTCGAACAATAATATGCTAAGAAGTTTATTAGCAAAGTGGAAAAGGAGAAAAATCTCTAAGAACTATGCCATCCTAAAGGTGAAACCAATGAGGCAAGAAGCCGTGGTGAGGAGTAACCAGAGTAGAGGCGCTGTTTAAGGAAAAAGTATCTAGATTACCATGCTAATAGTGACCAAAGAACATGTTATTTAAGAATAATCTAGTATATAGTAATCTAAGATGACCATATTTTATTATGTATATGATTGAAGGAAATATTTTGAAAATAATAATTTTATGAAAATGAATAATTATTTATCTGATGTAATGGTAAATAAATTTAAAATACTTATTTTGTATGTGATTAAGGGTATAGGAATAATAGGTATAAGAAAAATCATATTAGAAAAAATATTCGGTAAAGATTATATAGCTAGTGCAGTCTATTACATGTTCCTTTTGACTTACTACGTAATATTCTTCCTTTTTTCTAGTAAATCTATTTTTTATTGTTGGTATTTTAAATATTTTTTCTACACTTAAGTCTAACTATTTTCCTTTTATTTCATCAAATACATTGTTATCAATTATTATTTTTTGATTTGTTCCTTCGTCATTTAAATATTCTTCTTTTGTTATTATTTTTATATCTTCTTCAGTCATTTGGTTTATTTGTATATCTTCTTCAGTCATTTAATTCGTCTAATTCACTATCTATTTCATTATCTTCTATTTCATTATCTGTTTCATTCTCTGAAATTTCATATATACTGTCTTCACTTTCTAATTCGTAATCTATATAATCTATCTGCATATATTTTGTATTTTCTATTTTTATTTCTGATATTTGTTTATTTTTTGGGTTTTTAGGTAATTTACAATCTCTAGCTAAATGTTCTACTTTTCCGCAATTATAACAAGTACATTCCTTTATAGATTTCTTTTTCCTATATAGTCTTTTATGTTTATAATTTTTTACATAATATCTTTTTCTTGGTTTAACGATTCTTCAGTAGAACATATTTATTTTTGATGATCAAGTAAGGATCTCATTATATATGCACTTAACTATTCTCAACAATTTTAACATTTGACATCCATAATTTATAAGGCAAATTCTGTGGTGGTTCAAACACACTAATGGCCTAAAGCCAAAATTGAATAGAAACTAAGAATCTTTTTACAAAGTGTCTTTCTTCTAGATCTTTCACATTCAAAGTTGTTAATAACTTTTTCGTAACCAAGTTTTCTTTTAATAATTCTTTTTTCAATTAATAATATAGTCAATTCATTTAAGTTTTCTTTAGACATAATACTTTAAATACGTCAAAGTTTTTCTAATAATTATTTCCTCTTATATAAAGTCCTACGTCTCCTATGTATAGTATTCCATATTTTGTTTAAATTTGTACAACCATGACAGTAAAGACATCATTTTGTATATTTTATGCAGCGGTGTGCATGTAATAATCAAATTAGTTTCCTTAGAGGCTCCTTTTGTTGGCATCGAAAAAACTTTCTATATAATATGCAAAATTTATAGATAATTTGATCACGTAGGTAATTATCATTTTTAATTAAATTGATCAAGTAGATAATTATCATTTTGAATTAGTAATTACATTCTAAATCCTATGACAAGTTAAAACAAAAAAGTGAAATTTATTAGAGAAAATCAATACAACAATCTAATCGAATACACAATTGTGATTTTAAACTAATAACTATCACTAAATCCTTCAAAGATTTTTACAGAATAATGAATAAAGTGAAATCTAATCATGTAAAATTCTTTAAAAAAAATTAAAAACATTACGTTTTTTTATATTGAAAAGGCATTGATTAGCTTATCAAAAATTACATAAAATATTACCTCAATTCTCATATTAAAAAATATAAATCCTTAGCATTTGAAGAAAGAATCAAAGATTCATCAACTTACCGCCCCCCCCCCCCCCACAAAAAAAAAAAAAAACCCAAGCCAACCCATATATACACACACAGAAAAAAGATTATTTGGTCGAGAGGGAGAAATAATCTATTCATTTAGCATTTTCAATTGTAAGTACCTCTCAAGTGTGTAATATTTTTTTTTAATTTTTTTTGTATACGCATGTCCCCATATCTCCTGCATCCAAATAAACATAAGTATTAGCCATAATATAAAAAGGTAAAATACATAAAGTAACATACTTAAGTATTAAATTACAAAAAATAACAACTCTTTTATCAAATTAGATTTTGTAGCATATGTATTTGTATGTATTTGTATTTTTGTAGCAACAGTTTGCAAAAATATAAAATACATATCGATCATAAGGGCAGTAAAAATCATATGTATTTGTATTTTAGTAGCAACAGTTTGCAAAAATACAAAATACAACTTGCTATATTATGTAATTATGAAACTGTTGCTATGAAACTCATAATTAAGGGGATAAGTATGTTATTTCTGAATTTTGCCCATATAAATACAACATGAATGACATATTGTAATTATGCCTAACATTTCTTTTTATTGCAATGAAACTTTTCTATAGTGACAGTCTTTGTCCAAAAAATTTATGGCTACTATCGAGAGGTACACTTATATATGTATAGAGACATTTGATGTTTAATTTTTTTTGGATTAAGGATGGTAAATCCATCGATAAAACTAAACAAAGAACCAAGTATTACACAAAATTTTATAGGCCAAAAGTGCTTGATAAACCAAATAATCGGCCCAAAACAAGCCCAAAATGAGACAAAACAAAAGAAAACCAACTGAATAAATAAAGTTGAACCGTCGATTATGAAAGTAAATAGATCATTGAACTGTGTCGGATGGGTGACCGAAGGAACTAGATCGGTGTTGAGGTTGTCTTTTTGACATCGATTTCAAGTGAAAATTAAATGTACCACTACCCTTAGCCACAAATCTAGTATGGAAAAAGCTCAAAGAGCTTGGATCGATTTCATCTAAGACACCCATAAGTATCACAGCTACTATGAAATCAAATCCAAAGAAGACTTCTTCATCTCTTTGTTAAAATTCGAATCAAATCTTCTTAGAAGGTAATGATATTGCTGGCAAATCACACTAGAAATTAACAATTCTTTGAGATCTGATTTGTTAATTATTTTTTCTTTTATCAATAGGTTGAGACCATAAAGAAGTTGATACCACTGCTAGAAAATGAAATGATAATCAAGTTTTAACATGGAAACCCCGTTGCTCAAGGAAGAAAAAAATCGTGGCTTGCCTTCACAATCACCAATGAGGTTTCACTATAATCAACCTTTTGATTACATACTTGATTTCAGCCCAACTTTAGGCTCCTTTTGCCTGTAATAAATCTACTACAAGCTTATCGTGGCAACTCTACCAAGGACCCTCTAAACTGATTAACTCGAATTAATATAAAAATCAGGCAACTCTATCTCGCACTCTCGAGCAACTACAAAGCAAGACATTACTCTTATAACTTGAGTAACTCTTTAACAAGTCAACATTCAACAACATTCACTCACTTTTAAGCATACTACAGATTTAAAAACATGCGCAATGCTTGAGAAATCTTGATTTGGAGTTTTTGTTGCCTTGCTTCACTCTTTATATATGTGCAAAAATTATTTGATAAAGGAGCATCTTTTTCCTTTTATAGATGAGTAATGATTAGGTCTAAAATGTCATTGGACCAGCTATCTTAACCAGTATAAGAAGCACCTGCAAGTTTGTTACCCAAGAGGACAAAACTATGCAGTCACGTACGCCAGCTGTACTGTACCATAAACATATAAGGACCTGGTCCTTTGCAGTTTGCTGCTCATCATCAAAACTATATATAGAAATTTCCCTCTTTTTGATGATGACAAACCAACTATACAACTTTGAGCATTAATACGCATCCATAATATTTAATCAGTGTGATTACCACTTTGAAGATGAATGTTCCCCCTATCATCATGCAACGCAGGGACCTGGTCCGTTGTTGTCATTTGCAGCAAAAACTTCTTATTTGCTTTCATCTGTAACTGTGACTTATCATTCACTTAGTACACCATTTTCTTCCTTTTATCAACTTCAGCACATCATATACTTCCCCCTATTAGCATGCTATTCACATTCACCTTGAACACTTAGTCCCCTACTATATATACTTAATATCCCCCCTTTTGGCATCATTGAATAGTAAAGACAGTAAACCAAGAGTAAATTAAGAACAAATTAGTTGACTCATAGCCACTCGGGAAACACTACCATGAAGAAAAATTTTGCATGTTAAAGGTAACAAATGTAACACACGAAGTAAAGATTCATTCATAAGTAGAGGATAAGTATTATTGCAATGCATAAATTAATTGTTCTTAAGAGATAAAAACCACAAGAATCAGGAAAAATTAACAAGTGAAGGACTAGGAAGAAGAGTTTGGACGAGTAAGGTCAAGTTGTTGTTGAGATGCGTTATCTCTGCATTTGACCTAAGGACCTCATCAATTAGGATTGACACTCTCTTCTTCAATTCAACATTCTCATTTCTAAATATTTTATTATCATATGGCCTTCCTTTGGAGAGATATTGAATTGTCTCCTGAAGCTTGCTAATTTCTCCATCCTTGACAGCTGAATTACCCTTTAGTTCCTTTATTTCCTTGCTAAGCTCTCTTTGATAAATTCTACCTGAATTGATACATTCAGTCTTGACCAATGTCTTCATGCCAAGCATTTGAAGTGCAGTTCCTTGGGTTCCATTCTCATAGAAAATACAAAATTGGTCAAATACCGTGTTCAACCAATATCCATAAGGCAAGTCATGGTTTCCATTCTTTCAAGAACCACTTTGTGAATGTGTTCTATCATCCATGCATATAGATTAATGAATTCAAAGATACCAAGACATTCCATTACATACAAATAAATAGTTCAGGCAATATTTTTCTTTTGTGATCTAGGCAGAATCACCTTGTTCATAAAGTTAAAGACTAATTAAAATTCACTCTTGAGTGATTTCCTATTCACTGCAGCTACATATTTTCCTTCGATGTTGGATACATTTGCTAAGAATTCTATTAAAGGTAGCTTCTTGGAGACAGTTCTTACCTTATATATAGGAACTTCTAAAATTCTTCCTAGTACTTCCTCATTCAGTTTTATTTTCTCCCCTTGGACCTGTGCAGTCAAATTCATCTCATCTTCTGAGAATTTCAAAGTGAAATAGAATTCTCTAACTATTTCATCAAAAATAGTGGAAATAGGTTCTTCCAAGAGATACATCCAACCTTGATGTTTAACCAGGTCAACAAGTTCCACCATACCAGGTTCTGCTAGCATATTTGAATTAAAACTCCTTCCAGTTAACACCCTTTGATTCTTCTAGAAACCGTTCCTAACTTTCTTGGGTACAACCATACTTTTCTGTCAATTCTTTCTTTTGGTATAAGTGATCATAGATTCTTTTTCAGCTACTTTTCTCTTCTTGGGACCAGGTCCCTCAAGAAGCAGCCACTTCTCTATAAAAATTCCAAACCATTTTCTAGAAATTCTTAATGTTTTACTAACATTATTTTTCTTGTGATCAACTATGATCTTTCCTGGGCTATTTCACAACAAGATGAGATTTTTAGCAACTCAGGTTTTATCCATCGCAACATCATCAAAATAGTTTTGAAGATTTATGGATGATTTTTCATTGACAGGTTGAGTGGAGTTGAACTTTGGAAGAGTAAGAAGAATGATATTTTCAAGAAGGTTTGGGAAGGGACTTTTAACCATACTAAGCTCAGAATCTTTTGAAGGACATGAAGCTGGGATGCTACAACCATCAAGAAGGTCCTTTTCTTAGAAGGGCTATTTGGGATTTGGATTTTTATTTTTAATAAAAGAAGGAGTGGTTGAAACAAGATTTGAGGAATAATAAACACAAGAAAGGGTTTTCTAGGGGAGCCAAATATGATCAATTTCAGGGTTTTAGGTGAATCACCTTCCCTTTTAGAATAGGAATAATTTTTCCTAATACAAGGACAAGTAGGACGCGATTTTTTCTTAACAAAATAGATAAAATTTGCACATACATGATACTAACCTGAGAGATGGCACCAGGCCCCTCTCTAGTTTGAGTGAATCTTAAACTTTGTGATTGTCATATCTGTCCACCTATAAAGTTATTCCTATCGGTGTATACCTACAAAGGTATGGTACTGAGTTAGACCAATATGTACCTAATTTACCAAGGATACCTACCTCCTGATCTTAGCAAATTTTGTAAAGAGACACTGATTCACTTGATAGTATATCAGGCTAAGTTAATCAATATCCCAGCATCAACTTGTTAGACTCATTACACCACTTCATACCATGAATGTTTTTGGAAATAGGTCTGAAGACCAAGTCTCAGACTTGACTTTATTCACAGGGCTGAAGCTTCTTCACCTGAGATGAGTTTCCTAGGGGCTAGGTCCCTGAGAATTTTATCATGAGCGCTATTGATTATTCTTAGCCTTAAGATGGGATCAGTGACTAACATTTTGCATTATTACCATTCTCATCTACATCTTCCAACCTTTACTCATCATCTTCAACATCATCAACCATATTTCTTCATATCACACAGTTTCCTTCTTGTCATGGAGATTTTTAGTTATAATCTGCCATGGATCAGGTGATTTGAAATTGATTATTTTACCTGAGACACTTCCATCTTAAAGTTTCCTGAGAGAGAGATTTTCAGTTATACCTTGCCATGGATCAGGTGCTTTGAAGTCAATTATTTCACTTGAGACACTTCCATATTAATAGTAGAGATAGAAATACTCCTTGAGGCGTCTAGGCCTAGCTAGTAGCATTTTTTTCATCAAGAGGGTCTGGGGACCCCACACTTGGTCATACTCAGCTTAAATTTTTTGGTACTCAGACTTCCCATAAACTTATGACCCAACAAAACAAAAACTACGTGAAGTATAAACTAAAAAAACTAAAAATAAAACATACCTACTTAACGTGGGTTGCCTTCCAAGTAGTGCCTGATCTAGTGTCACGGTACGACCCAACTCAACTTAAGCAAGTTCCTTCATCCTTTTCCTCACACTTGGAGGCCATCTTTTTATTCGTTTCTGACCTCTTGAGTGTGAACTCTCAAGGTCAACCTCTTTCTCAACTTTAGCCTTCTCAGGCTTATCAATCTGTATTATGTCAGGTTTGGGTTGTTATGGCTTAGGGTGATCAATAAGAGTATTTGAAGAGGTCTTTTTTGGAATAGACTCCCCCACCCCACACTTATCCCCTTTAATCATAGTAATCTACACAAGTATTTGTAGTGGGATAGTATGTTAAGCGGTTTGTACACTTTAAAAGTTGCCTCTTCATCCTCCAACCTCATTGTGAGTGTACCCTCTCTCAAATTAATTAAAGTTCCTCCCATCGCTAAAATAGACATCCCAAGATGATTGGTACCTGTTTTTTTGCCTAAAAATTTAGAACAATAAAGACAGTAGGAATAATAAATTTACCAACCTTTATGAGAATATCCTCTATTACTTCTTAAGGACAGGCTATGGTCCCATTTGCCAGTTGCAACAACATAGAGCTCGGTCTAAGCTTTCCCAAGCCCAAGGTGTTGAACAGAGATAAGAGCATCAAGTTGATACTTGCTCCTAAATCACTAAGTGCTTGAACCACCTTGCTGTTGCCAATCTAAATGGGGAGAGTAAACTTCCCAGGGTCCTTTAGCTTTTTCGGCATCTTTTGAGTAACCAGAAAACTACGCTCCTTAGTGAGTGCTACCACCTCCACATCATGCAACTTCACTTAGTTAGCAACCACATCGTTTAAGTACTTATCATACTTGGGAATTCCTTTTAAAACATCTAAAAGATATAAATTAATGTGTAGCTCTCTGAACGTGTCAAAGAACTTCTTAAAGCACGCATCCTCCTTTGCCTTTATGTGTTTCTGCGGGAAGGGCATTTGTGAGATCTTCTTCACTCTTTTAATGGTTTGATTACCATATCAATATCTACTTCATTAGTTTCCTTTGGACGTTTTTCATTGAGCTCTTTACCACTCCTCAAAGTTATTGCTATAACTTATTTGGATTTTCAGTATCTCCTGGTAAACCACCTTGTGGCCTTGTATTTAGTGTTGTGATAACTTCCCCAACTATAATTCTAAGTTTCTTGTGAACGCTTGTTGGTTCTTTACATCTGTAGCCAACTGTGTTTGATTAGCTAGAATTTGCTTTATCTTCTATTCTAAGTTGCTAGTTGATTGATTTCCTTGTGTCCGTGGTTGCTAAATTTGCTGTTATTAGGTGTTCGAAGGCTGATTCAGTGGATGAGTCTACTACTTCATATTTTAGGTGTTCTCATAATTCTTCCTTTGAGCATTTCCCATATACATCACAGGCTCTTGATTAGCCGCGCACATAGCCACTGAATGGCCACTATTACTACAAACTTCACACCATCCTACAGTTTGTTGGATTGCATTAACTGTGGCTGCAGACTGTGTAGCTCCCACGTTTGGGCTACTGAACTGAGTGTTTATCAAATTTTGCAATACATCAACCTGAGCTAACAAAGCGGTGTATTGTTCTACCTCCAACAAACCTGCAACATTTTTCATGTCACTCCTAGAATTACTATGCCACTCTGGATTTCCTTATCTAATGTGGTTCAATAAGGTGTATAGCTTATCATAAGTCAACTCCAACGCTTGACCACCTGTAGCTAAATCTAGAAATTTTTTTGTGTTGTGGTCAAGTGCTTCTACAAAAGTATGAGCAAGTACCTCATTGGACTGTTGATGATATGTACAGTCCTGAAGAAGGGCCTTGAACCACTCCCAAGTATTATAGAGGTACTTATCTGGCCTCTGTTTGAAGCTTACGATCTCACTACGAAGTTTTGTAGTCTTGCTAGACGAAAAGAATCTAGTGAGGAATTTTTGGGCTAAGTCGTCCTATGATGTGATTGAATTCGCTGACTTAGAGTTCAACCACTTTTTGGCTTCCCCAATAAGTGAATAGGGTAAGAGTGTCAGCCTCACATAATCAACATTTACATCTGTCAGAATGAATGTATCAGTGAGATCAATAAAATTCTACAAGTAGAATTGTGGATCTTCATGTGCAAGCCTCGTAAACTATCCACTGCTAATCATTAGCTGCACTATATTGTTCTTTAGCTCGAACCTCCCTACAATATCTAGTTTCTGAAAAAGGTGAGGTCAGATTTGTTGAAAGTGGGATTGCTACTTCATGAATTGTCCAGTGGGCTACTTGTTTATCAGCCATTAGAATAGAATTATATCGATCTTCTTCAATTTGCAGAATAGGGGGAGAAGGATTGCTTCTATCCTTCATTGATGAAAGAGTTACTTTGGTTGGCTTAGTTCAACCAATTCCTTAGCCCTTGCCAGCTTACAACTTTAAATACCTATTTCCTAAAAATACAAAACCAAGTGTAAAACACCAAAGAAATCTAAAAAACAAAACTAAAAATAAAATAGTTGCCAAATTACAAGTCCTCAGCAACGACGCCAAAAACTTGACAGTTCCCAAGCACACACGTAAGTGTACGTGGTCTACCAAATAATATAGTGGCCTTCAAGAAAGCCGAGTATCAATCCCATGGAGACTTATTCTAAAAACTATTCAATTTCAGTTCGCAATTCAGATTTAATTGATGCAAGAGTCACCAAAAAAGAGTTTTAAAGTTATAACTAAATGGAAAGTAAACAGTGCGTAAAGTAAAAGACTTAAGACAATCAATGGAGTTAAACTCAGGGTTAAAGAACTTCGAACAATCATTCTACATTATTGAACTTCATTCGTTAAATCACTTACCTTGGTTGTTGATTCGTAGGGTTTATCGCATGATCATGGTCTCCCGACCTCTAAATGTTTACCTAACTTGGTACAACTACATCGTTGAGTGGTGATGTAATAATCCAATTAAGTTCTTAACGTTATCATCCTTCATGTGAATCAAGTAAGGCTTCTAGGTACATCCCTGTCCTTGACGCTAATTTGAATTCCTTATTTTATAAAAGAATAGAAACCCTACTTTGTTTATCCTCACGTTCTATCTCTCTATTCCCTCTTCCGAGATCAAAAGGTCGATAATATATGTATTCTTAGGGTGATTAATCCCCAAAATAATTAAAACAAGAATAAACAAGCAACCAAATATGATAAGCAAATTAAACAAAATTAATCCAAAACAATAGTAGTCATGCTCTTGGCTTTAACCCCGAAAAGGGAGTGTTTAGCCACTAATATCCATAATCATGATTCAAAAAGTTGAATACATGATATGAATTATTAAAAAGCTAAATAAAGAATGGTAAAACCTAAAAAGAAGTTGCAGCAACCTCCTACACTATTCAATGACGTTCCAAGATTCCCCGCTTATTCATAACGTGTACAATGTAATCTATTTATAGTAGCCAATCATTTAGCCAAGTAGGATTAAGAGAAGTCCACTTCTTGAGCACATAAATAAGCATGCAACGCAGTCTAAGGATCACTGAATTGGAGCAGGTGGAATAGGCTAGGAAAATTTCTATGGAGGAGGCGACGCATTCTCAACTCCACCGCAATAGGGTGTGCGTCGCGGGCTCAACACCAGTGCAATGGAGGAGGCGACGCGGGCACATCTACACGCCTTCACTGGAATTTTCATCTCACATTTTATCTAAGGCAAAGAGGTACGCTATGGAGCAGCATCGTATGTATATCATAAGGTGCAACTAGAAATTGCATCGAATTATTTGGTTAAGTGTTCCAACGTCCATTCTTTTCATCCAAGCCTTGTGACATTATTTTGCCTTTTCTTCCAAGCTTTTGGTGTTGTTTTCCTTTTAATTTCCAGCATGATCTATATTAATATATCACCATAATCAAATCCACAAGCATCCTACATCATCAAACACCATGGATTAGATCTCAATACAACAAAACATTCACAACAATGAGTAAGAAACACGAGCTAAGACAAGGCTTGCTCTCTTAATCTTAAACATTTTATTTTGGCTCTTGGCTTGATTTAATTATACTTTTCAATTTACAAATAAGTTTTTCCACACATAATTACACAATAAAACTGCTAGGAACTCATTTGACACATTAGAATCCAATGCAATAGACTAGAACATCACCTAGCTTAAGCTAGTAAAACTAGTTTTATCGCCTAAACTTTAATTACTCATTTTAAACCCAAACTTGTTTGAAAACACTTTAAAAATTGTAATCACATCCTTGAACACTTAGATGCTTACCATTATTCACTTATTAAGCTCACAAATTATCCTCAAAATAAGACTAAACAAGCTAGAAAAGTAACACAAGAATGCATAAATACACCCAACATCACCGTCCAATACACAAGGTGAATTACAAAGATTACCTCAACAATGTAGGTGACAAGGGAAGAAATAGGGACCAAGTCCCTATAAAATCAAGAAGATAGGCTATAGCTGATTTTGCTATTAAACAAGCCATAGCTGGTTGGGGTGACTCCTCTAGTGAATCTAATCAAGCTGAGAATTTTACAGATGTTTCCATGGTTGCAGTGGAGGATGAGAAAATTCCTTTTTATTCCTTGTTTGCCTTTATAAAAGAAACTAAAAATGAAGAAGAAAATGAGGTAACTATCTCTGACATAAGAAGAAGCTTGAAATTTGTTCTGACAAGAAGATAAAAAATCTAGCAAATGTATTGATTGATATAGTGTGCAAACTAAGTATTGAGAAAATTCATCTAGAAGAGAAGATAGAGAATCAGGATCTTGAATTAATTGCCTTAACTTACCAGATTTCTGAAATAGAAGAATAGTGTGCTAAGCTAAAATTTAACAATCTAAGTTTCGCTAGTCAACTGAAGAAAGTAGATGCTTCTAATAGTAAAAGGAAGAAAGAATCCCCACAGATTCAAATCGAGCTTGAAGAGAAGATGGAGAATTCTCAAAATCATTTCATGTCTGTACTCCAGAAGAATAAGGCGTTGGAGAGGGACCTGGTCCGACTGAGGGATAAACTAAAAAAATCTCTTTAGTGGACTTCATCCTCTCCAATCTTACTGGTAAGTGAATCAATAAAAGTAAGGGGCTTGGGTATCTGTACAAAGGTTAATCCTCTGGGTTACAAGATAAGGTTGTTCAAGATATTAAAAATAAAGTCCATAAACCCTTGTGCACTCACTATGGAAGAGATGGACACCTAAAGGAACACTGTCAAAGTTGGAATAAAGCAAGAATAATCAATGATAGATATATCCAGCCAAAGAATTCCTATCCAAATAATTTCATGTCCTTGAAAAATATAAAGAAAAAGTTTCTACCTAGATGGACCCTAAAGGATTTGATCACGATAAGGACTCACTACTAAATCTACTACTGCTGGCTGAATCTGGCTAAGCGAAGTCAAGAACTTGAGTATCTAGATCTATGATATGAAACATCATAGCGTAAGAAATGGGTATTCGATAAATACGTGGGAATGTACTGGTATGCTAGAAGAGGTAAGGCTGAATGCAGAGTTTATATGTATGAATAATAACTAACTAAAAGATATGCAAGAGCTGGATTGGTATACATGGAGGATCTGTAACTACTGAACATACTGTGCATACTGTAACTAGGTATACTTGAACTAAATATGGTATCTGAATATACTGATCATCTGAGATCATTGATAATCTAAATTACTGATAACTGAGTGACTTTATCTAACAGTCCTAATTCTATAAAATTAAACTGACTTCTATTTTGAAGACTGAGACGGAAACTAAAACTGTGGAAGGTAATCATTCAATCGATATGCCCATCTCTGAGCTGATTGGGGGTCAAACCTGTAACCTAGTTGGAAGAGTGCTAATACCGTGCCATGGGTACTAATACTTGCTATGAGTTAAGCCTAACTAGCAGGAAGACATTTTGTCAACCCTCACTAATAGAAAAACTCATGAGAGATGTGTCAATCACTATTTAGTAGGAAGTCATCTCAACCTACGTTGGCTGCGTAGTTCAGTAACTCAGGGATTACTACTAAGGATAAAACCCTATACTAACAGGAATGCTCCCATCCCTGGGTTCGCTCGGTGCTGAATCCTACCCCTAATTGGAAGACACTTAACTGATTGTATTGAACTGAACTGGACTGATATTGAGATTACTGAGTTTTCCTAAGTTCTATAACTGACTGAGTTCTACGAAGTTCTATAACAGATTGAGAGTACTACTGATCGTGACATGATTGATGCTATTTTGTAACTGACACTGGCTCTAGGTAAACAACTAAAATTTTGTGTATTAAATACCCCCAGGACTCGAAAGCATGAAAAGTAAAGCAAAATATCATCTTGAATAACATAACAATGTTCACTTGGTCATAATTCATTCATAGAGATATTTCATCAAACACTTATAATGCATTGACTTGTACATGAATGGGGAATACATGTTAGAATGCTAAATGACATTAACTAATTAATGAATGCGTGACTGAATATGCAACACGATGATTGATATTAGGAATTATAGCTGTAACTGGACATGGGATTGAGTAAATCTAAGGAAGACTGTTATCTTAAGTTGAGAACTCTGATAATTCTAAGATAATTTACTGAGCATGTATGAACGGGAACATAAGAACATAAATAAGTCTGAAACGTGATACACGAACTGATTATCGTGAACTAAACTGAGCCTTTGAGTACATAGCTTACGAAAAAAATTGGAATGTTTAGATCATGATAGCTCGAGGGTTATAGTGCATCTCTTTCTTGGGACACTATGTCCCTCGAGAATGCTGACTTGGCTGAGATACTAAGGAAAAGTATGAGACGATGTGAAAGATGGGAAACGATATGAACTTACCCGCCTGACTGCTAAACTAAACTGAATTCTTGGCTTTACGAACTAACTCATGTTGAAAACTTACACTCGACTAGAGTATTCCTTTGACACTCTTTCTATAGAGTTCTAATGACTTCAAGGAGTAAGGAACCTTGGTATAATCTGAATAATACATTTGAATCATAGCATGGCAAAGTTCTGTAGTATGGAGCAAGGCCTACAAAATGTCATCTAAGACAGAGTTACTAAGCCTCATGTACTGAAACTACTAACTTGCCATCCTAGACATATTTCTTAACTTTCCCTTAACTGTAATTTCTACTTCAACACCTCATTTCACTTAAGGCTACTGAGAATATTCATATGTGCGCTGAGCATAAATAGTTGAACATACTAACTTATCTGATTAACTGAATCACTGATAGCTGAATACTGGGCGTGTGAGACTGAACTGTACTTAGTCTGAATAATTGAACTGAAACTGTAGAATATTATGAATATAAGGAAGAAACTAATTGAGTAACATGAGATAACTGAGCATAAATTCATGACAATGGTATTTTTTAAGAATGCAAGACTAAGCGTATAACATGATTCTAAAATAGTGTGTAATGGAGGTACTGATCTAATTATTGGGCTAAGACTGTTACTGAGACTATAACTATGATGGTAACTGAGACTGTACTGGAACTAAGTACTGAGTGAGCTAGAACTCCTTAAACTAGGAACTGCAAGTATGCATAATTTTCAATGATGTGTACGAATATGACCTATGATCATAGAGCTGATATGTAAGACATGAGTAATGACATTACTACTAAAATCTGAAAGTCAGACTTGGTTACTTTTTCAGACTTGGTTACTTGTTCTACCATCTCCCCCTTAGCTTAAAGCCATTATTCTAAATCTGTGAATAACTTAATAATATCTAAATCAAACCTAAGCCACTCTGCTCTAGAGTCTGAGATACAATAATACTCATAAACACTGAACTCATCCTGAAGGACTGCTCTTGGTAATGTAAGGTCCACTGCTAGTACTTTCTTTTGATACACAATTCTTAGCTTTCTATATCCCAAAAATCATTATACAATAGCTTAAACACTGACTAACTTAGAATATTCAACTCTTCCTTCTATTAGCTCAACCTTTAAAGATTCAAACTTAGATTCTAACACATAACATGGATATCCGCAAATCTTAATAACCATACTACTTTCATCATAGCCTGCAAATATCACATCCACAACATATATTTCAAATCAACAAACTTAAGTTCTTGCATACACAGCTTCAAGCCTACTAATTCACCTTTCATACAACTAGCCCCATGAAATATAATCTTCTCAATTTAGATAGTACTATCCCTATTTTACTACTGCTAAACCTCTGGGTCCTTGCTTTTAACTCTAGGTCATATACTATCAAAGGATTTTGAGGAGGAATCTAAAAGAACACCTGACTTTGGATAAATACATGCTTTTCATGAATCATGAATGGAATCTTTCTTACTCATAAGGACTCTGATGGATACTTTCAAGCATGCATAAAATCCCATAACTATTTGTAAGAAACTGCCTGAGAAATCTCTATCTGTAAGGATTGATCAATCTTGATTATTTCTGTTACCTTGAAAACAAGGCAGGGCTAGACCAAGATGAGAATTTGTATAACTTTCTTAGAGGACCTTTCTATAGCACGATCTGAGAAATAAAAGAAGAGAAAATTTTCCTAAAACATCTCATAGCTCCCTGTCCATAAGTATGGCGCGCTACACACCCATGCACAATACTCTACTAGATTTGGTTTTCAGACTTCCTAGGACACCGTTGAACCTTAGACTCTAATACAAAGTTTGTAATGACTTGGGACTACCCCTAGTCATCACACGATGCTTACGACCCCGAAGGACTACAAGTTAACTCATGAATAATATCTGTTGTGAGCACTGAACAATAATATTGAGATAATTGCAAAATAATAGGCTAAAATGCCATAAGGTTCAAAACATCTAAAATACTGGTAATGAATAATAACATCTGAATCTAAAATACTGTATGGAAATCTAATCTGAAAAGCCTCTAACTAAATCTGTTTGAAATGTAGAGTTGATGGGACAAACCCCCAACTAACTCTGACTATGAGCTACTGCTACACTGAAATACTAAAATAAAAGAATATCCTCGATAGATGAGGCTTACTGCAAAATCTTCTACTGCTGGTTGAATCTGGATAAGCGCGGTCAGGAACCTGAGCGTCCAAATCTATGATATGAAATATCATAGTGCAAGAAACGGGTATACGATCAGTATGTGGGAATGTACTAGTATGCTAAATGAGGTAAGTCTAAATACATGGCTTTATATGCATAAACAATAATTAACTGAAGGATATACAAGAGCTGGATTAGCATACATAGAGGATCTGTAACTATTAAACGTACTGTGCATACTATAACTAGGTATACTGGAACTGAATCTGATAACTGAAAATACTGATAATCAAGATCATTGATAATTTGAATTACTGATAACTGAGTGACTGTATCTGACAGTCTTAATTCTGTAAAACTAAACTGAGTTATATTCTGAAGACTGATACTAAAACTAAAACTATGAGAGGTAATCATCTAACCGACATGCCTCTCTCTGTGTTGATTGAGGGTCCAACCTATAACTCCAGTTGGAAGGATGCTAATACCGTGTCACGGGTACTAACACTGGCTGTGAGTTAACCTTAACTAGTAGGAAGACATTATGTCAACCATCACTAATAGAAAAACTCATGAGAGATGTGTCAACTCTTATCTAGCAGAAAGTCATCTCAACCTACGCTAGCTACGTAGTTTTGTAACTCAGGGATTGCTACTAAGGGTCAAACCCTATGCTAACCAAAATTCCCCCATCCCTGGGTTCGCTCGATGCTGAATCCTACTCCCAACTGGAAGACACTAAACTGATTATACTGAACTAGACTGGACTAATACTGAGATTACTGAGTTTTCCTAAGTTCTGTAACTGACTGAGTTATTCTGAGTTCTATAACAGACTGAGAGTATTACTAATAATGACATGACTGATGGTATTCTGTAACTAACACCGGCTCTAGATAAATAGATAAATTGTCGGGTATTAAATACCCCCAGGACTTGATAGCATAAAAAGTAAAGCAAAACATCATCTTGAATAACATAACAAAGTTTACTTGGTTATAATTCATTCATAGAGACATTTCATCATACACTTGTAATGCATTAACTTGTACATGAATGGGGAATACATGTTAGCATGCTATAATGACATTATTTCATTTTCATAGACACTTTATCAAACACATAAGAAGCATACTTGGTTCATTAAATCATAAACACTTAGGGTTAACATGGTTACAACAATCAACTTACAAAGTGAAGGGTTTATCATGAATATCAGGTAATTCAACACATACTAGAATCAATTCTTGGAACTTGTAATCTAAATCATGGATTAAAACCCAAACAACATCATTAACATGAATTCAATCTAATTCAAACATGGAAATCATAAATCATAAATCTTGTATTTTGAAAAAGGATTCTTGGGCTCCATGGAAGATAAGGATCCATGGATGAACATCTAACATACCTTAATTCGTGAGTTTCTTCGAGTTCTTAGAGAGATTCTTGGGATTGACCTTGATTTATTAAACTAGGGTTTTTACCTCTTGAGAGAGAAATACCTTTTGATTTTGGGGAAAAGTGAATAATGAAGACTTTTACACATTTTTAGGGCTTAAATCCCACATTTGGGAGGAATACAATCAGGGGAAAAAACTGTTTTAACACTGGGCGTGACTTTAATTTTTTGCGAAATTTTCCCGCTCTGGACCCTTAGCTCGATGCGGACGTGGTGCTATTGTGCCGTGTCACTGGTAAATGAAAATTGGGAAATTGTATGGTGGCACGACGCGGTACAATCATATTGCCACTTTGGTTGCGAATTGGAAGTGCACCGTGACATCGTGTAATCGCGTTAGTACACTGGAAATTGACAATTGTGAATTGGGTCTATGGCGCGACGCGCCAATATTGCGGATCAACACTAAAAACTGACAATTGCTATTTTGGCTGGCTCCACGACGCGCTGATGGCTTAGGTGGTACATTGTCTTACTAAAATGGCCATAACTCTTCGTCCGGGTGTCGGATTTGGGCAAATTTTATATCGATGGAAAGCTTATTCAATTTCCTATGCAATGGAATGTTGAAACCTTGAAAATTACATACGAATAAAGAGGTATTCATTTTTGAAGATATCTCTTGACATTCTAGGAGCGAATTTAAGCAGGAAAAAGTATGGGGTGTTACAATTTCACCACAGGTATCCCTTTTTCAACCAACACTCTCATTTTGTTTCCAAAATAGCCAAAACTTAATTGCTCACTAGCCACAAGATGAACCAAGAAGGTTGATGCAAATACATTTGAACCATATCACGATGATACTATCTCTATATCCACATTTATCAAAAAAGGTCTATCCGAGTCAAAGCCAACCAAGAAATGAGTGATACAACCATCTCCAAATTCAAAAATAACATTACTTTACCACTTGCACATGCTATCTACTCTAAGCCAGGAGGAAAATTCACTTGAGTCTCATCCACGCAGTCTAATCATGGAGAACTCAAAGAACTGAAGATAATCCGCTGAAATTCCATAAGACAATCATAAGAATAAGCTCATAAGGCACTATCTAGGCATACAAATGGAGATAATAAAGGAATGCAATCTACGCCAATACTGCAACCAGTCCGGATGACAATCTAATAGAAATCTCAAAGTCCATGGTATAACTACTAATCAATGAATATTCGGCTCTAGGATGTCTCATCCACCAGGAATGAAGTCACACTGAATCCAAGTCGAGTATATTACTCCAATTGAGTAAATCATCCAAAATTCCCAAGGAAAGCTGAAAACTCTAAGTCAAGACTGAAGTAACCAATACGGGGCCCATGGGCTATCTGACCACTCATCAACTATGGTCCAACTGAAGACTAGTGGACAAGGCAATAACAGAATAGGCTCAACCAACCTATAAATGAAATCTGAATAAGGACAAGTCTAAAACAAAAGTTGCACGTAAGTTCTACAATACTAAGGCTGAATCACTCGGTCTCAAATATCCAAATCAAAACTAAAAATAAGTAGGCATTAGTGCTTCATATCTATCATACTTCCAAATCGCCATTCCAAGGAGTCATATCAAAAACTAAGCCAATAAGGCTATATCAATGTCAACTATCTCATATCGACTCTAGTATCCAAATCTGACATATTCGAGATAAATCATACCAAGCCACAGTCTAGACATATCAGAGAGCAATATCATCCCAGGGATAAGCACTGACTGATAACACAAGCAACCAACTCTATATTGGATGGAGGGAATTAAAGGTAGACGCAAAATAAAAATCACACAAAAGGATGAACTAGTGGCTGAAAATGTATATAACCTACTCTATATCCACTGGAGGGCATGCACTATCCAAACATACTCTAAAACTTCCCAAGGTTGAAAACCACACAAGAAATGGCAAAAGCTCTAGCAACTCAGAAAAAATGCAACTTAAGCTGCGAACTAACCAATCCAATACTCCATCTAGGCAAATAAATAGCCACAGGTACATATCGCCAAGAATCAACACTCCACTAAGCCTCACTAGGCTAAACATACTCTGAAATGGGGATTTTCTAAATCTACCTAAGAACCACATCATCGAAGAAGAAATACACCAATTCTTGAAACCATGGTCAAGGTCACAACCACAACCAGAAAGTCAACAATTTGAGATAAAGAATTTCTAATTTTCTAACTTAAGAAGCGATCACAAAAAAGGCCACCTGCCTTTAACTTTCCAACTCCTCTAGACAAAACTATATCATAATAACAAAGAAATATCCACTCTCCATACTAACAATATGGAAAACCATCACAAGGGAACAAACTCAACATACTTATGAGATGAATCCACGATATCTCAAAATAAACATCAAAATTGGTATCAGAGAAAGAAATAGCCACAGACGAATAACATACCTTAAAATGGTAGATCTTATAAACGGGCTATACCAAAAGGGACAACCAAAACAAAATCCTTCACAACCCAGGAGGCAAGTCTAAATATCTCAAACTAAAAAATAAGCAACATAACTAAATTGCCAATTGAAAAACCACAAAGAACCACAAAAGGTCAACTTAACTTTGATACCACTATACATGCCCAAATCAATCAATACAGCTAACCAAGAAGAAACATAGGCAACCTCGTCGTGCTAGGGGAAAAAATTCATCAAATAGGGCTATATCACAAGAAAATAAAAGTCTAACTAGATAACACTAGTCTATACAACTACCCAGCAAGGATCAAATTAATCATGTAATAGCATCAAGTAATAATATCAAGTAATATCAATAAACTCACGCAGTGGTAGCAGTATAAATAATAATATCAATATCAACATACCAAATAGGCAGTACCAAAATAAACATCCATATCTTGTACCACTCAAAGTCTATAATAGGGCTAATGTGCCAAGATAAATGGGACTTAAAACCAAAAACCACACACATAAGGAAAAACATCAACATAGATCTACTCCATACATTACTAAAAGAAATAAATCACGGAGTATTAAGACAATCATAAATCCAATAATAAGGCACATAATGAATGATATATATTTATCAAGCCATACAATCATCAATGGGTATGAAAACTTCAATACACATAATAAGAGATAAAGGTGGGAAATAAAAGTACTCCAATCGTGGAGACATCCAAAATCACATGCCTAATGGGCATAGGGAAAATACGTATGAACGGGTCCAATTCGGATCGACCGACTAAATAATCAATGGAGGCACCAAGAACACCATCTCTTACTGAAGATGTCACAACATCACGAACTGATCTAAATAAGCTGAAGTACCAAAAATCTTATGCCAGGGACACCCCATACACTAGTAATCAGTCTCTCTTCAATTGAAGTAAACTTCTGAAGCACTAACATAGCGAGACGCAAACTGAGACCAAATGGTTGGCCAACTGATATTGAGAGAAATTTGCAAAATTATGTCCATACTTTAAAAATCACATTCTCTCTCAGGAACCCTAGGATGGCAAGGAAATACATAATAACTTTAGCTGATGATCTATCTCATACCCAGGGCATTATCTTAACCAGTGTCTCATCACGATATAACCAAACCAAGATCCTAGTATACTTTGAGATACTATTCCTCAATATCTAGAATGATTATCATAGCCAGAAGAACCATATCATACTCCATAAGTCTAACAGGAAATCTTCCCACTATGATCATCACGGCAAGCCTAAGAACTACTCATAGTATGGAATACTATCTTTATAGAGATGATGGGCTATAGATTAAGATGAACTCTATCAAAAGAATACTCTCTTATGGATGAAATACCAATAGCAGTATATTGATGGCATACCTCTTGCCGCCATTTCCATATGTATTAATACTTGGCTCTCTATGGTCCTCTCATAATCAGTAACCTAATGAAAGGAATATTCAGTTTCTATCTAGTTCTCTAATGCCAAATAGAGTGATAGTACTAACCTTCTAACTCCTCCATGCACTAAACTCTACCTCAAAATAATATGGCATGGGAAAATACTTGGACCACACGAGTAATCCAATCTCATACTCAAAACTGATAAAGAACCTTGATGACAACTAGTAGACTTAACTCTAGTCTGAGAACTGCTCGGTGAATCAAATATCATACATGGCTTGGGGATCTACAACATGACTCAAATTCGTAATACTGAACCTCAAAGGCTGAAGCAGTCACAAGATCGATTGTAGCCTAAGTTGGCCCAATTTTTTTTTTCTACTCTGAAGATCTTTGATATCTATCTTTGACTCTTTAATCTAATGTTGTGATAAAACCCTAGGAACACGTGTTGAAGTCTCATCCATAGTTTTTGATAATGTCTTATCATTCTTTAGGGATAGAATAGAGTCAAAGAATAAGTTTGGGGTTTATACAAATGCAGACACACGATAAGGAATCAAGAAGTGAATTTTCTAAAATATCACTGTAGCCTCCTGAAGATAGGTTACAGACGTCTTTGCACCGATCTGCAGGACTCTACTAACACTTCGCTATTGTACTAATACACTAATGAAACCTAAGATCTGATACTAATTCTGTCATGACCCAACTTCTCAGGTCATGATGGCGCCTACCATAACCTACTAGTAGGCAAGCCAACCCATTATCCAGAATGTCTAGTAACAGAATATTCAATAATATAAGGAAAAAAATGTAGAATATATGAAATACAGATTAGTATATAGAAGAATCCCAAAACCTAGTGGTATTAGTACAAGAGCTTCTAAACATAATAAAAGTACAAAAGTGATATATCAAGGAGAAATACACTGATATAACTTATCTCCAAATACAACTTAGAGACTAGTCTAATACATAAGAGAGATATAAGTAATACTCCAAATGTCAGGATCTCACTCTAAGTCTCCAAACCAGGGCAGCTCTGCACGATGCACCCATCAACAAAAATAAACTGTCCTATGATCTGTAAGCTATAGAAGTGTAGTATGAGTACCAAATAAATGGTACTCAATAGGCATTTAACAAATGAGCTCCAAAGATAAAACAAATACACACAGCATATAAACAGAATGAAACATACACCCAAGAGTCAAGAAATCATATAACCGGTCAATGAGAATAATAAGGGACAACGATCCTATTCATGTCCAAAAGTCTAACATACCAAGACTAAGGAAGTATCAGTATGAGTACCAAATAAATGGTACTCAATAGGCATTTAACAAATGAGCTCCAAAGATAAAACAAATACACACAGCATATAAACAGAATGAAACATACACCCAAGAGTCAAGAAATCATATAACCGGTCAATGAGAATAATAAGGGACAACGATCCTATTCATGTCCAAAAGTCTAACATACCAAGACTAAGGAAGTATCAAGGTGAAATATCCTATTCGAGCTACATTCAATCTACGATGATACTATACTGTATATCTCAGGCCAATATACAGCAAAAGGGTGAAAGAAAGATATATAGTAATAAACAAGGTGAAGAAACCACTATACAATATGAACAAAAAGGGAGGGATATATGATAGTACCATAAATTCATATAGATATATATATTTATATATACATATAGACATGAGACCATCT
This sequence comes from Capsicum annuum, assembly GCF_002878395.1. Lineage (NCBI taxonomy): Eukaryota > Viridiplantae > Streptophyta > Magnoliopsida > Solanales > Solanaceae > Capsicum > Capsicum annuum. Next base: position 184,628,455 of record NC_061119.1, read on the forward strand.
CAAAGAACAACCTATATCATCATATCTTCATTCTAAGACCTTATTATAGTACTATCATGATTTAAATACTATTATACTAAAGGTTTCTAATCCACACGACCAGACATGAATAATCGTGCATAGTAATGCGATCATAAGATAGAAGAGGCCGAAGACATACCTCAATTCCAATGCTAGATCAATGACCAATCTATACTAGGCTTCCATAATAATGATCATAACATTGATAATAACAATATCAATAACATTTTAAATAACCGGCTACTCTGGACAACCAAATACCTAGATAAGACTATGCATACCCCCACTAGCCTAGACTCAGAAGGTTTAATTAGCATACAACAGCAAAAATCATATTTCTCACCCATATCTGTGCAATCGTCCCATACTAGTTGATAAATATAGGTGTATACAGGTGATAGAAAATGCACATGTAGGAATGAATGCAAAGTACACAATCAATATTACAACTCATCATAACTATCCTTATCAGTACCATCATCATCGTCATCAACCTCTGACCTTGTCAGGCATCTACATATTATCAATATATCCTCTAGCCCTGCAAGATATCAGCACCATCACAATAGTATCTCTCGGCCTTGCCGGGTATCAATATCATCATAATAGTATTCTATGGCCTTATTTTGGTATCAATATCATCATAATAGTATCCTCTAGCCTTGTCGGGTATCAATATCATAACAATAGTATCCTCCAGCGTTGACAAGTATTAATATCATCACAATAAACACTATGGACTAATATATCCTAATATACTCATGAACATAATCATATCACCACAAAGAATCTATCAAGACAATACTTCCTAACTACTGGTTATTAACTACCCAACGCTATTTATAAAGAAACCATTTGTTTGCTAGTCGTCAAATAACCTCAAATTATTTATCTAAACACTATCCATATTCTAAGGATAGCAACTAACCATTATTTATTAAATAACCAACATCTAACATCTAGCCAAGGTTCATCACTAGTCCATAATCGCCACCTACCCATTATTCTATATTATCAACTAATCATCATACATCCGTTAACCATTATTAGACAACATATAACCACTTATCATCTAACCATGTTTTATTATTTGACATTATTCATTAAGTAGCCCTCATTCACCAACTAATCCTTATTTAACTATTCATTAATTAACCATTATCAACTATTTATCATTATTAACTAGTCACCTCTTATTACCTATGTCCCTTATTATCTAACCTTATTAATAGACAAATAATTAGCTATTGACTAATCGACGTCATGAATTTAGTGATCAATATCAACTAATCTTAATCTATGCTAGACCTAACCTCACTATAAGTCATGAATTAACCATCACTAGCTACCACATATTTATACTAAGCAAGATTCATTAACTAATACTTAAATTAGCTAGCCACCTAGTGCTATAGTCATCTAATGGATAACTATCTACTTCATAGCTTAACCGTTAACTAGGAAAAATAATCATAAGATCATACTTCATCTAGAATCACGTAAGTTACAAATATAATAATCATGGATGTACAAAATCAATGCATGCCATCATTAGTATCAATCAATAAAGTCATAAGAAATATACCACATCTTCCTCTGACCCATACAAAAGAGATGTATATATAAACATATATCTATGAATCCATATACTTTAATCGTATCATTTACAATAATAAGAACTTTTCAGTTATCTAATCACTACCATGACATGGCCCTTGGCCTAATGACATATCCATAATAACCATAACATCATAATAACGACCTTAGACCCATATACATATCTAAAACTCTTATTGATAATCATATTTATAATCCATAGCATATCTCTAACCATTTCACATATAGGAGTCATCTTATATATAGGAGGCATAATATCAATAAACATGTAATTATTCTCTCACATAAGAGGTATCTCACATCTAGAAGGCATAATACAGATAGAAATGTATTCATCTATAGAATATCTTATATCAAAATGTCAAACATCATGACTATAAAGAATATCACCTCTCTAGGGAAATTACCTTATCTAAAAGGAACCTCGTCTTTATAGGTACAACAATCATGACTAAAGGAAATAACATCTCTATAGGCCAATCATCAAGTCTAAGAGAAAATAGAATCTTTATAGGCCAATCATCAAGTCTAAGAGGAAATAATATTTCTACAAACCACTTAATATATTTAAGAGGAATATCATCTCTAAATGCCCAATATCACTTCCATAATAAGTATCATAACTATAACTCAAAAGCCATAATTCGAGAATACCAATATAAGTTACCAAGTCATGAAGTAACCTTATTCTAAAGTTTACTAGCCTTATCTATGCCAAACATCCGCAACAATGTCCATAAGGCTTAACAAATGTTAAGGCCTAAGTGGTCCGGATGATCCCACTTCTAATTTTCAATTTCCATAATTAGGCACACCATGACCCAACTAGGCTACGTTATCTAGTCCAACTTCTAAATGTCAAATAAGCGACATTAAAGCCTAAAATAGAAACTTTGACTAGAAACAAGGGTACTCAAGTCAACTATACCTAACTTATGATTTCAAGACTACAACACTAGCCTAATAAGGTCAAATATGCAAATCATATTTCAAAGGCTAAAACCACATCCCAAACATAGGTTTACATCATAACCATGCTACAACTAATCTAAACTAGAGAGGGAAAGTAATAGGATTCAAAAGGTGTATAAACATGACATTTTATGGGTACCAAGCCCTCATCTAAACTCCAAAAATCAAATATCGAGGCCAAGTCATCCTACTCATAATCAAGCCTAACATCCATATCCACATACAACATAAATCACACATCATCTATGGAGAAAATTAGACAAAAGCCTACTTGGAAGTCGAACCACAAAATATCACATCATGAACCACATGCTCGTCTTCACTTCATAATCACCAAAATGCCATCACATTAACAAAACCATAATATACTCATCTATACAAGTCTAGTAATACCTATATTATACTATTGTGCTTCGGGTCTAAAAATGATGCCAAAGCCCTAGTGGGTCCCACATATAGAAAATGAGTTTCCGAGACCAAACTAATGTTCTCACATGAACAAGAAGTCATAAAACTTAAGAAATAGGTGAAACTTAATCATACCTTGGGCTAAAATCAAGCCTTAAACCAAATTGGTGTTTTAGGTCCAAAATAGAAATTTCAAGCATGAATTCAAAGGATACTTATGATAAATTTTAAGATAATCATGATAAAATATGATAATAAAGCTGACAAGTCACCCAGCATGATCAATTTATGAATAACATACCATATTAGGGTTTTAAGCTCTTAATGAAGGAAGCAAATGACCAATTCTCGACCAAAATGGCTATTTAAAGAACTAGCCCCGTCCTTTGGTCCTTGTGATCTCACACACATAGGCCGCATTTGCAATAACCATGATTTCACTAAGGCCTCCATGATCGCAGTCTTGGCTGCACCAGATGACAGCTAAAACTTGGACTCTTATTCTAAGTTTTGGCTAATGCCTCGGAATGCATCCAGAATCTAATTTTTGTAATCAAAATATGTGACCAGACAAAATTTGATGTTCTAAATGCATTAGAAAACTCAAATTTTCAATCCGAGATTGTTTCAACCAAATGTGGATCCCACACCTAAACTTTCATATTTTCAACTTTCCAACCAATAGGTCAAAATAAGCTCGGATACAATGGGACCCAGACCAAAGGTCTACCTAAGCTAAAATCAATATTTCAAATCTGCTGGAGTAGTTGGAATTTGCATTTGAGATTGTTTTACTAAAGATTTTTCCCAGTGTATTTTGAACGAAAGAAGACTTCTAAATAGGGAATTGGTTCTAAAAATTAAATAAACTACTTGGTAACCAAACCATCGGTACCATCAAGTCATAAATGGCTTGAGGCAGCTATTGAGTAGCTCAAATTTTAAAGATAAGCATAACTATAGAAAAAGACCTGAAGGGTCATTACAATATTTGTGTATTGCGATGCTCTTTTGATTTCTGTATTTTAAGCTTGATGGCATCTCGACATTTCTATATACATCATGGGCTATGTGGGTCAGACTTTAACTCATAAGTCAATCCCAAAATCCATGATTTCCACAAAGATTGGAGATTCTAATTTCTGGTATACCAAAGTAATAAGCAACTATACAATGATTATCCATATTTTGGGACATAATCAACACCTCCTCCTCCTCAGGCAAAACACAATTTTGGAAAATGAGTCATTTGAACCCTTATCTTCTTGATTAACCATCTAACTCTCCTTAAATCCATATTTTAACCTTTTCAAGACATTAATCTTTCTCAAAAAATCATTATATTTCTAAATGGAAATTTTTGGTTTGGTATCATAATACCAAGACTTGCAAGTTGCATAAGACATCTTTTAACTTTTAGTTCACCTCGTTCATGAAATAGTTCATTGACTACCATAAAATAATTTTAAGGATCAAATAAGAATGCTCCTCTAGACCAACATAAAGATTTAGGAAAAGGTATTTCTCGTTCAAGATTTCTATAAAGTTCTTAGGTGAAATCATCTCTTTCACGTATTCAAATAATAACCATAAAAACAAGATCAAACTTTAATATGAGTAATACTCTTCAAAATCATTTGCATAAATGCTAATGATTTGGTAAAGAAGTACACTCAAAAACTCAACCTTTTTGTTAATCATAAAATAACCCACGCTCTTAGATTAAATCCATGGTTCTTAGAACAAAAGAGGAATTGGGGACATGCTTTTGAAAATAGATTGAAAACATAATATGTACACAAGATTTTAAAAAGTCATAGTTTTTAGATCCAAAGAAACAAGGTCACTCGACCTACCTTTGACTGAAGAAACTTATGTGAAGCTTGATTTTGTAGTGTTAGTGGGTTTGTGGTTTATTATGATGCATCCCAAGTGGGACTTGGTTATGTTTTGATGCAACATGGGAAGGTTATAACTTATGCTTCTAGGTAGTTAAAGGTGCATGAGAAGAATTATCCTACTCATTATTTAGAGAATTTAGCAGTGTTTTTTAATTTGAAAATTTGGCGGTAGTATTTGTATGGAGTACACATGGACATCTTTTCTATATCATAAGAGTCTACAGTATGTGTTCACTTATAAGGAGCTAAATCTCAGGCAAAAAAGATGGCTAAAGCTTCTCAAGGACTATGATATGAGTCTTTACTACCACCTAGGTAAAGCTAATATTTTTGCTGATGCCCTTAGAAGGTTTTCCATGAGGAGTTTAGCTCATGTGAATTAGTGGAAGCGGGAGTTAGTGAAGGATATTCACCACTTGTATAATCTTGGATTTCATCTCTTAGACTCTAATAATAGTGGTGTGATAGTATAGGAAGTGGTTTGGTCATCTCTTAATGAAGAGATTAAGGAGAAACAAGTGCTGGATCCTGTCTTGATGAAACTTAAGAGGGATATTGGTGTACAAAAGGTGATTGTATTTAAGATCAGTGGTGATGGTACTTTACGATACCAATAGAGGTTGTGTGTTCTTGATGTTGATGGATTGCGACAAAGGATTTTGAATAAGGTGCATGAATCGCGCTATGTTGTTCATCCCAGTTCGACAAAAATGTATCATTATCTCAAGGATATGTATTGGTGGAGTGGTATGATGAAGGATATTATTGATTTTATGGCCAAATACATGGTGTTTCAATAAGTTAAAGTTGAGTACATGAGGCCTGGTTGGTTATATCAAGAAATTGATTTACGCAAATAGAAATGGAAGGTGATTAATATGGATTTCATTACTGGTCTTCCTCGGTCTCTGAATTAATTTGAATTGCTTTAGGTTATTATGGATAGGATGACCAAGTTTTCTCACTTTTTATCAGTGCAGACTAACTTTTCAACTAAAGACTATGCAAGGTTGTATCATCATGAGATTGTAAAGCTGCATAGGTACCTTTTTTGATTATATCTGATTGTAGTACGTAGTTTTTATCTCAATTTTGGTGGTCTTTTCAGAAGGGATTGGGGACTAAGGTTAGTATGAGTACTTCTTTTCATCCTCAAATAGATGGGAAAGTAGAGAGGACTATTCATACATTGCAGGATATGCTTTATGCGTGTACGATTGATTATGGATGCAATTGATTTGAGCATCTACCTTGGTAGGGTTTGCTTATAAAAATAGCTATCGTTCTAGTATTAGGATGTCCTCTATTGAGGCATTGTATGGTAGGAGGTGTAGATCTCCTATTTTTTGGTTTGAGCTTGGTGAGGTGGATATGTTTGGTATAGATTTAGTTTATCAGGCTATGGAAAAGGTAAAGGTAATTTGGGATAGGCTTAAGACCGCCCAAAGTTGCCAAAGGTCTATATGAATGTAAGTCATAGAGACTTGGAGTTTGAGGTTGGGGATAAGGTGTTCCTAAAGGTATCTCCCACGAAAGGAGTAATGTGGTTTGGTATGAAAGGGAAGCTTAGTCCCTATTTTTTTTAGTACTTATGCAATTTTATGGAGGGTTGGTAATGTGGCTTATGAACTAGAGTTGCTTCCTAGTTTGGGCTCCATTCACCCAGTATTTCATATCTCTATGTTGAGAAAGTGTGTTAGTGATCCTTCTTCGGTTGTTCCTATGGAGGGATTAGGTATCTCGAATTCTTTGTCTTATGAAGATGTCCCAGTTAAGATCTTGGATAGGCAGGTTTATCAGTTACAGACCAAGGATGTGGCCTTGGTTAAGGTTCTATGGTAGACCCATAAGGTGGAAGAGGCTACATAGAAAGCAGAAGAGGACATGAAGTTCAAGTATCCGCATTTATTTTCTGCTCTCAGAATTCATGCAAAAAGTATGTGCTCTTAAACATACTTTTGTTTTCAAACCTTGTCAAAGTAAAGATTAATATCTTTGCATTTTTATTTTCTAACCTGGTTAAAAGTTGGATTGATATTTAATAAAGAAAATGAATCATGCTTGTGTTTACCTTACCTTGTCCGTCATTTGAGGATGAAAGTTCCAAGTGGGTGAGATTGTAAAACCCTAGATTTTTTATCCTTAGAAAATTCTTGGATTTTTGGTTTTCAGATAGGATACGACTAAGGGGTACCGGTTTTATGTTGGAGTACGGTTTATATGGGTTGTTTGTAAGTTGGCCGGTGTTCGCTGGTCAGTTGGATTTGTTTCTGGAAGGGATACGTTTAATACCCAGACTATTCCTTAAGCCTAAATCTGTCCTTTTGAATGGATATGTATAACTTCCAAAGTGATTGATGTTTAAACCATGTTGTATTTCTCTATTTTCCACTTTTTGTCATGTAGAGAATTGAATAAAGTTTTCATCGACACTAATTTTATCAAAATCCGACATCGGATGAGTGAGTTATGGCCATTTTATTGAATGCTATCAGATAACCCAGGTTTGACAGTCGACTTGGTGGACCATCAGGTCCTTGGTGAATCGTTAAGTGTCCCGTTAAGCCAAGACAGTAGCTCCCTTTTTGGGATGTTGTGTGAAGGTCAAAGTGGTGGACCATCACAACGTTGACGGACCATCAAGGTGTCCGTCAGACCGAGTTAGAATATCTTATTTCTGGCTCTCAAGTGACGGGCGAATTGGTGGACCATCGCTTTTCTGACGAACCATCAGGTCAACCATCACATTGAGGAAGAACATTCCAGTTTTGGTGTTTGAGTGACGGACGACTTGGTGTACCATCAGTCCCTCTGACGGACCATCAGGTTAACCGTCACAGGCCCCGATCAACAAATTTAAGCATTTTTCAAAAGGGCATCTTGGTCGTTTCCGCTCCTTGTGGCCTTATATATATATCTATGTAGAGAAGAAAAAATCATTTTCTCTCCATTTCTCTCTAAAATTCTTTCAAGAATTCTCTAAAAACCTAGGGTTTCTTCCAAACCCAAAAATCAAATCATCTCCAAGAAATTCAAGAAATCTCCCATAAATTTCTTCAAGTTGTTTAAGAACTAAGCTCCTCAAGTCAAAGGCAGCAAGGTATTGGTCTAAAAGTGTGAGAAAGAAGTTTCAAGCAAGTTTCTATATCTTCAAAATCAAAATCCAAGGTATGTGGGGTTTGAGCAAGAACACTCTTTTCATTCTTGTGCCCAAAGATTTACTTTCTATTGTTGATTTACAAGATATTGCAAGTGGGTTTACACTCAAATTTCTCTATTAATGGTTTATGAGATTTGAGTTGAATAAGTTTGATATTTATGATTATTTCACCATCATGTTTCTTAAATTGAGAATTTATTCCATGAGATGTATATTATCATTATGTATTGATGATTTCTATGAAATTTAAGTCAAGTTCCATGAGTTGAATATTTTTATTATGAATTGACGATTTTTGAATGATTTGGGATAAGTGTCATGAGTTATGACCTTCCATAAGAAATTTGACTATTGAATGTATATTAATATATGAAATTGAGAGGCAGGAATGAGTCTTATGATGTTTCCATGAAGTTTTTGATATTTGAAATGATTTGATAAACAAATGTACTTGATATTGAGAAAGCGTGTGTTGAGTTGAGTCGAGTTAGGAATCCATAAGATGTTTATGATTTTTAGATGAGATATATATTTATGTTTTGGTCTTTATAATAAAACCATGAGTTGGTATTGATTGAGGTGGATTTCCTAACGCGTTCTGAGCTGAGTTTGGGAGGAGTATTTAGCACCGAGTGGAAAATTTGGTATTTCTCTAAAACTACGTGCCACCGTAGGATTGATGTTGATAATTTGGGACCAAGGCCGAGTATGAGATTGTGAAGATGAGATTAAGGTTGTACTCCCTGGCAAGAGTACAACACCCTTGCCAATGTGGGGTTCTCTCCTTAGGAGCAAAAAATGTTGGACTCCATGCGGCTCATATGGTGTAGTCATGTCGGTTATAAGAAAATCCCACGTCCATAATGATATAAGTCTCTTGAGTTACCGAGTCACTCTGATTCACGATTTAAAGAGTTTGAGTTGAGTTAAATGATTTATGAGATTTATGAAATATTTGTCATTACTAATGATTTATGGAAATAATGTTTCAGATAATTCAAGCGAAGATAGTTATTATTTTTAGCATGCATGATTTCTCATACATTTATGATATTATTTCAAATGTTGTATCCACCCCCACATACTTAGTACATTTCCAAGTACTGAACCCCATACTCTTTTGTATTCTATATTTCCTCGTGATATAGGTTCAAGTGCTCAGTCTCAGCAGCGACAATGATCTTTGAGTGCCTTCCTCTACACTTCTGTAGTTGGTGAGTCCTCATGGTTTGAGGACCTGTGTCTCCAATTTTGTTTTGTTAATAGATGGTTGTTTACTTTTAGTTTAGTATGAGTCAGTTGGGGATCTATCCCAATGGCTCCTCAGTCCTATGTCATAGAGGCTTTGTCAGACTAGTGTACCAGCGTGTACAGAGATTCCAGTATTTTGTTTGTATAGGGCAGTATTATTTCATCTTTTAGTATGTTCATGACATGGTTATTCCTCTTTATCTTAGCATGATTTACACTATAATGAGTTTTAAAAGTGACGACAAGTTTAGAGGGTTAGCTTGAGGCCATGTGTGTCCTTGAGCACCATGGATGTCTCGGGATAGGTTCTTGGGGCGTTACTAGCTTGGTATCAGAGCCTAAGGTTCAAGGAGTCCTTGGGAGTCTGACAAGCCATGTTATGTAGAGTTTTGATCATCGGTGTTTAGCGCGCCACATCTATGAGTAAGAGGCTACGGGACATTTTAGGAAAAATTGTTTCTTTCTTTCAAGAGTCTATCGTGCCTATGATTGTTTCTCTCTACGGTTAATTCATGCTCTCTTATGATAGAAAATGCCTCCTCGTAGAGCTCGCAGAAACAATGAACGACCTCAACCCGTTGATTCTTTAGGTGAGACGGTATCCCATGCCGAATTTTGGGTAGCTTTCCAAGCGCTAGCCCAGACGGTCATCGCCAACGCCCAAGCTAACACCTAGGCTACTGTTCCACCTCTGCAAGGGAATAATTCTACTGCAGCCTGGGTTCGTGACTTTATGCAAATAAATCCACCTGAGTTCTATGGGTCAAAAGTAGGTGAGAATCCACAAATATATTTAGATAAAGTGAGAAAAATAACTCAGATTATGCACGTGACTGAGGAGGAGAGTGTTGAATTGGCTGGCTATCAAATGAAAGATATTGCTTATGATTGGGTGGAGATATGGAGGAAGAGTAGAGGGGAGAATAATACTCCTGTGACTTGGCAATTATTCCAAGATACCTTCTTAGACAGACTCTTTCCTCCAGAGTTGAGGGAAGCAAAATTAGAAGAATTTATGAACTTGAGACAGGGCTCCATGACAGTTAAGAAGTATTGCCATAATTTTAACTAGTTGTCTAAATATGCTCCCGGTATGATGGCTGATTTTAGAACTAGTATGAGTAAGTTCTTGGCTGGTGTATCTGGTTATGTCGTGAAAGAGTGTAGATCTGCTATGCTTAATAGGGACATGGACCTTTCAAGACTAATGATCCATGCTCAGCAGAGTGAAGTGGATAAAGTGAAGGAAGAAGAAAGAGAGTGAGAGGGACTAAGAGAGTTAGATCTGAGCAGCAGCGGTATAGTCGGGCTAGATTTTTTGAAGGGATCTACCCTCAGTTCCAAAGACATTCTCTTGTGCTAGCACCTTCATCAACCAGTACTCCTATATTTAGAATTAGGCCAAAACAGGGTAATAGGCCTACTATGTCCAGGTCCCAGGATAGTGTGAGTAACAGACCTCGTCCTCCCCCATGTTCAAAGTGTGGTAGAGACCATCTCGGTGGGTGGCTAATCGGTCAGGGGGGTTGCTTTGGTTGCGGTAAGTTAGGCCACAAATTCAAGGATTTTCCATATGCTAGACAGAGGAGTCACGATGTTCATCCCCAGAATCAGATTATTAGTGCTCCAGCCCCTGTAGTTTGTCCTACTTCTCTTCAGGGTGCCTCATCTAGTACTGCAGGTGGTCAGCGCCAGAATCACTTTTATGCTATACCACCCCGCCAGGAGCAGAAGGATTCACCAGATGTTGTTACTGGTACGCTCGTATATTTTATTTTGATGTATATGTGTTGATGGACCCTAGGTCAACTTTTTCTTATATGACTCTGTTAGTGGCTGTGAATTTTGAAATCACTACTGAAAAGATTTTTGAGCTTTTTCTAGTCTCTACACCAGTGGGTGAATCTGTTGTTGCTAAGCAAATATCTAAGAAGTGTCCTATCACTATTCTTAACAGAGTCATGTTTGCAGATTTGATTGAGCTAGACATGGTTGATTTTGATATTATTCTGCGTATGGATTGGCTTCAATCTTTTTAGGCATCTATAGAATGTCGTATTCGTGTGGTCAAATTTTAGTTTCCTAATGAGCCAGCTTTTGAGTGGTCCAGAAATTCTGTGTCTCCTAAAAGTCATTTCATATCCTATCTTAAAGCTAGGAAGTTGATTTCCAAAGGTTGTATCTATTATTTAGTTCGATTTAAAGATACTAAGTCTGAGACTCCAACTATTCAATCTCTTAGTGTTGTTAATGAGTTTACTGATGTTATCTCGGAAGATCTCCCAAGGGTACCTCCTGATAGAGAGATAGAATTCAGAATTGATCTTCTCCCTGATACACAACTAATTTCTATTCCTCTGTATCGTATGGCCCCCGCAGAACTTAGGGAGTTGAAAGAGCAACTCAACGATCTTCTTGATAAGGGTTTTATAAGGCCCAGTGTGTCTCTCTGGGGTGCACCAATTTTATTCGTGTGAAAGAAAGATGGTTCATTGCTCATGTGCATAGACTATCATCAACTTAACAAGGTCACAGTCAAGAACAAGTACCCTCTTCCTAGAATTGATGACATGTTTGATCAGCTGCAAGGTGCTAGTTATTTCTCAAAAATAGATTTGAGATCCGGTTATCACCAACTTAAAGTCAAAGAGTATGATATTTCAAAGACGGCTTTCTGCACTAGTTATGGTCATTTTGAATTCTTGGTCATGTCCTTCGGATTAACTAATGCCCCAGCAGCTTTTATGGACCTCATGAATCAGGTTTTCAAACCATACCTGGATATGTTCGTTATTGTGTTCATAGATGATATTTTTGTGTACTCCCAAAGTGAGAATGACCATGCAAATTATCTCCGAATTGTTTTACAGACTCTTAGAAATCAACGATTGTTTTCTAAATTTAACAAGTGTAAATTTTGGCTTTGTTCAGTTGCTTTTCTAGGTCACATTGTTTCTTCTAAAGGTATTCGAGTTGATCCTCAAAAGGTAGAAGTTGTGAAAAGTTGGCCTAGAACTATTTCCCCATCTGATATTAAGAGTTTCCTGGGTTTAGCTAGCTACTACAGTCGTTTCATCAAAGGTTTCTCTTCCATTGCTTCTCCTTTGACCTAGTTAACCCAAAAGAAGCTTAAATTCTAGTGGTCAGATTCTTGCGAGAAGACTTTTTAGGAATTGAAGATTTGACTCACTTCAGCCCCTGTGATAACCCTGCCTAATAGTGTCGACGATTTTGTGGTATATTGTGATGGTTCTAGAGTTGGTTTGGGTTGTATGTTGATACAGAAGGGTAAGGTTATAGCTTATACCTCCCGACAGTTGAAACCTCATGAAAAGAATTATCCGACCCATGACCTCGAGTTAGCTGCAGTGGTTTTTACTTTGAAAATTTGGAGACACTACCTATACAAAATTTATGTTGATGTATTTACGGATCACAAGAGTTTACAGTATGTGTTCACTCAAAGAGAGTTGAATATTTGGTAGAGGCGATAGTTGGAATTACTGAAGGACTATGATTTGAGTGGTTGTATCACCCAGGCAAGGCCAACATAGTGGCAGATGCTCTTAGCAGGTTGTCCATGGGTAGTGTAGCACATGTTGAGAAAGATAAGAAAGAGTTAGCCCGCGAAGTACATCGTTTGGCTAGGTTAGGTGTTAGATTACTTGACTCAAATGAGGGTAATGCTTGGGTCCAAAGTAATTTTGAATCTTCCCTAGTTTTTGAAGTGAAGGAGAAGTAGGATACAGATTCTCATTTGGTTAAACTGAAAGAATCAGTTAAAGACCAAAAGGTGGAGGTTTTCTCCTAAGAGAGAGATGGTGTATTGAGATTTCAAAATTAATTGTGTGTGCCTGATGTTAATGATCTGAGGCAGAGAATTATGGCTGAGGTGCATGGCGCATGGTATTCTATTCATCCTAGTGCTACCAATATGTACCGCAATTTGTGGGAAATTTATTGGTGGAATGGTATGAAAAAGGATATAGCAAAGTTCGTAAAAAAGTGTGCAACTTGCCAGCAGGTAAAGATAGAACACCAGAGACCCGGTGGAATGATGCAAGAATTTGGTATCCCTACTTGGAAGTGGGAGGAAGTGAATATAGATTTTGTTACTAGTTTACCTCCTTCTCACCGTCATCATGATTCAATTTGGATTATTGTAGACAGGTTGACTAAGTTCGCACATTTCCTGCCAGTGCATACATCTTTCACCGTGGAGGACTATGCTAAATTGTATATTCGATAGTTAGTCAAGTTGTATGGAGTTTCGTTATCTATCATCTTCGATAGAGGTACTCAATTTACTTCTCATTTTTGGAGGGCCTTCCAGAAGGGTCTTGGCACCCAAGTTCATCTTAGCTCCGCTTTTCATCCGCATACAGATGGTCAGGCTGAGAGGACTATCCAGACTTTGGAGAATATGTTGATGGCTTCTATTTTTGATTTCAAAGGAAGTTGGGATGAACACTTGCCGTTGATTGAATTTTCTTACAATAATAGTTTTTATGCTAGTATTGGAATGGATCCGTTTGAAGCCTTGTATGGGAGAATATGTAGATCGCCTATAGGTTGGTTTGAAGTGGGTGAAGCTGCTTGATTGGGCCTGATGCAGTGTTCAAGGCCATGGAAAAAGTTAAGTTGATTCAGGAGAGGTTAAAGACAGCCCAGAGTCGTCAGAAGTCGTATGCAGATGTGAGAAGAAGAGCTTTTGAGTTTGAAGTCAATGATTTGGTGTATTTGAAAATCTCACCCATGAAAGGGGTGAAAAGATTTGGAAAGAAAGGGAAGCTACGTCCCAGATATGTTGTCCTTTATAGAGTTTTGGATCGTGTTGGGATAACCCAATAGTGCATGGTATAGTGAATGCTCTGGGATTACCATTTTTATGTGCCAAAGACCTAGTTGTGACAATATTATAGTGGTGCACACCATCAACATTCTCAATTGTCACTCCATTCTTCCTTATGACCAATTGTTTCATGACTTGGTATATCCAGGATCTGCTCTAACACCTCAAGAAGAAGTATGTTCATCTTAATTCTGTTAGAATTTTAATGAATTGCTTGAACTTACCTTCCTCTTTCTTTTTCTTCAATCTCTGAGGAAAAGGTAGGGGTAGTCTCAGAATTTGCTTGATTTTTGGCTTAATGAATGGACCTTTACCTTTGTATTCAATAGCTTTACTTTTATCACTTGTTACCTTCTCGAACTCAACCAAATGTGTCTCATCATCATCAACTTCTACAATAGGTTATGGGGGATCCTTCGTAATGATACCATTCCTCATAGTCATAGCAATTACATGACCATCATTTTTCAAATTTTTAATCGTATTGCTCGAAAGGGTACCTGGATGCCTCTGGTTCAATGTTGCTGACATCTGCCCAAACTGGTGCTCCAACTGCTTGATATTAGTGGCATGTGACTCAACCTTCTAAGTTAATCCTAAAATGTCGACCTTAATCTCCATAAGGCTAATCTCTTAACTTTCTTGGCCCTTCACCATCTTAGCCAGTATCTCTTCCATTCTTGATTCTGTATCTCGTCTACTATGTAGAACATACCTATCTTCCTTATCTCTATATCTATCCTTCTTCCTCTAATCACCATCCCTTTCTCTGATATGGTTTTGTATCTATCATAATAGTTCCATCCTTGGTTCTCTTTACCTTAGGCTCAAAAACGCACCAACTTGCAATCTCGATAATGTGCTTCCTCCTCAAATTTTGACTCATGGGCTTTGGAAGTAGACCCCTATTCTGCTACTACGTTTACTTTCTTGGAATTTACTGCTATAAGCTAGTTTTCTAATACCCCTAGATCAGTTCTTAGCAATGCAATCTTTTGTGCTACTGTGTCATCAATAACCTTTTGGTCGCAGGAGGCACCAATAACATATATGCCAGATCCCCTCCCAGCCTCCCAAGTTTTCCATCCTCGGTTACTGAGTGAGATCTGATATAACATCTCTGAAGCTGCCTCCTAGTGTAGTCTAATAAAGATTCTCTAGATATGGTGTCTTCCATGGCTCTAAAGCTGATGGTCAAGGCTAGGTAAAATATCTCCAATAAGCTCATTCCTAAAAATTAATGGTCTGGTACCATACTTAGATTCTTCTTGAACCTGAACCATGCCTCTTACATAGATTTAGACTGTAGCTCTTTGGAATTATAGATCTCATTATTAAGCTACAACATCCTCGATAGAGGGAAGAGCTTGATCAAGAATTTCCTATGCAACTCATTCCATGTAGTAATAAAGCCTCTTGGCAGTTCCTCTAACCATAAAGATGCTTCTCTTGTAAGTGAGAATGGGAACAATCTCAGAATGAGTGCTTCATGATTCATCCCTAGATTTATATAAGAACTATAGATCCTGATGAAATTGGTAAGGTACAATTTTTTATCATTTGTAGGTAGACCTAGAAACAGACCCATCAGATTTAAGAGCTAGATCATTGTGCTCGTTATGTCAAACTTGATGCCTAGGGGGTAAAACAAGAGGAGCTATGGCTCCAGTCTCTGTAGGCTCAAATTATCCTGAGTCTTCTTCATCATCTATATATGGATACATATACTGATATGATAGGATTACTTGAACAAGGGCACCTCTAACTCTGTTCTGTTTTAGACCGAGTGCTACTCGCGGCTTGCTACATATCTCTGCTCAGCTAGCTCTGCCTCCCTAGATACCTATTGATCTTATTTTTTTGTCATCCTCTCGGATTTAACTTAAGCTAATAGTTTGCCAATCCAATGATGAATAATATCCTGCAATCTTTTAGAGAAGGGGGAGGAATCACAAACCCCTTTAGAAAATTCATCTCTTTTCTGCTCTAACATCCTACTAGGTATTTGTAGGGTCCTATTTAGATTCAGATTCAGTGGGATTAAGGGATTGCCTCTACTCCATGTTCTTGGTATAAACCGTCGTATGCCTAACTAATAACAAAAGCAAGAAGAAAAATCCAAAAACTATAACAACTTCAAATGACAAATTAACACTGTGTCCCCCATGAACGATGCCAAAATTTTGATGACTTACAAACTACACCTTCTATTAGAAGATGATACAGTCGTTATCAAAATATAGTAACCCAACAAAGGTTGGGGTTGAATTTGAAGGTTGCACGTGGAATCGTGGATCTCAGTAGTTGTCGTTAGTAAGCAGAACAAGAAAAGTAAATAGGGGGTTTTTTGTAGTAATCTTGAGAAAGTAACTATATCATCTTTAGCTGTAATTAGTCGTAAGTAAATAGTAAGATTATATCCCCCTGGTTTCTCAACTTCATAGGCTTATCGAGCATTGTTGAACCGACCCGATACTTTG
The DNA here is from genome assembly GCF_002878395.1 of Capsicum annuum. Taxonomy (NCBI): domain Eukaryota; kingdom Viridiplantae; phylum Streptophyta; class Magnoliopsida; order Solanales; family Solanaceae; genus Capsicum; species Capsicum annuum. The sequence goes on from NC_061119.1 coordinate 184,645,117, forward strand.
CATGTAGAATAATTAAATTATGTACCTTTTGTATTTTTTTGGATGAGTAGAAGGATTTCTCCCTTTACCTTTTGAGTCTGAAAATGTCGCCTTACTAACCTTTATCTTGATCCTCAGTTAACTATTAACTTTTGAGTCTCTAGTTATCAGATGAAGTCTAACTATCTTACTCAGATCAAACTATAATACACCGTATTAAACTTAGTTTAGTTTAGTTCTAGTGCTCGCATAAGAGGCTTAATGCTTGAAAATATAACTAAGTGTTGAGGACTTATTCTTATTTTTAACCTCTTAACTTCAAAGATTTTTAAGTTGACCTTTCAAACTCTGAGATGATAGTTTTTGAGATAATTCATGATCAGGGGTGTAAGGAATATATCTCGAGGAATTTTTGGAATTTTCGAATGAGGTTTGGGTCATGTTTCAATTTTGATTCCAGCAGCTCAATGCGATTACATCGTGTCGCGCTGTGTATACCGATGGACACATCATCATATCATGCTATCCCTCCAAACGACATTCTAGTTACCAAATTAATCTCTTGAGGGGCAGTTAGGTCTTTTCCCATCACCCAAGTCGTAAAAACACAAGATTAATCATTGGTTAAGGCATTATTTGCCTATTCTCCTTCAATTTTCTCCCAAAGAAAACCCTAACCTCCTTCCAAGAACTTTAAAACTCTATTACTTTCTCTTCAAGATAAACAAGAATTCAAGATTCCTAATCCAAGAAGTTCAAGAAGGCTTTCAAGATCATCTCCAAGACTTTAAAAGTCAAGATTTCTACTCCAAGTCAAGCCTACCAAGGTATGTGGGGTTATGAATAAGGGTATCCTTTCACCCTTGTGACAAAATTATATGATTTTAAGATTCAAGTTTCTTGTTTTAAATTAGGGTTCATACCCAAGTTTCTAGATTCTTGAATCATGTGGTTGTCAAGATATATAAAGCTTTAAGTATATCAAGAATTGCTTAAGTTTATGTTTTATCTTATAAGATTCATATTATAGATAAGATGGCACTATCTTGACTTGATAATATTGAAGTATTTCAAGATTTGTACTGAGCATGAGGTTGTGTTGTGTATTTTCATAAGTTTAAAGCATGAATTTTAAGCCCTATGTTTAAATGTTGAGATTTCAAGAAGATCATGCTCTTAAGTTTTCTTCGATAAGTTCATACAAATATTTAAAGAAAGAAGTGATCTTTTGATCCTAAGATAAAATATGGAATCCACATTTGTTCATCTTGAGTTTCAATTAAAGAAAAGAGAAGCATAACTAGTTTTCATTATATAAATCCTTATTCTATTTTAAGATGGGAGTAGTATTTAGCAATAAGTTAGATACGAGTCCAAGGTCACATACCCAAGAACAATGTGCCACCGTAGGTTTAAGTGCCCATAGTGGTCTAAGTATAGTGATCACTTAAGTTAAGGTTCTATTATGATGGAAAGGGTAGAACTTCTCTCCCCAATGTGGGTAAGACATTGGACTCCATAATAGCTCACATGGTTTATATCGGTTAGAAGAACCTCCCAAAAGAAAGAGTAAAATCAAACATGTAGAAACTCAGTGGTATGGTTCACAAAGTTATTTTTATGGTTCATTACTCATGGTTATGATCTTACAACTTTTGTTTTATTCAAGCCCAAGGTGTGTCATTTACAATTAGCATACATTATTTGAAAGTCTATGTGCACATTGAGTTATTATTTTATTTATGTATTCACCCTCACATGCTTAGTATATTATTGAGTTACTAATCTATATATATGTCTATGAGCTACATTATTTCATAATGTAGGCTTTGGTGCTCAGTTCCAGAAGCGTGACTGACTACGAGCATCTCCACCTACATCCCGATGCTTGGTAATTCCTCATAGTTTTAGGACCCATTTTATCAAACTTTGATATTAATGAAGTATTCTAGTAATTTGATTCCATTTTGAGTTGGGTCAGCTGGGTCAAGAACCAGTGGATCACTAGTTAGAACTAGAGGTATATCCGGCGTGTTTCTGTTTTAGATTTAAAAGTGTTTGTTTTCAAGATTTCCAAGTTTCAGACTTTCAGTTAAGATATTAATTCAGTTTTAGTTAAGATTTCATATGCCAAGTTTACTTTTGTTATGAGTTCCAAAGTTGTTAGAAGGTTTAAAGGATTAACTTAGGATTGCTTGTAGTTTTGAGCACTGTGTGATGTCCAGGGTGTATTTCTAGGATGTTACAAACTTGGTATCAGAGTCTAAGGTTTAAAAGAGTCCTAGGGAGTCAAAAAAGTTGCGTTACATAAAGTCTTGATCATAGGTGTGAAATGCTCCACATTTATGATTAAGAGGCTATGAAACGAGTTAGGAATCATCATTTCTTTCATGATCCATCGTGCTTACAGATGTGTCTATTGTAATACCCCGTACTTTTTCCTAGGTCAAATTCATTCCTTGAATGTTAAGGGAGAGTTTCAAAGATGAATACCTTTTTATTTCATATGGTATTTTCTAGATTTAGACTTTTCATTGTGTGAGAAATTGAACAAGCTTTACATCGATACCAAATTCGCCCAATCCCAACACTCGGTGAAGGAGTTATGATGTTTTTAAGTTGACATTATGCCACCTGGGCACTCGGTGCATCGAGGAGAAGGGTAAAATGATAATTGTCAAATTTCAGTAGCCCTCCATGATAGCCCCGTATCACAAAGAAGCCCAAATTCCCAATTGTCCTATTCCAGTATACCAACGCGATATTAATGCATCGCGGAGAGGGACAATTTGCCAATCATCAATTTCTAGTAGCCCAATGCGATACTGGCGCGTCGCGCCACTGGCGCATTGTGGTGGCCAGCCAAATAAAAAAAAGTTACGTTTTCATTTTCGTCCAGAAGTTTAAAGAGGGCCTTTTGGTCAATTTCCAAGGCCCCAATTCATCCAAAACAAGTAATTAAACCCATTCTAAGCACTTTTTGCCCAATTTCATTCATTTCTCCCAAAGCAAATCCCTAATGCTCCAAAGCTTCTTCTCCAAGAAATCAAAATCCAAGAAATCAAAATCCACCATAGATTCTCCAAGAAAGCTCTAAATTGAGGATTCCCAAGGCAAGATAATCAAGAACTCATCCCCAAGAACTCATATAGGAATCCATAATTCAAGAATCTCCGTCTAATAATCAATCAAGGTATGTGGGGTTTATGAACAAGGATCTTCTTCCATTCTTGTGCCCAAAACCAAGCTTTTAATTACAAAATTCATATGATATTAAATTTTTATACATGAATTTCAAATTAGGGTTCATACCTATTATTTCTATTTACAAAGTTATGAGTTGTGAGATATTTTGAAGATGAATTGCATGTCAATTTTCATATTTTCATGCCTATTGCAGTAAATTCTAGATTTTGAGATGAATTATAATTGTTTTAATTAGTAAGCATTATTATTATGATGTTTTGACATGAGATTGATGCATGGGTTACTACCCTAAGAATGAATATTAATATTTCAAGAAAGATGATGCTTTAAGCATCTTATGAACAGATTATTTTTAGTTTGCAAAAAAAGATTTGATCTTTTGATCATTGATTTAGCTATGGAATCCACTTGACAGATTATTACAGTTTATAGAACTCAGATTAGCTTTATTTACAGGATTTATCAGTTAAATACTTAATTAGTTTTAGATAAATCCTTATGCTAGTTTTAAAATGGATTTCCAACTGAATGAGCTTACAAATAATAAGGGAGTAGCACCGAGTGAGAAGTGTGGGTTTAGCACATCCTACTTTCATAGAACTACATAGCCAATGTAGGTACAAATTATCAGATTATTCCTATTTCTAGATGGATGACAGGGTTAGCTTGTGATCGATCACATGGATTAGGTTCTATTTTGATGGCAAGGGTAAAAAAGCTCTCCCTAATGTGTGTAAGACATTGGACTCCATGTTATGTTTTATGTCGGTTAAGAGAACCTCCCTACTAGTAAGGAAGAGTTTTGAAAGATTTCCCTAATAGCAAAGAATAATAGAAAAACTTTTAGAAAATTAAGTGTAAAGGATCACAGTTTTACTCAAATTATGCTTTACAAAAAGATTCAGGTTACAAATTTCAGCTTTCTGATTTTAGATTTAAGAGTGAGTCCTTTCTACACTTAGACAGTATGATTTAAAGAGGAAATAGAAGTATAGCTTTTAGAACTAAATGTTATGGCTCACGAGATTTATATAAAGTATGTTTTGCTTCTTATTGCTACATATTTCAGTCTTTCAGATATTCCAGCCTATGTGAGTCATTTAAATTTAGCATGCATTGTTTTACAAATGATAATTTTGAGATGATGTTTTACTTATGCATTCACCCCCATATACTCACTACATTCTCAAAGTACCGATCCATATATACGTCTATGTGCTACATTGTCTCATAATGTAGGTTCAGGTGCTTAGTATCAGTAGCGTGAGTAGTTCAAACATCTCCATCTACATCCGACTATTGGTGAGTCCTTATAGTTTGGGGACTTATTCATTTAGATTTTGCAACTTAATATTTTATTTGATTTATTTTTTGTTTCAGACAGTTCCAGTTATCTAAGGGTTTGTCCCAGTGACTCTCTAGTTATTAGTAGTAGAGGCTTGTCAGACTTCTAGTTTTGATTTAGATTATTTAGTATTGATGTTTCAGACATTATTGTCAGATATTTTAGATAGTTTCCGTATTCTAGCATGACTTTTGTGTCTATATTTTCATTATTATGAGATTTAGGCTTAATAGTATGCAGATAGGGTTAGCTTAAGACTAATCATAGTCTTAAGCACTGTGTGACATCGTGGGATTAAATTTCTGGGCATTACATCTATCTTCTTTAACTTATGCTTTAATGTGACAAAATATATCTCCTCACCGAGCCAATGTACGTAGAAATATTGATCAACCATGCTTGGCAGTTGACTTTCTAAATGAGAATGTATCTCTTGCTAAATTTTGAGATGCTTCTTAGCCGTTGACCCAAGCTGTGAATGCCATTGTTTAGGGCTACCAATAGGCAACTGTCCTACTTTAGAAAAATGGTAATCTAGTTGTAGCTAGGATTCACAATTTCATAAGAATGAATCCTCCTGAGTTCTTTGGGTTGAAGGTTGTTGAGGATCTATAACTCTTCATTAATGAGGTAAGAAAGATCACTCAAATTATTCATGTTATTAAGGAGGAGATTGTAGAGTTGACATCCTATATGATGAAGGATATTGCTTATGATTGGGTTGTTATATAGAAGGAAGGTAGAGATGAGAATGCCACTCCTATGAGTTGCATAGGTAGGTATTTTAGGATGCATTTTTGTATAGGTTCTTTCCGTATGAAATTTGAGAATCTAAGGTTAAGGAGTTCATGAACCTGAGGCAGGGCTGTATGTCATTGAAGGCGTACTAACTTAAGTTCACTCAGTTGTCTAAGTATGCCCTGAGTTGGTGCTGGCACTAACTTTTAAGACTACCATGCTTATTGGGGATATGGATATTGCTAGGTTGATGACTCATGCTCAACATATTGAGGCAGAGAAGTTGAAGAGAGGAGAGAAGAGAAATAAAAATACTAGAACTGGATAGTTTAGGTATGGGAAACTAAGGTCTGGAAGGGGAAACTATTTGTAGTTTTAGGGTCATTCAGCAGCACCAGCGCCATCTTCAGCTAGTGCCCTTGAACCTAGAACCACGCAAGAGCATGGGATAGGACTTTTATTTCTAGGTATCAGAATAGTATGGGTGTAATACCTATTTATTAGACATGTGTAAAGTGAGGTAGAAACCATCCTGACGAGTGTTTGATAAGAAAAAGGGGTTGTTATACAGTAATTTGGATCACGGAATCAATGAGTATTCATATGGTAAGAAGGTATGTAGGAATGTTCGTCCCCAGACTCAAGCTACTAGCACACCATCTTTACTAAGTCGCCCAGTTCCTCCCTAAGGTGCATCATCCAATACTGGTGGCGGTCAGCACCAGAATTAATTTTATGCTTTACCATCTTGATAGGAGCAGGAGAGTTCACTAGATGTTGTTACTGGTATACTTCATGTCTTTTGTCTTGATGTATATGTGTAATTAGACCCAGGGTCCAATCTCTCTTGTGTGATTTCATTGGTTGTGATAAATTTGGGATAGGTCCCAAAAAGCTCTTCAAGCCCTTCTTAGTTTACACTCCAGTGGGTGAATCATTTGTTTCTAGAAAAGTCTATAAGAAGTGTCTGATCACTTTCCTGTATAAGATTATAATAGTAGACCTAATAGAGTTAGAAATGGTAGATTTCAATGTTATTATAGGCATGGATTGGCTCTATTTATTCAATACATTAGTAGATTGTCGCACCCGTGTGGTGAAGTTTTAGTCTCCTGATGAGGCAGTTTTTGAGTGGGAAGGTAGTTCTGAATCTTCCAAGAGTCATTTCATATCTTATCTTAAGACCAAAAAATTAATATCAAAAGGGTGTATTTATTATTTAGTTTGAGCCAAAGATACTAAGTCTGAAGTTCCAACAGTTCAGTCAGTTGGTGTAGTTAATGAGTTTTCTAAGGTTTTTCCTGAAGATCTGCCAGGGGTACCTCCTGATAGAGAAATAGAATTCGATATTATTTTTTTCCTGATACCCAGCCTATCTCTATCCCTCCATATTATATGGAACTGGCTGAGCTTAAAGAGTTAAAAGAGAATCTTAAAGACATCTAAGATAAAGTTTCATAAGGCCCAGTATTTCTCCTTGGGGCACTCCAGTCCTATTCATGCATAAGAAAGATGGCTCTCTCTGAATATGCATTGACTACCTCCAGATAAACAAAGTCTCAATCAAGAACAAATATCCTCTTTCTAGGATTGATGACTTATTCAATCCGCTTCAGGGTGCAAGTTATTTCTCTAAGATAGACGTTAGATCCGGCTATTATCAACTTAGAGTCAGACAATGTGACATTTCAAAGATAAGTTTCAAAACTTGATATGGTCACTTTGAATTTGTAGTCATATCCTTTGGACTAACGAATGCCCCAACAACCTTCATGGACTTGATAAACAGAGTGTTCAAGCAGTACTTGGACATGTTCATCATAGTATTCATTGATGACATTCTTTTCTATTCCCATAGAAAAGATTATCATGCATACCATCTGAAAATTATGTTGCATACTCTTAGAGACCATAAGTTGTTCACCAAATTTAGTAAGTGTAAGTTTTGGCTAGATCAGTAGCTTTACTTAGCCATATTATTTCCAATAATGGAAAAGATCGAAGCAGTAAGAAACTAGCCCAAACCCATCACCCCATCAGATATCAGGATTTTTTTGGGTTTGGATGGCTATTATCGATGGTTTGTTGAAGGATTTTCTTCCTTTGCATCCCCTATGTATAAATTGACTTAGAAGAATGTCAAGTTTCAGTGGTCAGATTCTTGTGAGAAGAGTTTTTAGGAGTTGAAGACTCAACTCACTTCAACCCTAGTTTTGACTCTACCAGATGGTTCAGATGGATTTGTTGTTTACTCTGATGCTTCTAGGGATGGTTTCGGTTGTGTTTTGATCCAGAAGGGTAAGGTCATAGCCTATGTCTTTAGCCTCATGAGAAGAATTATCCTACCCATGATCTTAAGTTAACTGCTGTTGTTTTCACCTTTATAATTTGGAGGCATTATCTTTATGGGGTACATGTTGATGTGTTCATGGATCACAAAAGTTTGCAGTATGTGTTCTCACTGAAAGATTTTAAATCTTTGTCAGAGAAGGTTGTTGGAGTTGTTGAAAGATTATGACATGAGTGTTTTGTATCTTCTGGGCAAGGCTAATGTAGTGGTAGATGCCCTTAGTAGACTATCTATGGGTAGTTTTGCTTATGTTGAGTATGATAAGAAGAAGTTAGTTCAGGAGGTTCATCTGTTAGCTAGACTAGGTGTTTGGTTGGTTGATTCTATTGAAGGTAGGGTTTGGGTTTAGAATTGTTTAAAATCTACTTTATTTGCCAAAGTGAAGGAACAACAAGGTAAGGATTCCAGTTTGCTTAAGTTGAAGGATTCAGTTAGAGATCAGAAAGTAGAGGTTTTCTCCCAAGGAGAAGATGGTGTGTTGTGATGCCAGGGTAGACTGTGTATGTCATGTGTTGATGGTTTGAGAAAATGGATTTTGGTAAAAGTGCATGGTGCGCATTTCTCTCTTTATCTAGGATCCACCAAGATGTATTGTAATATGTAGAAAATCTATTGGTGGAGTGGCATGAACAGGGATATTGCAAAGTTTGTAACTAAGTGTGCTAGTTTTAAATAGGTTAAGATTGAGCACCAAAGGCATAGTGTCACTATGTAGGAGTTCAGTATTCCTACTTGGAAATAGGAAGAGGTGAACATGGATTTTTTGATGGGGTTGCCCTACTCGTATCGTAAAAATAATTCTATTTGGGTTATTGTAGAAAGAATGATCAAATCAACCCATTTTTTGCCTGTTCATACTTCTTAGTCAGCAGAGGATTATGCCAAGCTCTATATTAGAGAGTTAGTTAGGTTATATAGAGTCTCGTTTTCAATCATTTCAGATAGAGGTACCCAACTTAATTCTTACTTTTGGAAAGCTTTTCAGAAGGGTCTTGGAACCCAAGTTCAACTCAGTAGTGCTTTTCATCCTCAAATAGATGGTCAGAAGAGAGGACTATTCAGACCCTATAGGACATATTGAGGGCATGTCTTATTGATTTCAAGGGTAGTTGGGTTGATACTTACCATTGATTGAGTTTGTCTACAATAATAGTTACCACTTCAGTATTCAGATGACTCTTTTTGAGGCTCTCTATGGGAGAAGATGTATATCTCCTATTGGTTGGTTTGAGGTAGGTGAGACTGTATTGATAGGGCCTGATTTAGTATTTAAAGCGATAGAGAAATTTCAACAAATTAGGGAAAAGCTTAAGACAACCTAAAGCTGCCAAAAATCCTATGCAGATGTAAGGAGGAGGGATCTAGAGTTTGAGGTTGGTGATCGCGTTTATTTGAAAATCTCTCCCATGAAGGGAGTGAATATATTTGAAAAGAAGTGAAAACTTAGTCCCTGATATGCTGGTCCTTATAAAATCTTTAGTTATTTTGGGAAGGTAGCGTATGAGCTTGAGTTGCCTACGGATTTGGCATCAGTGCATCTAGTGTTTCATGTCTCCTTGTTAAAGAAGTGTATTGGTGACCCAACTATGGTAGTTCATCTAGAAAGTACAGATGTTCAGGATAACCTTTCTTATGAAGAAATCCTAGTTAAGATCCTTAATCATCAGATTCGTAGACTAAGAAACAAAGAAGTTCCCTTGGTCAAAGTTCTTTGGAGAAATCAGTTCGTTGAGGGAGCCACTTGGGAAGTAGAGGCAGATATGTGAACTAATTACCCTCATCTCTTCTCCGCAAGTTCAGAAAAAACTTAAGGTAACCATATTTCCTTATATTATCTCTTTTCAATTCTCAGTTACATTTTTATATAATCATCTTTATGTTATTTCATGCATTCACGAATCAATTCAGTCATGTAATCATGTCCTCAGTTATTCAGGTTAAGTACATAATCATATTTCCTCAATATTCTCAACTTAATCAGTCTCATTAGAGGATAAATGTTCCAAAGGAGAGATATTATAATAACCCGAATTAAACTTAGACTAAGTGTTGCTGACTTAGTCTAATTTTTGACCTTTTAACTTTGAGGATTTTTAATTTGACCTTCCGGGCTCCAAGATGATGGTTTTTGGGATAATTAATGATCAAGTGGTGTAAGGATCATGTCTTGGGGAAGTTTTGGAATTTTCAGATGAGGTTTAGGTCGTGTTTAGATTTTGATTCGAGCAGCTTAACGCAATTGCATCGCATCGTATTGTGTATAGCGATAGACACATCTTTGTGTCATGCTAGGCCTCCAAATGACATTCCAATTATGAAATAAATCTCTTGAGGGGTATTTAGGGCTTTTCCCATCGCTCCAAGATGTAAAAACACAAGATTAAACATCGGTTAAGGCATTATTTTCCCATTCTCCTTCAATTTTCTCCCAAAGAAAACCCTAACCTCCTCCCAAGAACATCCAAACTCCATTACTTTCTATTTAAGATAAACAACAATTTAAGATTCCTAATCCAAGAAGTTCAAGAAAGCTTTCAAGATCATCTCTAAGACTTTCAAAGTCAAGCATTCTACAACAAGTCAAGTGTATTAAGGTATGCGGGGTTATGAACAAGAGTATCATTTCACCCTTGTGCCCAAATTGCATGATTTTAAGATTCAAGTTACTTGATTTTAATTAGGGTTCATACCCAAGTTTCTATATTCTTGAAGCATGTGGTTATCATTAGATTTAAAGCTTTAAGTATATTAAAAATTTCTTATGTTTATGTTTTAACTTATAAGATTCATATTATGAATGAAATTGCACTATCATGACTTGATATTGTTGAAGTATTTATAGATTTGTATTCAACATGAAGTTGTGTTGCGAATTGTCATGAGTTTAAAACATGAATTTTAACCCTTCAGTTTAAGTGTTGAGATTTCAAGAAGATCATGCTCTTAAGTTTTCTTCGATAAGTTTATACTAAGATTTAAGGAAACAAGTGATCTTTTGCCTCTAATCTAAGATATGGAATCCACATTTGTTCATCTAGAGTTTGAATTAAAACAAAGAGACGCATAAATTGTTTTCTTATACAAACCCTTATGCTATTTTAAGGTGGATTTACTAAAAGTGTGAGCATATATGTAAGATGGGAGTAGTATTTAGCACCAAGTTGGGTATGAGTCTAAGGTCACATGCCCCAGAACTAAATGCGACCGTAGCTTTAAGTGACCATAGTGTTCTAAGTATAGTAATCCCTTAATTTAAGGTTCTATTCTAATGGAAAGTGTAAAACAGTTCTCCCCGATGTGGATAAGACATTGGACTCAATGATAGCTCATATGGTTTATGTCAGTTAGAAGAACCTCCTAAAAGAAAGAGTAAAAGCAAAGCTTTTAGAAACCAAGTGTTATGACTCACAAAGTTATCTTTATACTTCATTACTCATGGTTATGATTTTACAACTTCTGTAACAGACAACGAAATCTCTACTACATGATCTAAAGATAACTGTCTGAAAAGCTGGGACAAGGCCCCCAGTAGACCAAAAGAAAGGAATAACATAATCTGAAATGATAGGCCTTCTGGAACAAAGAAGGCTTACCACTGCACGGATCACTTCTCCCTGGATACTCTACTGATTAGCGAGACCCTTAGACTAAGCCTCTGAACCTAGGCGGTAGAGGGTCAATAAAATTATATTGGTACGCAGAGCAAATCCAAAATAATATTTTATAGTCAACATATATGAGAGCAATTTAAAACATTTCATAAACATATCATATAGTAAGAGATCTCATTGGCATTTCTGAAAGAATCTGTAAAATTATCTGAACTCTGTGAAACTCTTTGTTTTACTTTTGCGCTAGATGGTATACCCTACAACTCTGAAATTCCATGGGCTATATGAAATCCGCCATTGACTCGGCCGAGAAGAACCCAACCCAAGTATGCCTCAAGGGTTTGAGTCTCTGACTCTGCAACACCACACGGCCGTCCCCAGCGTAAAATAATTTACCGAACCGACACATCACGATTTTGGATTAATAGTTACTTGATCTCAAACCTTCTATGGGTAACCACCTAACCTTCTTTAAGACCATTTTTAAATCTTTAAGACATGCATTCTCAGAAATCAAACTCTAAAAAACATACTCTATTATGGCATACATACTTATGGTATCGTCATATCATTGATTAGAAAGTCACATCTCTGAGCCATTATTGGCATATTACACTCTTTGTTTCAAAAATATAAATTCGAGACCACCATATCAATAAATTATTTCAAAGAACTCTTTCTTTAAAACTCATGTAAACAAATATATGCAACTCTCTTTGTCAAACTTACAATGATGCAAGGTGGCCATGTCAAAGCTCTTGATCTCATGCAAATCTTTCTCCTTTAATAAAATATATTTACATCAAGAAATTCCCTCTCATAAATCTCTAAATAATGCTCAAAATACTATGGTATTTGAGTAAATTATTTCCATGCCATGAATCATGCATTTCAATCAATCACCATAAGATTATAAACATAAGGTTGTCACAAGGGAGGGATTTTCATTATTTATGATCTCAAACAAATCTTCAATTTAAAGTTTCATACATATACCTGTATGTGTAAATCAATTAAAGGGGATAAGGTCTAAAGGCCAAAACAATAATATCATTAAACATGTATAAAGCATAATTAAATCATGGATCTCAAAACCCCTTTAACAAATTCATGCTTGATGATTTTTAAAATCATAATTGGGTTTTTTCAACAAGCCCATGTAGTTTTAGGATAAACCCCACATATCTCAATTTAGAAATTTGATGGATGATTCTTGAAGCCCACGGTTTGGGGATTCCAAATCTTCACTCAGTTTTGAAAATCCACAGTTGAATCTTGAGTTAATGGTGTTTTTAGTTTGAAACCCTAGAGAGTGTTCTTGTGAATTTTTGAAGAAAGTATAAATAATAAGGTCACTTGGGAGTATAATCCTGTGTTTAAGCTGATAAGAGGGGTGCAAAATACCTAATATACCCTTAATAAGAAGGAATAAAATATAATTGGGTGCCCGATTTTATGGACTACCGTGATGGGCAAAATTGTGTAGGCTCACTAGAAATTGACGAATGGGATTCTTAGTATCACCGGGATGTGGAGCCATCATATTGTCCCACTTGTTGGGACCTGGAACTTCAGCGCGATGTGCCATAATCACACTAGGCTACTAGAATTTGACAATTGATAAATAGACACCCTCCGTGACTCGCCAAGCACTAAAATGATGGTGTTTTTCGACTATGACTTAAATTAGCCATAATTTCTTGCCCAGGTATTAGATTTGGGTGAATCATAAATCAGCGGAAAGATTATCAAATTTCCCATGTGATGAAGAGTTGAAATTAGGAAAATTATATACATGGTTTTAAATTTACTCACTTTGGAAGTAAAAAAAGTGAGACTAAGTCTCTCTGACACTAAAAAAAAATTCTTTAACTCTAAGAGCATATTACCACGAGCTAACGCATGGATGATGTCGGGTATTACATTATTCCCCCGTGGGATCTTTCGCCCCCAAATGCTAAGGCCATGAAAAAATAAGACAAGGATTGTACCTTCTATTTCTTCATTCATCGGATCAAATAAGTCTAGATATCCATCTCTCATGTCAACTTCTGATTCCCAAGTTGCTTCCTCAACTTTCTGATTTTTCCACAACACTTTAACCGAAGTTATCTCCTTGCTCCTCAACTTTCTAAATCTATGATCTAATATTGTAATAGGTTCCTCTTCATAGGATAAGAAGTCTGTCACTTTGGCCTCCACCACATGAAACACTAATGAATGGTCTCCAATACATTTCTTCAACATGGATATGTGAAATACCGAATGAATAGAACCCAAACTTGTAGGCAACTCTAACTCATACGCAACCCCACCTATCTTTCTGAAAATCTTGTATGGCCCTAAATAGCGAGGAATCATCTTACCTTTCTTCCCGAATCACATAACTCTCGTAATAGGAGAGGCTTTGAGAAATAGCCAATCACCAACTTCAAATTCTAGCTCCCTTCTCCGAACATCGGTATAGGAGTTCTGTCTACTCTGGGCTATTTTAAGTCGCTCTCTAATAATTTTCACATCTTCCATCGCCTGATCAACAATATCAGGCCTAAACAACTGAGTCTCACCCGCTTCATACCACCCTATCAGTGATCTACATCTTCTCCCATACAAAGCTTTAAATGGAGCCATCTTAATACTGGCATGGTAGCTATTATTATAAGCGAAATCTATCAATGGAAAGTGATCTACCCAACTACCTTTGAAGTCAATCACACAATCTCTCAACATATCTTTAAGGGTCTAAATAGTACGTTTGGCTTGCCCATCCGTCTGAGGATGGAAAGCCGTACTCAGGTTTACTTGGGTACCTAAACCCCTCTGAAAAGATCTCCAGAACTGTGAAAAGAATTATGTACCTTGGTCAGATAAGATGGATATAGGTGATCCATGCAAATGGACTCTCTCCTCGATGTATAGCTTAGCATAGTCATCTCCTGAATAGTTGGTTCTCACAGGCAGAAAGTGGGCTGACATGGTCAGCTGGTCTACAATTACCCAAATAGAATCATACTGGTTTCGGGACCTAGGAAATCCAATGATAAAGTCCATATTAACCATCTCCCACTTCCACAAGGGTAAATCTATCTCTTGGGAGGTACCACCTGCCCTTATATGCTCTACTTTCATTTGTTGACAATTTAAACACTTGGCAACAAAGTTAGCCATATCACGCTTCATATTATTCCACCAGTACATGCTTTTTAGGTCATGATACATCTTAGTAGAGCCTTGGTAGACAACATACTTATAAGTGTAAGCTTTATCAAGGATCCTCATTCGTAACCCATCTACATCTGGTACACATAGTCTACTCTGATATCTTAAAATTCCATCACCACCAATTTTAAAAGACATCACCTTCTGTTGACCCACATCTTTCTTAATCTGCATCAAGATGGGATCTTCAATCTGCTTTTTTATAACTTCAACACAAAGGGAAGACTTAGCTACCTCATGAACAACCACTCCCCTATCTTCGGAATCAAAGAGTCATACTCCTAGATTTGAATGTTGGTGAATATCCTTCACCATCTCTCTCTTCCCCTTTTCAATATACGAAAGGCTGCCTATAGATAGCTTGTTGAGGGCGTCAGCTACCATATTTGCCTTGCCCGGATGTTAGTGCAGGCTCATGTCATAATCCTTCGAAAGCTCCAAACATCGTCTTTTCCTAAGGTTTAATTCTTTTTGTGAGAAAATATACTATAAACTCTTGTGGTCAATAAATATATCAACATGCACCCCATAGAGATAATGTCGCCAGATTTTAAGTGCAAACACCACAACCGCTAACCCCAAGTCATAGGTAGTGTAATTTCACTCATGCCCTTTTAACTGACTAGACAGATAAGCCACTACTTTACTGCACTGCATAAGTACATACCCAAGTCCCACTCGGGATGCATCACAATACATAACAAAACCCTCTGTACCTTCCGAAAGATTCAGAACAGGTGCAGTGGTAAACTTGTCTTTCAATTTCTCAAAACAATTTTCACAAGAGTTAGAACACACAAACTTCACCTTTTTCTATATCAACATAGTGAGTGGTGCAGCTATGGAAGAGAAACTCTCTACGAACCTTCTGTGATACCCTACCAAACCCAAGAAGCTCTAAATATAGGTTGGAGTCATGGGTCTGGGCCATTTTCTCACTGCTTTAACTTTTTGGAGATCAACCTTAATCCTGTCACTAGATACAATATGCTCTAAGAAAGCAATAGCATTAAGCCAGAATTCACACTTGGAAAACTTTCCATAAAACCTATGATCTTTGAGAGTCTAAAGGATGATTCAAAGGTGATTGGAATGATCCTCCTCACTCTTAGAATAAATCAAGATATCACAATAAAAACTATGACATACAAATACAAAAACTGAAGAAACACCCTGTTCATAAGATCCATGAAGGCTGCAGGGGAATTAGTCAACCTGAAGGACATGACTAAGAATTCATAATGATCGTATTTGTTATAGAAAGCTATTTTGGGAATGTTTGACTCTCTATCTTTCAACTGATGGTATCCCGAATGAAGGTCTATCTTTGAAAGCCATCAACCACCTTAAAGCTTGTAAAAAAGATCATTAATTCTAGGAAGAGGATATTTATTTTTAACAATGACCTTGTTCAACTAGTGAGAATCTATACATATATGGAGGAAACCATCTTTCTTTTGCACGAAAAGTACAGGTGCACCCCATGGAGAAATAGTAGGACGGATAAAACCTTTATCTAGAATGTCTGCTAGCTATTCTTTTAACTTTTTCAGTTCTATAGGAGCCATTCTATATGGTGAAATAAAGATGGGACAAGTATCGGGCAATAAATCAATACCAAAATCTATCTCCCTATCAGGTGGTATGCTTGGGAGATCATCAGTAAAAACTTCTGGGAACTCATTCACCATAGGTACAGACTGAAGAGAGAGGCCTTTCGTATTCAAATCTTTAACCTAAATAAGATGATATGAGCAAACCTTACAAGTGAGTTTACGGGCTCTGAGGTATGATATAAAGTTCCCTCTAGGTGCTAAGAAATGTCCCTCCCATTCTATTACTGGTTCATTTAGGAAGGAAAATGTAACCTTTTGGGTTCTGTAATCTAACATGGTATAACACGAATAGAGCCAGTCCATCCCTAGGATATCATCGAAATTAACTATGTCTAAGTCTACGAGGTCTACTACAGTATCCCGCCCACAAATAGTCACCATACAATTTCTATACACTCTCCTAGCCATAACAAAATATCTCACCAAAGTAGAAACAAAAAAAGGTTCGGCAATCACATCGGGCTCGAACCCAAAACTAACAACCACATAAGGTGTCACATAAGACAGGGTAGACTCGGGATCAAGTTACACATATAAATCACCGAAAAAGATTTGCAATGTAGCAGTAACTATATTCGGTGAGGGCTCTACCTCCTGGAGGTTGTTCAAGGACAACTAGTTGCGGCCAGTTTTGGCAGTTGAAGTGGCACCCTTCTAAGGAGGTGGTGGTGTAGAAGAATTAGCCTATGACTTGACTTCTCCAATATGACCCTTTGTTGCCAGACAATCTCTCTGGATATGGCCTGGCTGCTTGCACGAATAACACACCATAGCACCAAACTGAGATCTCCCTAGATGATTCCTCCCACATCTCTCACAACATGGGTATATTTGAGAGGTCTGAGCTAGACATCCTTAAGACTACGAAGCCTAAATTCTCGGCTCCTGCCAAGACTGAAAATCCTAGGGGCACTGTTCGGTTGGGGGCTAGACACCGGAACACTGGCTGCAAATTGTGTATTACCCCAAAACTTCTTCTTCTTCCATTTGTTACCCCAATTCCTACCCTACTACTGACTGTGGCTCTGGTCTGCTGTCTTGGCTCTGTTTGCCTGCCTGTCCTTCTCTCTTGATTCAGCGATTTTCTTTTTCTTTTCCTGAACTTGGCTGCATGTGGACTAATAGTTTAGCAAAATCCATGTCTTTGCTCAACATTTCTCTCTGACATTCAAGCACTAAGTCATCTGAAAGGCCAGATGTAAATTTCCTTATTTTGGATCTCATGTTACTAGTCATCGCTGAAGCATAACGAGCTAGTTTATTGAACCTCAAAGTATACTCCTGGACACTCATTATTCTCTACTTTAGATTAATAAACTCTTCAGCTTTGGCCTCTCTCAGCTCGAGAGGAAAGAATCAATCGAGGAAGGCTTCAACGAACTCGGCCCAAACTGTGGGCTCAACACTCGCACCCTATAAGTTTTCCCACTAATTATTCCATTGGTTAGCTACATCCTTAAGCTGGTAAGATTCTAACTCAACCCTCTCTACCTCATTTATATGAATTACCTTAAAGATCTTCTCCATCTCGTCCACAAACTCCTGTGGATCTTCTTCTACCTTGGTACCAGTAAACTAGGGCGCGTTCATTCTCATGAACTGGCCCACTCTTGTAGACTTAAATGTAATAGGTGCATACCCAATATCTTCCAATCGTTGAGTCTGTGTGGCTACTAACTATGCTGCCTAAATTCTGCATTAGATACCTCTCTCTCATGAGGCTAAGTGCGGTTAGTCCCTATTTGGGAAGCTCTGGGTGCCCCAGGTGGGCTGGTCTAAGAGGTGGGACTCCCAGAGTGGCATCAATCTCCAGAGTCTAAGCGCTGTTTTGGGTGTTCATCCCATGAGTGGGACAGACCTTATCTGTCTGTGTATTCTGATCAATAGTACGATGGGGAGACATGATTGTTTTTCTGAAACACAAGAGACTATTGATTAGGGGATAATTCAGACTCAGAAACACGAACTAAACCACAAAGAATAGAAGTATTCCTAAATTCCTAGTATCCTCTTTCTTATAAGTGTGGCGCACTACACACCCATAAACAAGATTCAATCCAACGCGATTTCGTAGACACCCTGGGACCATAAAGCTTGCTCTGATACCAAGTTTGTCATGACCCAAACTAGGGCCAGGCTGTAATGAACATCCCGAACCATGAAGGACCGGACATCCTACTCTATCTGATCTGGTAATCATACACAACATTCATATAATAAAAGAAAACACAAAATTATAATCTAATACGTAAACATGGTCATACTCTTGATTCAATTTAACCATACGAAATGAAATCTGAAATCAATTAAACAACTTTTGGAACAGTTTGTGAATTCTCTATTACATGATCTAAAGATAACTGTCTGAAAAGCTGGGACAAGGCCCCCCGTAGACCAAAACAAAGGAATAACATAATCTGAAATGACAGGCCTTCTCGAACAGAGAAGGTTCACCACTGCACGGATCACTTCTCCCTTGATACTCTACTGATTAGCCGAACCCCTAGACTAAGCCTCCAAACCTAGGAGTTAGGGGGTCAATATAATTGTACTGGTACACAAAGCCAAATCCAAAATAATAATTTATATTTAACATATACGAGAGCAATTTAAAACATTTCATAAACATATCATATACTAAGAATTCTCATAGGCATTTCTGAAAGACTCTGTAAAAATCATCTGAACTCTGTGACACTCTTTATTTTACTTCTGCGCTAAGTGGTATACCCTATAACTCTGAAATTCCATGGGCTATATGGAATTCGCCATTGACTTGGCGGGGAATCCCCCAACCTAAGTGTTCCATAAGGGTTGGAGTCTCCGACTTTGCTACGTCACACGACTGTTTTCTGTGTAAAATAATATACCCAAATCGACAAATCACGGTTTTAGGTTAAGAGTTACTTGAACTCAAACCTTCTTTGGGTAACCACCTAACCCTCTTTAAGCCTAATTTAACTCTTTACAAAATGCATTATCTGAAATCAAACTCTGAAAAACATACTTTGTTATGGCATACATACTTATGGTATCGTCATACCATTGACTTGCAAGTCACATCTGTGAGCCATTTTTGGCATATTACACTATCTATTTCCAAAACATAAATTCGAGACCACCATATCAATAAATAATTTCAAAAAACTGTTTCTTTAAAACTCATGTAAATACATATATGCAACTCTCTTTGTCAAACTTACAATGATGCAAGTTGGCCATGTCAAAGCTCTTGATCTTATGCAAATCTTTCTCTTTTAATAAAATATATTTACATCAAGAAACTCCCTCTCAAAAATCTCTAAATAATGCTCAAAATACTATGGTGTTTGAGTAAATTATTTTCATGCCGTGAATCATGCATTTCAATCAATCACCATAAGATAAAAAAACATAAGGTTATCACAAGGGAGGGATTTTCATTATTTATGCTCTCAAACAAATCTTCAATTTAAAGTTTCATACATATACTTGTATGTGTAAATCAATTAAAGGAGATAAGTCCTAAAGGCCAAAACAAGAATATCATTAAACATATATAAAGCATAATAAAATTATAGATCTTAAAACCCCTTTAACAAATTCATATTTGATGATTTTTAAAATCATAATTGGGTGTTTTCAACAAGCCCATGTAGTTTTAGGATAAACCCCACGTACCTCAATTTAGAAATTTGATGGATGATTCTTGAAGCCTACGGTTTGGGAATTCCAAATCTTCACTCAGTTTTGAAAACCCACGGTTGAATCTTGAGTTAATTGGGTTTTTAGTTTGAAACCCTATAGAGTGTTCTTGTAAATTTTTGAAGAAAGTATGAATAATGAGGTCACTTTGGAGTATAATCCCATGTTTAAGCTGATAAGGGGGGAGGGGTGGAAAATATCTAATATACCCTTAACAAGAAGGAATAAAATATAACTGGAAGCTCAATTTTATGGGCCATCGCGATGCACCACAATCGCGGTGGCTCATTGGAAATTGACGAATGGGATTCTTAGGGTCACCACGCCTCAAAGCCATCACATTGTCCCACTGGTTGGGACCTGGAACTTCAGCGCAACGCGCCAAAATCGTTCTAGGCTACTGGAATTTGACAATTGTTAAATAGACCCCTTCCACGATGCGCCAACCCCTAAAATGATGGTCTTTTTTGATTAGGACTTAAATTAGCCATAATTTCTTGACCGGGTATTGGATTTGGGTGAATCTTAAATCACCAGAAAGCTTCTCAAATTTCCCATGTGATGGAAATTAGAAATTAGCAAAATTATAGACATGGTTTAAACTTTACTCACGTTGGAAGTCAAAAAAATGAGTCTAAGTCTCTCTGACACTAAAAAAAATCTTTAACTCTAAGAGCATATTACCACGAGCTAATGCATGGACGATACGGGGTGTTACACATTTACACTTAGCATGCATTATTTGAAAGCCTATGTGCATATTAAGTTATTGTTTTACTAAGCATTCACCCCCTACATGCTCAGTACATTAAAGAAGTACTGATCCACTTGTATGTCTATGTGCTACATTGTTTCATAATGTAGTTTCTGGTGCCTAGTTCCAGCAGCGTGATTGACTATAAGCATCTCCACCTATATCTCGTTGCTTGGTGAGTCCTCATAGTTCGAGGGCAGATTTTATCAGACTTTGATATTAATGAAGTATTGTAGTCATTTGATTTTTGTTTAGGTTGGGTCAGCTGGGGCTTGTCTCCAAGGCTTTTTAGTAAGAAGTTGAGGCTTGTTCGACTTGTTTCTATTTTAGATTTAAAAGTGTTTTTCAAGATTTCCAAGTTTAAAACTTTTAGTTAAGATATTTATTCAGTTTTAGCTAAGATTTTATATGCCAAGTTTACTTTTGGTATGAGTTCCAAAGTTGTTAGAAGGTTGAAAGGGTTATATTGGGACTACTTGTAGTCTTGAGCACCGTGTGACGTCTAGGGTGTATTTTCGGGATGTTACACAAACCTAGAAGCATGGATCGATAGTTAAAATACAAATTACTGTTGTCTTTATATTTTTTCTAGTCACTACTCCTATTTTTGAGTAACTAGGAATATCTAGGAGGGATCCCAACATGTGTACCCATTAAGAAAACTATTATAATAAAGATAAAGCAATGCATGCATAGGTATCGAATAAGAATAACAAAATTACTTCCCGTACTTTGTCAATTTGCCAGGATTTCCGCAACCCTAGCTATGGGTTTTAGCCGTTTCTGCTAAAGTATGTCTCCTACTACAAACACATACAGGGTATTTATAGTACATGAACAAACCCTAAAACTAAACCCTAAACAAAATAGGAGAAAACAAGATCGGTGGCCATATGTGGTCTGTACCTGTGCCCTGACCCTGGTGACACAGGTAGTACCTACCGTCAGCAAGGTGAGTGCAGGTATAGGGTGCGGGTACCATATGGAAATAATCCTTTAAGTTAACTCTTGGGATTTTGGATTTCTGGCACTTACTTTGCCTACTTGAGGTCCGTAGGTCCTACTTGCGATCTATAGGTTGTCTTATTAAGTGTCGGGAGTCATATTTTCATCTCTTCTTCAATTATGGAACATGCTTTAATCACAAACAAGACAAAAGGTGTCTCGAACATCCATTATTTCACCAAAAGTAGTCAAAAAGACCTTTTTACCATTTTCACGAACTTAGCATCCAAAATGTAATTTCCTACAACACTTACCCAAAAAGCATCATATCTAATAAAATAACATAAGAAACTTGCATTTTCCTCGTTTTAAGCATTGAAAGTTCTATATTGTATAACACATCAACCATGATACCATCCTTAGTTATGACATGACCAAAGAAAGAGACAAACTCTAACTAAAACTTGCACTTGAAGAACTTAGCATACAAACTCCAACCAAAAATCCCAATTGAAGAACTTAGCATACAACTTCTCATCTCTCAATCTCTAAAGTACAATACACGAATGCTTCTAATAAGCAACCTCACTTTTGGAGTAAATTAGGATATCATCTATAAATACAATGGTAAAAGAGTCAAGATATGGTCGAAACACCCATTTTATCAACTCTATAAATGTGGCTGGGGTATTGGTCAACCCGAAGGACATGACCAAAAACTCATAATGATCGTATCAAGTCCAAAAAGTTGTCTTCAAAATCCAAATCTCTAATCCTCAGTTGGTGATACCCAGACCTCAAATCAATCTTTGAAAACACCAAAGCACCCTGAATTTGGTCATACAAATCATCAATACAAGGAAAAGGACACTTATTCTTTACCATCACCTTATGTAACTCTCATTAATCAATGCATATACATATACACCCATCCTTATTCTTCACAAAAAAGATAAGCGTACCCCAAGGTGATATACTAGGTTTGATAAATCCCCTATCCAAAATTTCTAAAAGTGATTCTTTTATTCTTTCAACTCCATTGGGGCCATCCTATAAGGAGGAATAGAGATGGGTTGTTTACTCGGCTTAACATCAATAGAAAATTCGATATCATGATCCAGAGGCAACTAGGAAAATATGCAGGGAAGATATCCATGAACTCATGGACAATATGGACAAAGTCCAAAGGAGGTGGTGAATCAACACTTGTATCACGAATATGGGCCAAATAAGACAAACATCCCCTATATACTAAGCGATGATCTCGAAGAAAGGATATAACTCTCTTATGACCCAAATGAAGCATACCCTTTTAAGATATCTTTGGCACACTCATTGAATCTAGATTAACAATATTAGCATAATAGTCTAGAAAATCATGATAGGGAGCTAATCAATTAATACCCAAGCAAACATCAAAATATACTATATCTTTGATATTCAGATCTACTCAAGTCTCAAGGCCCACGAAGGTCATAAGACAAGATCAGTACATCCGATCGACCACTAAGGTTTCTTTTATGGGGGTAGATACATGGAAAGTCATGAAAAAGGCTCGCTAATAGAATCAAAGCCAGAAGAAAATGTAGATCTAAAACAAATAAGGACGATACTTGTGATAACAATGTTAGAAGCCTCTACGTCAAGTCTGGCGAGTTTATCATACAACTATCTATGGAATTTACCTAATTGAGTAGCCCTGGGACCACCATTATAGGAGTAATAACCTCTGGCTCGCACATCTTTAGTAGCACCTCTACCACCCTAAGGGTCACGTCTCACTATCGATATAGAAGTAGGCTTGAAAACTTGGTAGTGGAATTCTTGGCCACATGGCCAAACTCGACAATCACATAGCAACCTCTATGGTCTAACTCAATTTTAGGAGGTACAACTAAGCTAGAATGACCACCTTGGGAAAATACCAAAACACACAAAGTGGTTGAACAAAAAGACCTACTATGTGAACCCTGCAAAGCTGCCTTCACTAGTCTACCATGGTATCCATGAAAACCTCTGAAATATCTTTCTCGAGGGGTATGATGATTGACCTTGCCTTGATGGAACACTATAACGCCCCGCATTCGGGTCCCGAAACGTCACACGGTGCTTAAGGCAAAAAGTAGCCCTAAGATAACCCTTTGAGCCTTCTACTTCATATATTAGATTACTTAGAGATAAAATGCATGAACTCAACACTGTGACATCATAAAATGAGAAGTATTAATGAAATACTTAGTCTGAACAGACTACAACTCAAAGAAAAACTTGAAGTGTTGATAATCTGATGACTAGTCTGACAAACCTCTACTACTCCAAACTAGAAAGCCATTGGGATACGTCCCTAACTGACTCATACTCAACTGACAACAATTAAACAACTACTAGTTAAAATTAGAAGTCTGATAATAACCGGTCCCTAAAACATGAGGACTCACCACGGCTGATATGTAGATAGGACTGCTCGAATGGATCATTATTGAGGCTGATACTGAGCACCTAAACCTACATTACGAGAATATATGGTACACAGATAAAATATATGGGTCAGTACTTTGGGAATGTACTAAGCATATAGGGGAGTGTGCAATTAAAATAATTAATATCATAAGCTTTTATAGAAAACCTACATGGTGTAAAACATACTCACATAGCTTGAAATAAATATATGCCACAAGACTCATAAATCATCAAACTCTTACTTAAAACCTTAAATTATCATGACACCTAATATTATTTGGACTATAGGTTTCAAAACACTTATACTTTCAAAACTTTATAACTCAATAAAACTCTTTGAAACTTGGAAGACTTTAGAATTTAGAGAGCTTTAGGAACTTAGGGATTTTCTTTTAACCAACATAAACCATGTGAGCTACAGGAGTCTAACGTCTTACCCACGTTAGGGAGAGCTGTTCTATCCTTACTATCAGATAAAACCTTTAGTGATCATTATCTTAACCCACTTGGTGTATATCAAGAACCTACGGGGGCACATAGTTCTGGGGCATGAGACCTCAGAATCAAGCCCAACTCGGTGCTAAATACTACTCCCTTACTTAGCTCAGAACTTTAGAAAATCTACCTTAAAACAATTCAACAATATATATATATATATATATATATATATATATAATGGGAGCCAAAATGCATCCCTTTTACTTCAAACTCAAGAAATGCAGATTTCTATCTTAACTTACAATCAAAACTCAGTTCTTGATATTCTTTAAAAATCCCTAACATCTCATTCTCAAACTCATGCCTTAACCATAAGGTTCAATCCACAACAATAGGACTTGAAATTCTCAAAACATGATATAGACATTGAATTATGCAATTTAAACCATTAATATGTATAATAATTTGACAACTCAAAGCTTGGGTAAGACATAGTTTCATAAAAAAACTCACAATATAATAACATGATTAGAATTCTCCATGAATTTACGAAATACTTTACGAAAATATGTAACTTTTGGGCACAAGAACCAAAGGGTGTTCTTGTTCAAAACCACATACCATAAACTTGGATCTTTTGGATGACATCAAAAACTCTGGAAGGTTATTCACGAACTATTGGGTTTCCTTCGTAGCCCTCTTAACGAGGAATTTAAATATACAAGAATTATCGAATTCTTACAATTGAATCTCTAGATAATTGGGTTTTTATGTTGAAACCCTAGCCTTGTGCTTGAAGGTGTGCAGAGAATTTTGAGATGTTTAACTAAAGAAAATGGAAGATAATACGCTCGTGGAGGATTATAAGTCATGGGAATTGAAGGAAAAAGACCAAAATACTCTTACTAAACCACTTCCCAGTTGCTGAAAATCTAAGGCTGACGATATTTGTGATAGGTTGTCAGACTTGTGATAAGTCATCACAAATGTCATCACCGGGGGGCTGGAATTGATGGATTTCTGCCTAAGGCTGACGACATTCATGATAAGTCATCAAACTTGTGATAACTTATCAGAAATGTCATCACTAAGGGCTAGATGCTGCCTAAGGCTGACGACATTTGTGATAAGTCATCACACTTGTGATAACTTATCAGAAATGTCGTCATTGGGGGCTGTATTCTACGTAAGGTTGACAAAATTCGTGATAAGTCATCACACTTCTGATAAGTTATCACGAATGTGGTCACTTAATTTTTTAGGCTGACATACTGGAGTAGAATGGGCATAACTTTTTGATCCAGTATCAGATTTAGACGAAATTGGTATTAATGGAAAGATAATTCAATCATCTATCTGTTGGTGGGTCATGCGCTCAAAAATTCATAGTATTACGCGAGATATGCTTGTTTGAAGTTGACTATACTAATATCCTTCTCAAGAATTCAATCGGCAAGGAATGTTTTCATTCGTCTAATAGCTAGGACACTTTTGTGGCCTTAATACTCATCAAACTAGATCATGTAACTAACAAATCACTAACTTTATTTCTAAAGCGCTTGAAGCAGGGTTCTACTATTAGTTGAAATTCTCAGGGTATTACAATATCTCTCCCTTGGAAACATTCGTCCTCGAATGTCACTAGTTAAGCTAAGAATGCAAAGAAACTGAGGATGCATAATTGGAATAGTTCTCAAAATTGAATCTATGTTATTCTAAAGTTTTGAGTATTTCTAAGAGTGCACAAATTTGCAAAAAATAGCTATATCGCCTAATCTTTAGTTAGATAGGGGCTGAATTAAGAAAAAGTAATACCTTCGGCATGCTTTGAATTTGTGAAGAAGAGGTGTGGGGTACTTCGATCGTATATCTGCTTCGGCTTCCCAAGTAGCACCCTTAACCGATTAGTTCCGCCATAAAACGTTGACCAATGGAACTTCTTTGTTCTTCTTAGTCAACGGACTTGGTAATCTAGGATCTCAAATAGAACCTCATCAAATGATAGGTTATTCTGAACATCTAAGCTATCTGAAGAATCAACAATGATAGAATCACCAATATGCCTCTTAAGCATGGAAATATGGAAAATAGGATGAACAACTGACAACTCTACAGGCAACTCAACTTCATAGGTTAGTTTCCCAACCTGACTGAGAATTCTGTAAGGGCCAACGTAATGGGGACTAAGTTTCCCCTTCTTCCCAAACCTTTTCACCACTTTTATGGGTGAAATTTTTGGATACACCAAATCATTAACTTCGAACTCAAGGCCTTTTTATCTTACATCTGCATATAACTTTTGACAACTCTGAGTAGTTTTAACCTTTGTCTAATCAACTTTACTTTCTCCATCGTCTCAAATACGGCATCACGTCCAACCAAAGTAGCTTCACCCACTTCAAAACAACATATGGGTGACCTACATCTCCTACCATATAAAGCCTCAAATGGTGCCATCTTGATACAAGCATGGTAGCTATTATTGTAAGCAAACTCTATCAGCGGCAAATGCTCATCCCAACTACCTTTGAAATCAAGGGCACACGCTCTTAATATGTCCTCTAAATTTTGGATAGTCCTCTCAGCCTGAACATCTGTCTGCGGATGAAAAGTGGAACTCATATGAACTTGGGTACCAAGTTCTGAAATGCTCTCCAGAACTAAGAAGTGAACTGAGTATCCTTAGCCGATATGATGGACGAGGGAACTCTATGCAACCTGACCAACTACCGAATATACAATCTACAATAGTCCTTAGCTGTATAAGATGTGTGTACAGGCAAGAAATGCAATGACTTAGTCAGTCTGTTGACAACAACCCAGATGGAATCATGTGGTGTTGGGAAAGAGGTAAGCCAGTCATAAAATCCATATTTATGTCTTCCCACTTCTAAGTTGGGATACCAAACTCTTGCATCACACCACCAGGTCTTTGGTGCTCAACCTTAACCTATTGATATATTGCACACTTTACCACAAAATTAGCTATATCCTTCTTCATACCACACCACCAATAGATTTCCCATAAGTCGTGGTACATCTTGGTAGTGCTGGGATGAATAGAATACTGTGCACCATGAGCTTCAGCCATAATTCTCTACCTCAGATAACCAACATCAGAAATACATAATCTACCCTAAAACCTCAACACACCATCTTCCTCTTGAGAGAAAACCTCTACCTTTTGGTCCTTGACTGACTCCTTCAGTCTGACCAAGCTAGCATCTAAGTCTTGCTTTTTCTTCACTTCTGAAACCAAAGAGGATTTGAAACTACTCTGCACCAACATATTTCCCTCAGTGAATTCAAGAAACTTAATACCCAGTCTAGCCTGACAATGCACATAACGATCCAACTCTTTCTTATCTTCCTCCACATATGAAACACTACCTATAGACATCCTGCTAAGGGCATCTGCCATAACATTGTCCTTGCTTGAATGATACAAAATGCTCATATCATAGTCTTTTAACAATTCTAACTACCTCCGATGCCTAAGATTTAATTCCTTCTGAGTCAACACATACTGCAGGATTTTGTGATTAGTAAAAACATCAACATGCACACCATACAAATAATGTCTCTAGATTTTTAGAGAAACATTAAGCAGCCAACTCTAAGTCATGTGTTGGGTAATTTTTCTCATGAGGTTTCAACTGTCTAGAAGCATACGTTATAACCTTACTCCTCTGCACCAACACACAACCCAAACCAACTCTTGAAGTATCACAGTATACCACAAAACCATCTACACCATCAGGCAAAGTCAACATAGGGGCAGAAGTAAGTCAAGTCTTCAACTCCTAAAAATTCTTCACACAGAAATTCGACCAGAGAAACTTAACTTTCTTTTGGGTCAACCGAGTCATGGGAGATGCAATGGAAGAGAAACCTTCAACAGAATAGTGCTAATAGCCAACTAGACCCAAGAAACTTCTAATATTAGATGGAGAGATAGGCCTAAGCCAATTTCTTATAGCCTCTATCTTTTGAGGATTAACTCTAATACCTTCGACCAAAATAATATGACCCAGAAATGCTATAGACCTTAGCAAAAACTCACACTTACTGAATTTGGTGAAGAATTTATGATCTCTAAGACTTTGCAAGACGATTCTAAGATAGTAAGCATGATCACCCTCACTTTGGAAATACATAAGGATGTCATCGATAAACACAATGATGGACATATCAAAATATGACTTGAACACTCGATTCATAAGGTCCATGAAAGCTGCTGGCACGTTAGTTAACCTGAAAGACATGACAAGAAACTCAAAATAACCATAGCGGGTTCAGAATACTGTCTTCAAGATATCATACTCTCTTACTTTAAGTTGGTGATAGCCAGATCTAAGGTCTATCTCGGAGATATAACTCACACCTTGCAACTGATCAAACAAATCATTTATTTTTGAAAGAGGGTACTTGTTATTGACTATGACCTTATTAAGCTGAAGATAGTCAATGCACATACTTAAAGAACAATCTTTCTTTCATACAAAAAGGACAGGTACGCCCCAAGGAGATATAATGTGCCTTATAAAACCTTTGTCTAAGAGATCTTTGAGTTGTTCTTTCAACTCCTTAAGCTCTGCAGGTGCCATATGGTAGGGAGGAATGGAAATAAGATAAGTGTCGATAAGAAGATCGATCCCAAATTCTATCTCTCTATCGAGAGGTACCCTTGGGAGATCTTCTGGAAAAACATCAGGAAACTCATTAACAATGTTGACTAAATAGATACTTGGGGTTTTACACTTAGTGTCCTTAAATCTAATCAAGTGATAAAAGCAACCCTTAGATATAAGCTTCCTAGCATTGAGATAAGAAATAAAATAACTCTTGGGACATACTGAACTCCCCGACAACTCAAAAACTGGTTCATCAGGAAACTGAAATTTGAATACACGAGTACGATAATCTATAGATGCATAGCAGGAGTGAAGCCAGTCCATACCCAGGATAACATCAAAATCAACTATCTCTAACTTTTTTAAATCAGCAAGTGTGACTCCATGAAGGACTGTAATAGGACAATTATTGTATACTTGCTTAGCAACAACAGATTCCCCTACTAGAGTAGAAACAAGAATCGGCTCAGAAATACTTTTATGACTCTTCTCAAAATTCACAGCAACCAGTGGGGTCACAAAGGAAAAACTTAACCCGGGGTCCAATATCACATAAACATCAAAGTGAAATACAAACATACCAGTAACAATATTGGAAGAGTTCTTCTGTTCATGATGGGAAGGTAGGGCATATAACCTATTTTGGCATTGACCGCCAGCAGGGTACTAGTGGCTAGGGTCTGAGGTCGGGTATCTCTGCTTCCTTTCCTGGCATGTAGGCACTATATAAGCCTGTGTCCTATCTTTCCACAACTAAACCAACCATGCTGTTCAGCTAAACACTCACCCGGATGGGTCCTACCACACTTGGCATAAGGAGAAAAGTTAGGCTTGCTGCTCAGACTCTTCTGAGGACTGGACATAGAAGACCTGTTTCCTTGCTCTAGCCTACCTCTAGGCATTGGGGCACTAGTAGATGAGGATGCTTGCATAGAAGAACGACTCTAGAATTGAAGGTAGTTCCCTCCATGGGATCTAGCCTGACCGTACTCATGTTGTTTAGATCTGGATCTCTTGTTACCTCTCGCCCTATCTCTTTCCCTTATCTTATCCTCCTCTATTTGTTGAGTATAGATTATTAGCCTAGACGAATCCATCTCTTTGTTCAACATAGCAGTGCGATATTCTTTCAGTACTAATCCAGACACACTTGTCACAAACTTTCTCATACCAGTTCAGGTGTCGGAGATCAAGTTAGGCATATATTTTGCTAGCTGATGGAACTTTAAGTAGTACTCCTTAATAGTCATGGAGCCCTGCCTCAAGTTCATAAACTCTTTAATCTTCGCCTCCCTTAACTCCAAAGGAAATAACCTATCTAAGTGTAACGCCCTAATTTTCTGAACCAAAATGCTAGATGGTGCTCATGACCTCGAAGGACCACAAGCTAAGCCATGACTGATATCTGTACCTATAAACTGCATAATATCTCATAAAATATGCAAAAACATAAACTGTAAGGCCATAAGTTTCAATACTGATACATATTTGAAAAACATGGTATAACAATACCAAAAAGGAACATAAATACTGATGTCTGAACATCTAATCTGATATCTAGTCCAAAAGCCTCTAACTAAACTGAATAAGAAGTTAATGGGACATGTCCTCAAATAACTCCAACTACTGAAATAAAGTGAAAACTAAAATAAAAATGAAATCATCATGTCCTCAAAAGATGAGGACTCATGTCTAACACTGACTGCTGATCCTAGAATCTACTGCTGATTTGGAGCTCATGCCTCTGAACCTATGGTGTAATATAAGAGAAAGCACTATAGTACAAATGTGTTAGTACGTATGAATGTACTGAGTATACGAGTGAGGTAGGCTAAATGCAAAGGGTTATATGCATGGACAATACTGACTAATATGAATGTGAGAGTACATATATGCATACATAACTGTAATTGAACAAATGGAGATATAGACTACTGAGTCTGAATACTGACAACATGAGTTTACTGATAATGAGATTCTAAAATACTGAGTTTACTGATATTGATATGTAAATCACTAATAAGTGATGGATCTGATACTATATTACTGAATACTAAGAGACTAATATTGCATTATTGATAAATGAATGATTGTTTCTAACAGTTTGAATTATGAACAACTGGTTTGATTGACTGTATCTGACAGTCGTAAAGCTAAATACAGATAGCATGAGTTCTGATAACTGTTGTGATTAATAGCATAAGTGACTATATTTGACAATCCATAAATCTAAAGGAAACTATCTGAGTTTTATTCTATTTCTAAGTTGACTGCATCTGACAGCCCTGATATACTGAAATTTGAAGAGCTATCAGAGTTCTTTACTGAGACTGGGTAGCTATAGCTGACAGTCCTGAAATCTGTAACTGAAATTGTGGAAAGTAGTTATCTAACTGACATGCCCCAAATACACTATAATAGCTAAGCTGGGGTCCAATCTCTTCCCCGACTGAAGAGGTGTCAATACTGCGCCACTAGTAAGGACAGCTGTGAGAACCCTATACTGGCAGGTACTCAAATGAGAATGGTGGGAACCCTAAACTAAGAGGTTAAGCCACCTTATCAACCCTAATATGATAGGTTAAGATGTCTCACCCTATGCTGGATACGTAGTTCTGGAATACAAGGATGACTACTAAAAGTCACACCCTGAACTGGCAGGTGAGTTTCCATCCTTGGGTTCAGTCAGTGCTAAATTCTACTCCCATCTAAAGGACACTGAACGGAATAACTAAGCTGAAATGAACTGATTAGCTAAACTGATACTGATTAAATGGACTGATACTAGTGGTATTATTTAGCAGAGCGAAACAAAGTTTACTGGATTTCGATGATTGATGGAATGTACTGAGTTTTGAGGACCGGTTGAGAGTACTAAAGTTACTGAGATTGACTGTGAATACTGAGGTTGTTGAGGTTACTGAGAACTGAGATTACTGGACTACTGAGATTACTGAGATTTCTGAGTTTTCCTGAGTCACATGACTGACTGAATTATATAAATCATGGCTTGACTGAGAGTATCGTGAAAACATGACCTGGCTTTAGGCACACATCTATATTTTTTGGGTACAAGTACCCCCAGGACTCGATGGAAGGAAACTGACACAATTTGAATTTATTGAGTACACGACCATCAATAAAAATCCATAATACATAAGTGGGGGACTTCATGAAGTACATGGTCATCATTATATCTATCATGAATAGGAATGCTTATAATCAAGTCATAAATCTCATATTCTTATATCATGGGCATTCCAACAACATATACTATTCATAGCAATGGCATGGAAACCATTCAAGCATAAGGGAACGACAACATGTAATATTTAGTTCTTATTGTAATGATTTGGGGATATTATACTTCATGTATTTATTCAACATCTCAAACATTGTAGGGAAAGCATGGATATATTTTCTGTACATAATTTATATCTCTATTATCATACATGCTTTATACCACAACAATAACAACACATAATTTGCATGGAAATTCATATTGGAGTGCATGACTAACATGAACTTGTTATTTAGATATCATGAAATCATGTAAATATGAAGTTCTAACATACTCGGCATTTTATCGAACACCTTGCTTGCATTCTCTAAGGCATAGGTGGATTTCATACTTGCATTCTATCAATCTATCTAAAGATTATGTTTTTCAACTAACAACATAACTTTCATGAGATATACATTCATGATACTATTATATAGGAAAAAAAAACAAGTATCAACATGGGTAGGATCATATCACCACAACCAACGAAGCTTTTGTATTTTAAAGATTGATTCTTGAACTCCACGGACGAAAGGAATCCGTGGATGAACACTACGCATAACTTTGAAGGGAGGTTCTTGATTATTGATGGAGGAATTTCCTTGAAATTGGATCTTCAAGCTTAATTATGCAACCTTAATTGTTTTTCTCTTTTTGTGCTTTTGGATGATGAGCTTTGAGATGTTAATATAGTTGTAATGTGTTTAGAAGCTATATATTTTGTAGGGTTAGGTTTAGGGACGTGTAGGGAGTATTAAAAGAATTAATTACCTTCAAAATAACTCAAAATAGAGTGTTTTTGGCACTTGGAATTAACTTAGGCGGTGCCTAACAAATTGCCTAAGTTTGGTTGGGCGGTGCCTAACCAATCACCTGTCCTTACTGTCTCTCACGAAAATGGATATAACTTTTTGCTTGGGTATTGGATTAGGGAGAAATTGGTATTGTTGGATAGCTAATTCGATTCTGTAAAATTTGGTGGGTCTAAATATGCATAAATACCACATTATCATTGAGTTATACTCGTTCAAATATGACCCTTACAAAATTGAGCACTAAAACTTGATGGATTCAAAAACTCTTAGCTTGGATTACCTTAAGTGACTCATATGAACATGCTTAACGCATCATAAGATATCTTATACGCATCATAAGACATCTTATTACTAGTATACTCATTGTAAACTATCCACTAAAATGCTACTCATAGGATAAAAGGTTTCATATGTAGGAAAACTTATTCACTGCCTAGCTTAGAAACATGCGGGGTATTACAATATCTCCCCCTTAGGAACATTCGTCCTTGAATGGAAACTAACTGAGGTGGGAGAGATGATAAGATGAAGTACGTACAAGGCATACACTACTGAAACATGGGTTCATGACTGGCATGACTAAAAGCTGAGCACAAGATACTGAATATGCATATCTGATGCATGGGAAGCTGATTCATGAATATAAGGCTGAGGATTCCAATAAAGTGAGTTTTCTCAAAATGAGAATGCATATCTGATGCACAACAGAAAGGCTGAATCCATGCATATCTGATACATGATTATATGACTGACATATTACATTAATGTATGACTGAAAGTACTAATGAGCTGATCACACATATCTGATGCGTGAATTCATGACTAAACTTACTTATGAACATGTAATGGTAAAGATATCAAGTTTGAACTGAAAACTGAGTATGGAACTGAATACCAAGTTTGACACTGAAATATGAACATGAGAATGAGTAAGTTTAAGGAAAACTATTACCTTGAACTAAAAATACCGATAAGTTTGATATTAATTACTCTATTGAGTCTGGGACGTGGTAGATATACTGAATATCATGATCTAAACTGAATCTTGAAAACATGGCATACGACTGAAGTTGGAGTTTGAGGGTTAACTTATGAGTACCCCTTCTCCAAATTGGATTCATCAAAAGAAAATAGAGCAGTATGTTTATGTCATGAAAGTTTGGGGGTATGATGTATCTCCCTCTTGGGACACTATGTCCCTCAAAGAATACTGACTTGGATGAGCTACTGAGGGAAATTGAGGCGATGTGCAAGATACCTAGGAACTGATTCATGACTGAATAACTAGGATCTAAAACTGAGACATGATACATAAACTGAGCTGAACACGATTGCATAAATATACTAACTTATCTGATTAATTGAATAACTGATAGATGAATGCTGGATCTTGGAAAGATAAGCTGTACTTAGTCTGAATAACTGGGCTGAGATTTTTGAGTTTTATGCATAGGAGATAAGGACTAACTGAGTAGAATGAGGTATCTAAGCATGGATTCATGAAGTTTATATTATTTTTGAATACGA
Source organism: Capsicum annuum (assembly GCF_002878395.1). NCBI lineage: Eukaryota > Viridiplantae > Streptophyta > Magnoliopsida > Solanales > Solanaceae > Capsicum > Capsicum annuum. Next base: position 184,679,722 of record NC_061119.1, read on the forward strand.
TACCAAGCGTACAACATGGCTCTGAAGTAATCTATAAACTGGGGTACTGAAACACTGATAACTGAGTACTGACAACCTGAATGCTATGGTCAAGCATGTCTGGAACTAAACTGAGTTTCAAATCTGGTTACTGAACTGAAGATGACATTATAACTAAGCCTATAGCTAGTATAGAAGTATTGAATTCTGAGGCTAAGTAACTGGTAACTGAAGCCATAGTTCTGTAGGACTATCTGAGTCCTTTACTGAATATTGATTTCTGAACTATCACTATAAATGAGTTTTAGACTGATGCTAAAGTACTGTATTCAAGGAATGAACACTAATCACTGAGTGCTAGATACTGATACTATAGTTGAGTTGGCAACTGAGTTTTTGATGGCTATATGCTGGGGACTGACATAAGTCAAGGATCTAAATGTACACTTACAGTTTGTACTTTCCCTACTTCTAAATACAACCCCTTGCTAGACGTTTACTTGCACATTTATCATGATATTCAATCCTATCTTCACAACTACACCCTCGTGCAAAGTAAGCATGCAACAATCTTCTCTTGTCTAAACAACTGCTCATCACTACACTGTTCCACAAGGAGAGCTAACTACAGGAGTAAATCAGGAGGACCTAAAACATGAATAGATACAAACTAAAATTGGCACATGACTGAAAATTGAGGAATAAAATGTCAATAGTTTAGATTTACCAATAAGGTCTGAACTGAGGATATACATGACGTAGTGTAGATGTATCTAATCTGTAGAGGCATAGCGTGAGTCATAGAAGCTAGTATCTAATCTGTGCAACATACTAGAAAGCATGATATGCGTACATGAGTCATGAGCTGCATGACCTGAGTCTAGAGTTTCTGTACTCGTGGGACATAATTCATAATACTGAGGGAGCTAGAACTGAACCCCTTATACTGGGAACTGAAGGCGCACATGATCCCGTGGAAAGTGCGTAAAAGTAGATTGTTCTCATGGAAAATGAATCGTACTATGGAGTAAAAGGGACTCCTTATCCTAGAAATTAAATTCATACATGATTATGGAAAAAGAGATACATGAGCATGGTTCGTGACCATAGAGTTGGTATGCAATGCCTGATTTGGTTTTATGATAGCTGAAGTAAAAAACTCTGCACTGAGATGAGAATGGGTCTGGAATTGTCTTCCCTTACTACTTTCTATACATACTGGCTCTACTACTGAAATCTGAGGGCATAGCTTAGGTACTTGATCTACCATCACATACCTACATTATGTTCAACACCTGCCTATCTTACTAAATACATCATCTAATTTTGTTTCATCATATAATGCTAATATCACTTTACACCTTTATGCTTAATTTTGAGTCAATAAACTTAAGTTTTTAGCTCGTACTGTTCAAGCCTACTGATCTAATCCCCATGAATACATAATCTGATCAAATAGAATAATACTATCCCAACTCTACTACTACTAAAATTCTAGGATAAAGAATGAGTTCTCATGATCATGAATAAAATTTGTATGACCTTGGAACAATAATGAACTGATGGGATACTGTTTGAGTCTGTTACTAATCCCATAACTGACTGTAGGGACTATCTGAGAAAGCCATATCTTTAGGACTTTGAACTTCACTGTTTCTGTTACCTTGAAAGTAAGGTAAAGTGAACATGAGGGGTGCATGATATGAATCTACATGGGTTCCTTAGATAAACTTGCTATAGCATAATCTTGAGATATGAAAGAAGGGTAATTATTCCTAAAACATCTCATAGCATCCTGAACATAAGTGTAGTGCACAACATGTCTATGTACAAGACTCTACTAGATGCAGCTTTCAGACTTCCTAGGACACTGTTGAACCTTAGGCTCTGATACAAGGTTTGTAACGCCCCAATTTTCTGAACCAAAATGCTACATGGTGCTCATGACCCCGAAGGACCACAAACTAACCCATGACTGATATCTGTACCTGTAAACTGCATAATATCTCATAGAATATACGGAAACATAAACTGTAAGGCCATAAGTTTCAATACTGATACATATTTGAAAAACATGGTATAACAATACCAAAAAGAAACATAAATATTGAAGTCTGAACATCTAATCTTACATCTAGTCCGAAAGACTCTAACTGAACTAAATAAGGAGTTGATGGGATATGTCCCCAACTAACTCCAACTACTGAAATAAAGTAAAAAATGAAATAGAAATGAAATCATTATATCCTTGAAGGATGAGGACTCACGTCTAACTCAGACTGCTAATCCTGGAATATACTGCTGATTTGGATCTTATGCCTCTGAACCTATGGTGTAATATAAGAGAAAGCACCATAGCACAAATGCGTCAGTACGTCTGAATGTACTGAGTATATGAGTGAGGTAGGCTAAATGCAAAGGTTATATGTATGGACAATACTGAATGATATGAACGTGAGAGTACATACATTCATACGTAACTATAATTGAACTCGTGGAGATACAGACTGCTGAGTCTGAATACTAACAATATGAGGGTACTGATAATGAGATTCTGAAAGACTAAGTTTACTGATATTGATATGTAAATCAATAATAAGTGATGGATCTGGTACTGTATTACTGAATACTAAGAGACTGATATTGCATTACTGATAAATGAATGATTGTTTCTAACAGTTTGAATTATGAACAACTGGTCTGATTGACTGTATCTGGTAGTCCTGAAGCTGAATACTAATAGCATGAGTTCTAATAACTGTTGTGATTGATAGCATAAGTGACTATATTTGACAGTCCATAAATCTGAAGGAAACTATCTGAGTTCCATTCTATTTCTGAGTTGACTGTATCTCACAGCCCTGATATACTAAAATATGAAAAGTTATCTGAATTTTTTATTGAGACTGGGTAGCTATAGCTGACAGCCTTGAAACCTATAACTGAAACTGTGGGAAGTAGTTATCTAATCGACATGCCCCAAATACGCTATAATAGCTAAGCTGGGGTCCAATCTCTGCCCTGACTGGAGGGGTGTCAATACTGCGCCACTGGTAAGAACAGCTGTGAGAACCCTATACTGGCAGGTACTCAAATGAGAATGGTGGGAACCCTAAACTAAAAGGTTAGGCCACCTCATCAACCCAAATTTGATAGGTTAAGATGTCTTAACCTACGTTGGCTACGTAGTTCTGGAATACAAGGATAACTTCTAAGAATCACACCCTGAACTGGCAGGTGAGTTCCCATCCTTGGGTTCACTTGGTGCTAACTTCTACTCCCATCTGAAGGACACTAAACTAAACTGAATAGCTAAACTGATACTGATTAACTAGACTGATACTAGTGATATTGTTTAGCGAAGCTAAACTAAGTTTACTGGATTTCGATGACTGATGAAATGTACTGAGTTCTGAGGACTGGTTGAGAATACTGAAGTTACTGAGATTGACTATGAATACTGAGGTCACTGAGGTTACTGAGCTCTAAGATTACTGGACTACTGAGATTACTAAGATTTCTGAGATTTCCGGAGTCACATAACTGACTGAATTCTATAGATTATGGCTTGACTAAGAGTATCGTGAAAACATGACCTGGCTCTAGGCACACATCTATATTTTTTGGGTACAAGTACCCCCAGGACTCGATGGAAGGAAAACTGACACAACTTGAATTTCTTAAGTACACGACCATCAATAAAAATCCATAATACGTAAGTGGGGGATTTCATAAAGTACATGGTCATCATAATATCTATCATGAATATAAATGCTTATAATCAAGTCATAAATCTCATATTCTAATATCATGGGCATTCCAACAATATATACTATTCATAGCAATGGCATGGAAACCATTCAAGCATAAGGGAACGACAACATGTAACATTTAGTTCATATTATAATGATTTGGGGATATTATACTTCATGTATTTATTCAACATCTCAAACATTGTAGGGAAAGCATGGATATATTTTGTGTACATAATTAATATCTCTATTATTATACATGCTTTATACCACAACAATAACAACACATAATTTGCATGGAAATTCATATTGGAGTGCATGACTAACATGACCTTGTTATTTAGATATCATGAAATCATGTAAATATGAAGTTCTAACATACTCGGCATTTTATCGAACACCTTGCTTGCATTCTCTAAGGCATAGGTGGATTTCATACTTGCATTCTATCAATCTATCTAAAGATTATGTTTTTCAACTAACAACATAACTTTCATGAGATATACATTCATGATACTATTATATAGAAAAAAAACAAGTATCAACATGGGTAGGATCATATCACCACAACCAACCAAGCTTTTGTATTTTAAAGATTGATTCTTGAACTCCACGGACGAAAGGAATCCGTGGATGAACACTACGCATACCTTTGAAGGGAGGTTCTTGATTATTGATGGAGGAATTTCCTAGAAATTGGATCTTAAAGCTTAATTATGCAACCCTAATTGTTTTTCTCTTTTAGTGCTCTTGGATGATGAGCTTTGAGATGTTAATAGGGTTGTAATGTGTTTAGAAGCTATATATTTCGTAGGGTTAAGTTTAGGGACATGTAAGGAGTGTTAAAATACTTAATTACCCTTAAAATAGCTCAAAACAGAGTGTTTTTGGCACTTGGAATTGACTTAGGTGGCGCCTAACCAATCGCCTAAGTTTGGTTGGGCGGTGCCTAACCAATCGCCTATCCTTACTGTCTCTTAGAAAAATGATCATAACCTTTTGCTCGGGTATTGGATTAAGGCAAAATTGGTATCGTTGGAAAGATAATTCGATTCTCTAAAATTTGGTGGGTCTAAATTAGCAGGAATACCACATTATCATCGAGTTATATTCGTTCAAATATGACCCTTACAAAATCAAACACTAAAACTTGATGAATGCAAAAACTCTTAGCTTGTATTACCTTAAGTGACTCATATGAACATGCTTAACGCATCATAAGATATCTTATTGCTAGGATACTCATTGTAAGTCATCCACTAAAATGTTACTCACAGGATAGGAGGTTTCATATATAGGAAAACTTACTTACTTCCTAGCTTAGAAACATGCGGGGTATTATACCAGGAATGCATCTTGGAATATCTGGCAGGTAATGGGAGCATTATCCTCCCCTCTACCCTTCCTCTAAGAAACCACCCAGTCATACGCAATATCTTTCAACCTGTAAGATGCTAACTCTACACACTCTTCTTCAGACATATGCATTACCTGTGTGATCTTTCTTATCTCCTCAACATATAACTGTGGGTCTTTCCCTGCCTTTGACCCATAAAACTCTAGAGGACTCATCCGCATAAAGTCATGTATTCTGGAAAAAGCTAAGTCACCTCCCTACTACTGAGGAGCTGTGGCCTGATTGGCCTGGACAGTGACAGCTTGGGCCAGTTCCTGGAAGGCTTCCCTGAATTCGGCACGGGACACATTTTCTTTCAGATGATCAACGGGTTGAGGTTGCTGATCGTTGTTGTTTCTTTGATCTCAGCAGGGTGGCATATTCTGAAATAAGATAGAACGAATTAATAGTTGAGTGAGACAACTTTGACCACAATGAATTTGAGAAGAAGAAATGACTTGTTCCTAAAACTTTTCGTAGCCTCTTGCTCATAGATGTGGTATGCTACACACCAATGATCAAGACTCCACTTAACGCGTCTTGTCAAACTCCTTAGGACTCTCTAAACCTTAGGCTCTGATACCAAGTTTGTAACTTCCCGCAACTGTGTCCCAAAACGTCACACAGTGTTGAAGGAAACAAGTATCCCCAAGCTAACTCTTTGAGCCTTCTACTTCATATATTAGCTTACTTAGAGATAAAATGCATGAACTCAACACCGTGAAATCATAAAAAGAGAAATATGAATGAAATACTTGGTCTGAAAAAACTACAACTCAAAGAAAATCTCAAAGTGCTGCTAATCTGATGACTAGTCCGACAAACCTCTACTACTCCAAACTAGAGAGACATTGGGACAGGTCCTCAATTGAATTATACTCAACTGACAAGAATTAAATAGCTACTAAATAAAATTGGAAGTCTGATAATAACCGGTCCCCAAAACATGAGGACTCACCACGATTGATATGTAGATAGGAATGCTTGAAAGGATCATTAGTGAGGCTGAGACTAAGCACCTGAACCTACATTACGAGAATATATGGCACACAGACAAAATATATGGGTCAGTACTTTGGGAATGTACTGAGCATATGGGGGAGTGTGCAATTAAAATAATCAATATCATAAGCTTTTATAGAAAACCTGCATGGTGTAAAACATACTCACATAGCTTGAAATAAATATATGCCACAAGACTCATAAATCATCATACTTTAACTTAAAACCTCAAATTATCATGACACCTAAAATTATTAGAACCATAGCTTTGAAAACACTTATACTTTCAAAAATTTGTAACTTTAAGACTAAAACTCTTTGAAACTTGGAAGATTTTAGAACTTAGAGAACTTTAGGAACTTAGGGAGTTTCTCTTAACCGACATAAATCATGTGAGCTACATAGAGTCCAATGTCTTACCCACGTTGGGGAGAGTTGTTCTATTCTTGCCATTGATAAAACCTTAACTTTAATGATCACTATCTTAACCCACTAGGGGTATATCAAGAACCTCTGGGGGCACGTAGTTTTGGGGAAGGAGACCTCGAAATCAAGCCCAACTCGGTGCTAAATAATATTCCCTTACTTAGCTTAAAACTATAAAAAATCCATCGTAAAATAATTATATATATATATATATATATATAATGGGAGCCAAAATGCATCCCCTTTACTTCAAACACAAGAAATGTGGATTTCTATCTTTACTTACAATCAAAACTCACTTCTTGATATTCTTTAAAAGTCACTAACATCTCATTCTCAAACTCATACCTTAACCATAAGGTTCAATTCACATTAATAGGACTTGAAATTCTCAAAACATGATATATACGTTGAATTATGCAACTTAAACCATAAATTGACAATTTAAACCATTAATATGCATGATAATATTACAACTCAAAGCTTGGGTAAGACATAGATTGATAAAAAAACTCATAATATAATAACATGATAGGAATTTTCCATGAATTTATGAAATACTTTACGAAAATATGTAACTTTTGGGCACAAGAACAAAAGGGTGTTCTTGTTCAAAACCACATACCTTAAACTTAGAGCTTTTGGATGACTTCAAAAATTCCGGAAGGTTATTCATGAACTATTGGGTGTCCCTCGTAGCCCCCTTAACAGGGAATTCAAATATGCAAGAATTATCGAATTCTCACGATTGAATTTCTAGATAATTGGGTTTTTATGTTGAAACCCTAACCATATGGTTGAAGGTGTGCAAAGAATTTTGAGATGTTTAACTAAAGAGAATGGAAGATAATATGCTCCTTGATGGTTATAAGTCATGGGAAGGGAAGGAAAAAGACCAAAATACCCTTACTAAACCGCTTCCCAGTTGCTAAAAATTTAAGGCTGACGACATTTGGGATAGGCCGTCAGACTTATGATAAGTCGTCACAAATGTCATCACAAATATCATCATTTGGGGGCTGGAATTGATGGATTTCTACCTAAGGCTGACAACATTCATGATAAGTCATCATACTTGTGATAACTTATTAGAAATGTCATCACTGGGGGATGGATTCTGCCTAAGGCTGATGACATTCATGATAAGTAGTCATACTTGTGATAACTTATCAGAAATGTAGTCATGGGGGCTGGATTCTGCCTAAGGTTGATGGCATTCATGATAAGCCATCATACTTGTGATAAGTTATCACGAATGTCGTCACTCAATTTCCCAGGTTTACATGCTGGAGTAAAATGGGCATAACTTTTTGCTCCGTTATCAGATTTAGGGAAAATTGGTATTGTTGGAAAGATAATTCAATAATCTATCTGTTGGTAGGTCATGAGATCATAAATGCATAGTATAACGAGAGATATGTTCATTTATCCTTCTCAAGAATTCAATCAGCAAGGAATGTTTTGAGTCGTCTAATAGCTAGGATACTTTTGATGCCTTAATACTCATCAAACTAGATCATGTTACTACTAACTTACTAACTTTATTTCTAAAGAGATTGAAGCAGGGTTCTACTATTAGTTGAAATTCTCAGGGTATTACACATAGCCTCTTGGCACCTCCCTGAGTAGATTAAAGAATAGCCTCATCATCTTTGCATGATCCACGACACTCTAAAATAATGCCCCTTGACACCACCATTTGGGTAGTGTCCAACTAAAAAGTAGTATCTAATCCCTACACGAACTTCTAAATCATCTTAGAGTCGATGGAAATACTGGCAATAGAATATGTATACAAGCTATGAAAACATGCCTCTTACTTGGCACTAGTCATGAAGCCCTACTCCGGGTGATCAAACTCATCTTTCATCTGATCCTTCAAAATATATGGCATAAAACTGCCCTATAAAGATGCACCAAACTGATCCCAAGTCATATCTAGCGAACCAAGAGGTCTAAAACTAATGAGTGACCTTCATAAATATCTAGCTATATCCTCAGCTAGTAAATAGTCTAAGCAACTTCATGTGGCTCGAGTAATCAAAGGTTATGCTACTTCTCATGGAAATCAATCAAGAACTCGTAAGAATCCTCACCTACAACACCACTAAACTTAGGTGAACTCAAGTGAGTAAATCTCTCAAACCTTTTTTGATCCTCAGAAGATATAACAAAACCTGAAGCAATAAGAGGCATGGTGAATCTGATAGGATGTGATCCTACCTGAGAGTTAATATATTTGAGGGTTGAACCTTTAAACTTGGAACACCACACTTGAATATTAGCACAGAACTAGGTACAATGCTAGAAGCTTGTGAAATAACATAAGTAGATGTGGGTATCAATAAGGAAACACGCTCAAAATTAGAGGAACACCATAAGTAGTCTCTGGAAGAGATGATGATGTAACACTCAGAGCTGGAGGAATACCATGTCCACTCAAGGGAACACTTTCCAAACAAGTCAACAAACAAATCAATAATCCCTCCAATACTAGGGTGGAAGAAATCTGTGGGACTTGAGTAGGACCCACAGCTCTAGCATGCTCAACCTCAAGCTCAACGGAGATCCCCCTAGTACTACCTTTGGAAGGAAAGATCCTCATGCACATCCTATACTTCAAAACCGTCCACAACTACTACTTCATCCCCTAGGATGGGATTTTTCATAAAATGCGTGCTTGACATCCCTAGCCTCACAGGAGTGAAAAAAAGAGTGAAACTCAGTTTAGAATATAGAATATGGAAAAACCTGCATGATAAGGAACATTATAAGAGAATTTTTTCTAATGATATCTTAAAGCCTCTTAAAGATAGATATCGACATCAAAGTACCGATTCACGAGATTCTACCAGACACTCTAATCTTACACCGATGAGAGCAATGAACCAGTCTGCTCTGATACTAATTTTTCAAGACACAAAAACTAAGGTCATGATAACACTTATCGTGGCTAAACTTTGACAAGTAAGCCAATCACCCAAACATATATATCATTATAAAAACAACATAAAATCTCAAGGTAAGACTTCTAGAACAAAGTCCAAATATTTTTGAACAATGATAGGGGAAGTCTGAATAATAATAATGCCATAAACCATCCAAAAACCCGGTGTTACAGCTTAAGAATAATCTATATATAACTTAAATTCTAAAAATACAACTAAATATCTAAAAAAAACCACGAGTTTGTCTCTAAATACAAAATAAGACATAACTATATAGGATAAGATCTGAAGTCGACTCAAGAAACATAGAGCGGCCACTACCTCAAAGGTATCAAATCATCGCCCGAACTCAGCTACGAAATAGTGCACTCATACCTAGATCTACACAAAAGGGCATAGTAGGAATGAGTACAGTCCACTTGTACTCAATACTTGTCATAAGCTAACTGGATAAAGTAGAAAATAAGATACATAAATATATACTATAAGAACGTTACTTGCAATCCAAAAATATCCCAAATGATAGCTCATACCGTCTCCATTAACAGTTCTAAATATAGTACATAAGGAAGAAAATAGGGACATAAAATTAAGTAAAATAGATATATATCAAATTAAGAGTAAGAGTAAAATATTGAAGATTAATAATGTATAAAATACAATAATGATGTGATGTGACTAAGGTTATCGCATAATCTCCGTATACACCTATCGAGCATCAACCCTTTTAGATGTGATGCATGAGAGGTTAACAACACAAATACTATCTCAATACTCAATCCATATCTCAATATCCATATCTTCTCTCTGTCTTATGGGCTACGGTGTTGTAAAAACTCTCATTTCTATCAAAATTAGTGTTTCCACAATAGTACCAATATCTCATGAAAGTATGTATGACATGAGGTTGTAATTCTCGCAACCAAATTAGTATGATGTTCTCAAAATTCCATTCAATAAATTTATACGTGAGTCCAAAATCTACTCAATATATTAACCAACCATAATTACGTACATGCAATGTACCATTAGAGTGAATAGTTTGAGTAAAACATCAATAATATCACATTAAACCCAACTTAGGTATTTCTACATGAAAAATATCTTACCAATGACTAAAGGAATCATAGGAGAAAATCCAAGGCAAATGGGTTAAAAACAAGGTTTAAATTGAAGAAAAATTATTTTAGGCCTTATGGACCAAAATCTCCAAATTCCACTTTTGAAATCAGAAATTAATGAATTTTAGATGATAAGAATAGAATTTAAATAATTGAAATAAGGAATTTTGTGCTCACCAAAGCTTGAAAATGAAAGAAATCATGCAAAATCATCTCAATCCAAAGTTCAAAGTCTCAAAAATGAAAGAAAAATTGAGAAAGACATTTTAATATCTGATCCAGCATTGACCACTAAAGAGATCAATTAACTGCTTAATCAGTCACTAGTTTAGTACTTATTGGCCACTAAGTGGTTTGTCCCTACAAGGATTGACCGCTAAAGTAGTCCCCTATCACTAAAGCAGAGACCACTAAAGCGGTTGTGGTCCTCTTTCGCATTACCTGACTTCCTAGCTGGGCTCCTCTTTAGCGACACTTAGACCGTTAAAGAGTTTACCTCTTTATTGGTCCCATGGGTGCTAAAGAGGTTGCTCTAGATTTTTGGTGCACCAAAAAAATTGCTAAACATGCCAAGTTATGAATCAATCCCTCGGGATTCATTCAAAATTCCGTGTAGGCAAATAAAATATGCAACAAAATTAAATTTGACATTCTGCACTTAATGGCTACATTAATTTTTTTTAAAAAAAGATTGTTTTCACAAAATTGGTTACATAGATCTAATTTCACATTTTTCCTAGTGGAGGGTCTAAATGAGATCTAAAAACTATAAAATTACACTAACTATGCTACCAATCCAAAATCATCATTCAGGATCAACTGAAATAGTTTGTTTTGCCATCTGATGCCCAGAATAACAAATATTGACCAAAGTCAACTATAAGGCCTTTTTAATCTCTTAATATCACAAACTCGCATTAATCATCCTGAATTGCATTAGGAACCATATCAATCATTTCCACACCCCAGAATCATCATGAAGCAATTAGGGAGAGGGATAAAATGGTCAAAACACGTAAAAATAAAAAATCTTAGAATTAAGTCCTTTCGAAGACACTTAAGAATTTATTTTGAAAAGTAGACACCATATTTATGTTTTATTTGATTTTTATGATTTTGTAAAGGGGTGATGTAAGACCCCACAAAGTTCCCTCATAGTCTGATCCTAAGAGCATGCCAAGCGAAGTATAATTTCGGCCCTAAAAGATTGAGAAGTGACTTTCCAAGTTATTAGCGTTTAAACCATATATAATTTTCTTAGATTTGACTTTTTGTCATGTAGATAATTGAATTATCTTTCCAACGTTACGAATTTCATCAAAATCCAGTATCGGGGTGAGAAGTTATGGCCGTTTTACCAAGAGTTGTCGGAACCACCTAGGTGCGATGGACAATTCGACGAACCGTCGAGTCTGCAACGGACCGTTGCTCGTCCGGTCAAAACCAAGGCAGTAACTCCCTTTTATGGCCCAAGTACGACTGCCACGATAATGGACTGTCGGTTTGCGATGAACCATTGTTGTGACCATTGCGCTGAGGCAGTGTGGCCTCACCTTGGCTATCGTGCGATGGATGATCCAACGAACCGTTGGACCTGCACTGGACCATCCATCCGACCGTCCATTGAATCAGTATGTCTATTTTTTGTTCATCATACGACGAATGACCCGACGAACCATCAGACGTGCGACGGACCGTCGCTCCGACCGTCAAAGACCCCATTCAGTATATTTAGCTAGTTTTTAAATGGGCTTTTTGGTCTTTTCCACTGCTTTACACTCATATATATTTCAAATGTACTTGATAGCCTCATTATCTCACCAAACATCCAAAGCCAAGGGTTTCTCCCTTAAAAGCAAATCTAAAAACCCTTCTCCAAGAAATCCAAGAACTCACCATGGATTCTACAAAATTGAGTTGAGATTTGAGTTTTCCAAGTTCAAAGGTTGCAAGAACCCTCTCTCAAGAGTAAGAAGAATAGTTTAGAGCATGCTTGTTCATCCAATTTCATAATCTAAGGTATGTGGGATTTTGAACAAGGGTAATCCTTTCACCCTTGTGCTCAAAGACTTATTTAAACCATAATTTTTTGCAATCTATGAGATTTTACATGAATTTGAATTAGGATTTTTCACCCATTATTATTGATTTCAATATTTTGATGTTTCCCAGGAAATAAGAGTCTAATGGCATGATTTTAACATGTTTTCTTGAGAAATTACAGTAGGGTCTATACCCCATGATTTTAATCCTTGAGAACTTAATAGTTGAAATGTTTGAGATATTGAAGCATATGAGTATGTTGAGATTTTGATATAAATTGCTGAAATTTCCAGATTTCTACAAGAATTATGAATCAGTATGCTATCTATTATGCTTTTGATGAGATTTAACTTGAGATTGAATTATGAGTTATTGAGCCCTACTTGAGACTTGCAATTTTATGAACTTTTTATGCAATAAGCACCCATGATTTGAGTATTCTGAGATTATTGAGAAATGTTTTGACCTAATGGACATGGAGTTTTGAAATCCACTTCACTACATGAGATTACAGATTTGATTATTGGGTTTTTGATAAACCATGAGATTATTTTAAATTGGATTTTCATGAGATGAGCAAGATAATCTAAAGGGAGTAGTATTTAACCCCGAGTTGGGTAAGTTGCTACAGTTTCTTACCCCAAAACTACGTGCCACCGTAGGTTGGGCCTGAGGCTGAGATGATTTTTGGGCCTAAGGCTGAGATATTGGGCCTAAGGCCAATATAAGTGATCACTGAATTGAGGTTATACTCCCTGGCAAGAGTATGATGCTCCTCCCCAACGTGGGGTCTCTTCTTTAGGAGGACAAAATGTTGAACTCCATGTAGCTCGCATGCTTTATGTCGGTTAATATAACCTCTCTTAAAACTAAAGGTTTGAGATATATTATTTCCTTAAGGCTAAAGTATTTTCCCTTGATATGAGTATTTTCCCTAAAGTGAATGAAATGCCTTCAAGTATGTTTCAAAGTTATTTGATCCGGAATTTCAAGTACTTGAGTTCAAAAGATTTATGAGTTCTTGAGCATTAAAGAAGTTTTACTCTCCATGAGTCATATGAATGAGTTAAAAGTATTGTTTAAAGTTTGCTTTAGCCTATGGGTAATGAGAATAATAGAAGATTACCGATTTCAAAGTTAAAATATGATGATTCATGAGATTGTGTTGCATGCTCCATTCTACATAATTTATGAGCTTTACATTTTATACTTATTCAAGCTATATGAGTCATTACTTATTGCATGCATTATTCTATTAAAGAGTATTGATGTTATTTTATATAAATGCATGCACCCCCACATACTTAGTACATTCCCAAGTGCTGATCAACATATATGTCTATGTGCTGTATTGTCTTATAATATAGGTTTAGGTTCTCAGTCCTAGCCTCATCTATAACTTTCGAGTATCTCTGTCTATATTCCTACAGTTGTGAGTCCTCATGGTTCGAGGACCTATATCCAGACATTTCCATATTTGAGAGACTATGTTATTACTTTTAGTTCATTTTGAGTTAGTTTGGGGGTCTGTCCCAATGGCTCTCTAGTTCATGGATTAGTAGAGGCTTTGTCAGACTAGTAGTTAGATTGTGATTATATTGAGAGTTCCAGTATTATGGTTATTTAGACCGAGCGTTTTCTCCATATTTCCCTTCATATGATATGACTATGCTAGTGTTTGAATTATTTCATCTTGAAATGAGTATTATTAGTAGAAGCAGGCTCAAAGGTTTAACTTGGGGCTACTTGTAGCCTTAAGCTCCGTGTATCATCCCGGGTGGTGATTTTTTATCATTACAAACCTGATATCATAGCCAGGTTTTAATGAGTCCTAGGGAGTTTGACAAGCCACGTTAAGTAGATTCTTGATCATCGGTGCCTAGCGCGCTACATCTATGAGCAAGAGGCTACAAGACGTTTTAAGAAAAAGTTATTTCTTCTTTCAAATTCTATCTTGCCTATAGTTTCCCTGTCATCTATTAATTTGTGCTCTTCTATTTTGGAAAATGCCTCTTTGAAGAGTGAATGTCCACGAAAACAATGATGAACAACACCCACCTATTGATCCTTTAAATGAGATGGTATCTCATGCTGAGTTTTGAGCGGCCTTTTAGGCGTTAGCCCAAGTAGTCACCATTAATGTTCGTGCCAATAACCAGGCTGCAGTTGCTAATTAGCAGGGAGGTAATGTAGATTAGGCTAGGATTCGTGATTTTATACAGTTGAATCCCCCAAAGTTTTATGGGTCTAAGGCAGATGCGGACCCACAGTTGTACCTTGAGTAGGTGAGAAAGATCACACCAGTAATGTATATTTTTAAGGAAGAAATTATTGAGTTGGCATCCTACAGGATGAAGGACATTGCTTATGAATGGGTTATATCATTGAGAAAGGGTAGAGATGATAATGCTGCTTCTATGACTTGGCAAGTATTTCAAGATGTATTCTTGGACAAGTTCTTTTTGCTTGAGATGAGGGAGGAAAATATTGAGGAGTGTATGAACTTGAGGCACTGCTCTATGGCTGTTAAGAAGTACTGATTGAAGTTCAACCAGTTGGCCAAGTATACTCCTGATTTAATTTCTGACACCCAGGCTAGTATGAGCAAGTTCATGTTCGGTGTTTCTGGGTTGGTACTGA
Source organism: Capsicum annuum (assembly GCF_002878395.1). Lineage (NCBI taxonomy): Eukaryota > Viridiplantae > Streptophyta > Magnoliopsida > Solanales > Solanaceae > Capsicum > Capsicum annuum. Next base: position 184,695,029 of record NC_061119.1, read on the forward strand.
GCAGTGTAGGACTGTGAAGTTGCATAGGGATATGGAAATAGCTAAGTTGATGACATATACCCAGCAGATAGAGGTGGATAAGATTAGAGAAAGAGATAGAATGATAGGTAATAAGAGGGCTAAAACTGAGCAACATGAGTTTAGCCAGCCTAGGTTACATGGAGGGAATCGCTCTCAGTTTTAGAGATGTCTTTCTATGCCAACGCCTTCATCATCTAGTGCTCCCACGCCTAGAGACAGGCAGGAGCAAGGAGGCAGGTCTTTTATGTCTAGGTCGTAGAACAGTGTTGGTAATAGGCTCGTTATCCTTCTTGTGCTAAGTGTGGTAGAGATCATCCTGGTGAGTGTTTCATAAATCTGAGGGGTTTTTTTAGTTGTGGTAAGAAGGGCCACAGACTTAGAGATTGTCCTCATGTTAGAAAAGGGAACAAAGATGCCCAACCTCAGGCATAGGCTGCTAGTACACCAGCTCCTGCTTTATCTAGCACTACTAGCGATTAGTACCAGAACAGATTCTATGTCTTACCACCCTATCAGGAGCAGAAGGACTTTCCCGATGTTGTTACTGGTATTCTCTGTGTCTTTTGCTTTGATGTCTATGTGTTGTTGGACCCTCGATCAAGTCTCTCTTATGTGACCCCACTTGTAGCTGTGAATTTCAAATAAGTCCTGAAAAGATTTTTGATCCTTTCCTAGTTTCTACACCAGTAGGAGAGCCAGTTATTGCTAAACAAGTGTATAGAGATTGTCCTGTTACTATTCTTCATATAGTCATACTTGCATATTTGATAAAGTTAGACATGGTGGATTTTGACCTTATTCCGGGTATGGATTGGCTTCATTTTTGTTATGCATCTATCTACTAACGTACCCGTGTGGCCAAGTTTCAGTTTCCTGATGAACCAGCTTTTGAGTGGTCTAGGAGTTCGGTATCTCCCAAGAGACATTTTATGTCCTATGTCAAATCCAGAATGCTAATATCTAAGGGTTGCATCTATCACCTAGTTAGAGTCAAAGACACTAAGTTCAAGGCTCCAACTTTTCAGTCAGTTGATATTGTTAATGAGTTTCCAGATATTTTTTTAGAAAACCTCCCAGGGGTACCTCCCGATAGAGAGGTAGAATTTGAGATTGACCTTCTTCCCGACACTCGACCCATTTCTATTTTGCCACACAGTATGGCACCTGCAGAGCTTAAGGAGCTGAAAGAGCAACTCAAAGATCTTTTAGATAAAGGTTTCATTAGGCACAGTATTTTTCCTTGAGGAGTACCCGTTCTATTCATGTGGAAGAAAGATGGTTCTTTGCGTATGTGCATTGAATATCGTCAGCTCAATAAGGTCACCATCAAGAACAAGTATCCTCTTTTAAGAATTGAAGACCTGTTTGATCAGTTGCAAGGTGCAAGTTATTTCTCTAAGATAGACCTTAGATCTGGCTATCACCAGCTTAAAGTTAGGGAATATGATATTTCAAAGATAGCTTTCTAAACCCGCTATGGTCACTTTGAGTTTCTAGTCATGTATTGCGGGCTTACCAATGCCCCAATAGCCTTCAAGGACCTCAAAAATGGAGTATTCAAGCAATATCTAAATATGTTTGTCATAGTGTTTATGGATAACATCCTTGTGTACTCCCGTAATAAGAATGACCATGCAAACCACCTTAAAATTGTCTTGTAAACCGTTAGAGGCCACCAGGTATTCAGTAAGTATGAATTTTGTCTAAGGTCTATAGCCTTTCAAGGTCATGTTATTTCAGCTGAAGGTATTAGAATTGATCTTGCAAAGATAGAAGCTATAAGAAATTGGCCTAGACTTATCTCTCCATCTGATATTAGAAGTTTCTTAGGTTTAGTGGGATACTACCACTGTTTTGTTGAAGGTTTCTCTTCTATTGCGTCTCCCATGACCCGTTTGACCCAAAATAAAGTTAAGTTCTAGTGGTCAGATTCCTGTGATAAGAGTTTTCAGGAGTTAAAGACTCGACTTACTTCAGCTCCTGTGTTGACTTTGCCTGATGGTACAGATGGTTTTGTAGTATATTGTCATGCCTGTAGAGTTGTTTCGGCTTATGTGTTAATGCAAAAAGGTAAGTTTATAGCCTATACCTCTAGCTAGTTAAAGCCGCATGAAAAGAACTACCCAACCCATGATCTTGAGTTAGTTGTTGTGGTATTTACTTTGAAAATCTAGAGACACTACTTTATGGTGTTCATGTTGATATGCTTACTGATTATAAGAGCTTGCAGTATGTGTTTACTAAAAGAGAGTTCTATCTTAGGCAAAGAAGGTGGTTGGAGTTGTTGAAAGACTATGATATGAGTGTACAGTACCACCCATGCAAGGCCAATGTAGTGGAAGATGCCCTTAGCAGGTTGTCTATGGGTAGTGTTTCTCATGTAGAGAAATGTAAGAAAGATTTATCTTGTGATGTGCATTGTCTAGCTAGATTGGGTGTTAGGTTGCTTGATTCCGCTGAGGGAAGTACTTTAGTGCAAAGTAGTTCCGAATTCTCTTTAGTTTCAGAAGTGAAGGAGAAGCAAGATAAGGATCCTAGTTTGGTCTGACTGAAGAAGTCAGTTCAAGACCAAAAGGTAGAGGTTTTTCTCCCAAGGGGGAAATGGTATGTTGAGAGTGCAAGGTAGATTGTGTGTTTTATGTGTTGATGATCTGAGGCAGAGGATTATGGCTGAAGCGCATGGTGTGCGGTATTCTATTCATCTCAGCACTGCCAAGATATACCATAACTTACGGGAAATCTATTGGTGGAATGGTATGAAGAAGGATATAGCTGAGTTTATAGCAAAGTGTGCAACATGCCAACAGCTTAAAGTAGAGCACCAAAGTCCTGGTGGTGTGATGCAGGAGTTTACTATACCCACTTGGAAGTGGGAGGTGGTGAATATGGACTTCGTAACTGGGTTTCTTTTTTCGCATCGTCATCTTGATTCGATTTGGGTTGTTATGGATAAGCTGACTAAGTCCGTGCATTTCTTGCCCGTGCATACATCTTATATATTTGATGATTATGCTAGATTGTATATTAGAGAGTTAGTCAAGCTGCATGGAGTTCCCTCTTCTATCATTTCAGAAAGGGGTACTCAATTTACTTCTAAATTTTGGAGGGCATTTCAGCAGGGTCTTGGTACCCAAGTTCTTGTGAGTTTTATTTTTCACCCGCAGACTGATGGTTAGGCTGAGAGGCCTTTTCAGACCCTAGAAAATATGTTGAGGGCATGTGTTCTTGATTTTAATAGTAGTTGGGATGAGCATTTAAAGGTAGATCCCGCAGAGAGTGCTGATATTCAGAACAACCTTTCCTTCGATGAGATTCCTATTGAGATACTAGATTTTCAGATCCGTAGGATAAAGAACAAAGAAGTTCCCTTGGTCAAAGTTTTGTGGCAGAACAAATCTGTTGAGGGTGCTACTTGAGAGGCAGAAGCAGACATATGAGCCAAGTACCCACACCTCTTTTCCACAAGTTCAGATAAATCCGAAGGTATTATTCTTCTTTAGTTCATCCCTTCTAATCTAAAGTTCAGCTATATGTATTTGTTCTTGCATGAGTTCTTTCAATTTCTGAGGCATTCGAGAGTTTAGAGAGATTTTGAACCCATTTGGCAACTTGCTCCAACTATGAGTACTCTGTTTTGTTGTGTTCCTAGTCTAACTAACAATATTCTAGAATGAATGTTTCCAAGGGGGAGATATTGTAAAACCCCTCAAAGTTTCCTCGTAGTCTGAGCCTTAGAGAATGTCAAGTGAAGTGTAATTCTGGCCCTAAAAGACTGAGAAGTGAATTCCCAAGTGATTGGTTTTTAAACCATATAGAATTTTCATAAATTTGACTTTTTTCATGTAGAGAATTGAATTATCTTTCTAACGATATCAATTTCGTCCAAATATGGTATTAAGGTGAGAAGTTAAGGCCATTTTACCGAGAGTTGTCGAAGTCGCCTAGATGCGACAGATGATCCGATAGACCGTTGAGTCTGCAACAGACTATCGCTCGGCCTATTGCAACCAAGGCAGTAACTTCCTTTTCTGGCCTAAGTACGATGGCCAAGACGACGGACCATCGAATTTGCGATGGACCGTCGCTATGACCGTCCCGCTGAGACAGTATGGCCTTACCCTGGCCATCATGCGATAGACGATTTGATGGACTATTGGACCTGGGATGGACCGTCAATCCAACTATCACATCAAGGCAGTATGTCCCTTTTTTGTTCATCATACGATGGACAACCCAACAGACCGTTGCTCCGACCGTCGCAAACCTCCCCGTTCAGTATTTTTAGCTTATTTTTAAAAGGGATTTTTGGTCTTTTCCACTCTTTTACCCTCGGATATATTCCAAACGAACTTGATAGCCTCATTATCTCCCTAAACATCCAAAGGCTAGGATTTCTCCCTCAAGAGAAAATCTAAAATCCTTCTCCAAGAAATCTAAGAACTCACCATGGATTCTACAAAATTGAGTTGAGATTTGATTTCCCCAAGTTCAAAGGTTGCAAGAACCCTCTCTCAAGAGTAAAAAGAATAGTTTAGAGCAAGCTTATTCATCCAATTTCATAATCTAAGGTATGTGGGGTTTAGAAAAAGGGCAATCCTTTCATCCTTGTGCTCAAAGACTTATTTAAACTATAATTTTCTGCAATCTATGAGATTTTACATGAATTTGAATTTGGATTTTTCACCCATTATTATTGATTGCAATATTTTGATGTTTCTCATGAATTGAGAGTCTAATGGAATGATTTTCACATATTTTCTTGATAAATTGCAGTTGGTTCTATACCGCATGATTTTAATCCTTGAGAACTTAATAGTTGGAATGTTTGAGATATTGAAGCATATGAGTATGTTAGGATTTTGAGATAAATTGCTGAAATTTCTAGATTTCTACATGAGTTATGAATCAATATGCTATCTATTATGCTTTTGATGAGAGTTAACTTGAGCTTTAATTATGGGTTATTGTTCCCTACTTGAGACTTGCAATTTTATAAACTTTTGTGCTATAAGCACCCATGATTTGAGTATTCTGAGATTATAGAGAAATGTTTTGACCTAATGGTCATGGAGTTTAGAAATCCACTTCACTACATGAGATTACAGATTTTATTGTAGGGCTCTTGATGAACCATGAGATTATTTTAAAGTGAATTTTCATGCTATGAGCACGATAATCTAAGCTGAGTAGTATTTAGCACCGAGTTGGGTAAGTTTCTACGGTTTCTTACCCAATAACTACGTGCCACCATAGGTTGGACCTGAGGCCGAGATGAATTTTAGGCCTAAGACTGAGATATTAGGTCCGAGACCGAGATAAGTGATCAGTGAATTAAGGTTATACTCCCTGGAAAGAGTATAACGCTTCTCCCCAATATGGGGTCTCTTCCTTAGGAGGACAAAATGTTGGACTCCATGTAGCTCTCATGGTTTATGTTGGTTAAGAGAACCTCTCTTAAAACTAAAGCTATGAGATAAATTATTTCCTTAAGACTAAAGTATTTTCCTTTGATATGAGTATTTTCCCTAAAGTGAATGAAATGCCTTCAAGTATCTTTCAAAGTTATATGATTCCGAATTTCAAGTACTTGAGTTCAAAAGAGTTATGAGTTCTTGAGCATTAAAAAAATTTTACTCACCATGAAATATTTGAATGAGTTGAAAGTATTGTTTAAAGTTTCCTTTAGCCTATGGGTAATGAGAATAAAAGAAGATTGCCTATTTCAAAGTCAAACTATAATAACTCACGAGATTGTGTTGCATGCTCCATTCTACATGTTTCATAAGCTTTACATTTTATACTTATTCAAGTCATGTGAGTTATTACTTATTGCATACATGATTCGATTAAAGAGTATTGATGTTTTTTTATATAAATGCATGCACCCCCACATATTCAGTACATTCCCAAGTGCTGATCTACATATATGTCTATGTGCTACATTGTCTTATAATGTAGGTTCAAGTGCTAAGTGCCAGCCTCGTCAGTGACTTCTGATTACCTCTATCTACATTCCTATAGTGGTGATTCTTCATAGTTCAAAGACCTATATCCAGACATTTCCGTATTTGAGAGACTATGTTATTACTTTTAGTTCATTTCGAGTTAGTTGGGGGCATGTTCCAATGGCTCTCTAGTTCATGGATTAATAGAGGCTTTGTCAAACTAGTTGTCAGATTGTGATTGTGTTGAGAGTTCCAGTATTGTGGTCGTTTGGACCTGGCATTTTCTTCGTATTTCCCTTCATATGATATGACTATGCTAGTGTTTGAATTATTTCATCTTGAAATGAGTATTATTAGTAGAAGTAGGCTCAAAGGGTTAGCTTTGGGCTACTTGTACCCTTAAGCACCGTGTGACGTCCCGGGAGACAATTTTTGATCGTTACAGGTGAAGTCAATGGTTAAATAGTTATTTTTAAAGTTTGTAGAACTCTTTTAAGTTATTTTTAAAAATAGTTCACTCCTTCCATTCCCTTAAAATACCCCCATTCCTATTCCCTCTCTTCACTTTCTGTCATTTTTTTCAAACTTTAAATCTTTTTATTAGATTTATCTTCCCCTCAAATCTCAAAGCTCTATTCATGTTATCAAATATATTATCTTCTAATTTCATGTGTTTTGAGCTTCATATTGATATATTTTATTTTATTTTTAATTTTATTCAGTCAATATGAAAATCAATGATTTTTTCCCCTTAACTTCTATTTTTTCCTTTTTGGTCAATTTTTTGGTAGCTTTTTGAGCCAATTTTTTCAAATGTTATCTAAAAATTACGTTATAATTTGTATAGTCTTCACCACTTTAAGCTAGGTTCATTAGTTACAAGGCAGAACACGTGGACAGACCCTTAAAGTTGACACGGTTTTCACTTAGGTACCTTAAGTAAGCCTTGTAAATTTTGAGAACCTAAAGTAAGGTTGGATTGTGTCAATTTGAAACTTTTCACTAAGTTGACAACTTGTGTGAATTTCACTTCAAGTAGGCACATGAAAATCCTAAAATGACATTATTTTATTTTTTTAAAATTATTTTTATTTCCTTCTTCTTTATTCATTTTCTCTTTCTTCTCCATTAGTATCTTCCACCATTATTATCTTGCTCATCAGAAAAAATAAGTCTACAATCATTCTCAAAGAACATGTGACATTTTTTTTTTTTTTTTTGCATAAAATCAAATTAAAAATCAATTTTAAGTTCTTAACAAAAATCAGCAAAAAAAAATAATTCATGTGAAACTTTATTCCCTATTCAAGATTTTTTCGAATATTACTGTATTAATGTAATTGTAGGTCTTATCAATCAAAGTTGACGAAAACAAAGGAAAGGAAAAGGTGTTCATCAAGAAAAGAAATCAGATCAAGATTTCAAGAAATTTTCTACAAACACTTCAATTTTCTAGGCAATGACTACAAATTTATTAATATAATAGTTCATTTTTCATTTGTTCTTGAATTCTTCCTACGAAGTTTATTTAAATCCAAAAAAGGTAAGAAGATTAATGAGTAGATGATGATTACTAGTAAGGAAATTATAATGGGTATGATGGGGAAATTTTTGGGGAAGAAGGGATTGGGCAGGTTGGAAGTGGGTGGTGGTGGTGGGTTTAGAAAATAGCTTTATCTATTTTTCTTTTTTGATGAAAAATAATTTTTCTTTTATTCTTTTTTATAATTTATTTTTTAATTATTATTCTAGACTCAAATGCCATATGTAATCTTTTAATTAATCATTATGCCATGTCACCAACGATTATAATACACCCATATATTTTTTGCTGGTTGTGCAGCTAAGATGTCTAAGTGAAAGTTTTTGCCAAGTTTAGGAATTTGACGATGTGTTGGCCTAGTTACAATTTTGATAGTTTCATCATCCATAACTTTAATCATACACAAGATCCTTTTCGCCATCCTCAATCTTAGCTCCATTCCAGTAGTGCATGTGTTTTTTAATAACAGATTTAGTCAACTATTCTTATTCATTATATAGAAATTTTATAATCATCAACTACACACCAGTTATAAGCCACACTCACAATTAAGGCATCAACCAGCTATAGATCTCAAACATTGTCTAGGCTAGATCACAATCATTGTATATACCATACTCATAGTTTAGGCATCAACCAACTCTAAATCCACCTAAAAATTATCCTTAAAGAATAAAGAAAATTAGCTTTTTTCTATCTTCATTTTGCCCTATTTTGATTTGTCAATGCTTTATTTTTGTCTAAATTAATGAATATTAGTAAGATGTTTTACTCATTCAATCTCAAATCTAAACCTCAATTCGCACAAGTGTAATGGATTATGAATAAAAATATGATGAATCAACATGTGTCAATTATCAACAAATATGATTTATGTTCAACTACATCATTTGTCAATAATGGGCGACACACACACACACACACATATATGTATATATAACACGAGACTACTACTTGACACGCATCATATATCACTTAATTACATCATTTGTTAATAATTGATCATCCACTTGGTATATGTTACAAATTAGACTACTATATGGCTATGTAAGATATTAATTAACTAAAATGAAATATAGGAGCTAACATTATATGAAAATTATAATAATATTTTTATTATATCATTTGAGAGTCTTCATCAGTTGGTGGCATGATCCAATGAATTTTTGTTTAAATAATATTATACAAATTATTCATCAGAACAAGATTGTGAATAAATTAAATGGATAAATTTTTCCTTCACCCTGTAAGAGTTAAAAGGACATAAATTAAATAGGGTAAGTCCAAACTTTTAATTGATAAATATATATTAAACCATCCCATATATTATAGATTAGACCCTCATCTATCATAAACCATGAAAGCAGTCTAAAATCGATTAGTATTATAAAAATTAACATCATTCAAATATTGTAAAATTATTTGGTTACATCATTTTTAAACATGGTCAAATGAGTATAGGATATGTAATAATCCTAAATCATTAAAGTATGGCTAAAAATAGAAAAATTAAATTAGAGAAATTAATATTGCTCAAGCGTTGTAAAACAACATAATTACATTACATAGGAGTTCACAACAATGAGACACATGATCAAATAGTATTAGACATGTAATGATCCTAAATCATTAAATATGACTAAAATTAAATTAAATTAGGAGAATTAGCATCACTCAAATATTGTAAAACAACTTAATCACATTATATGAGAGTTCACAACAATTAGACAGATGATCCAATGAATATTAGAAAAAGTGATTCTTTTGGGTGATCTTAGGATAAGAATAATTTTCCAAAACAAAGATTTGTTCTGAGTAAGTGGTTCTCACGACCATAGCTCTTCCTTATACTAATTTTATCATGTGTCTAATTGTTGTGAACTCTCATATGATGTGATCAACTTAATTTACGATGTTTATATGATGTTAATTTTCTAATTTAATTTAATTTACATTAATTTCTCTATTTTTTGTCCTATTATTTCTTGACTATATACTCATATGGTCGATGAAGACATCTTGTACACTCTTGTACAAATTAAGTTTCTTATTTATAATAGATGTATAGATTTATTGTATACCTACATAGACAAGATTTTTGTATAGTTAAGAAAAAGGAAAATTAGTTTAAATTAGATTATTGAATTAATATCATTCAATCATGGTAAAACAATTAAGTCATATAATATAGAAGTCCACAATCATTGAATAAATAATCAAATGAGTATAGGAAGAACAATTATAGTAAGAACCACTTACTCAGAACAAACTATGCTTTGGGAAACAAAACTTATCAAGAATTTTTTGGATAAGTAAGTTTTTTTTACATACCAAAAGTGAAACATTATATCAGAAGTAAAATAGTGATTCAAGAAGCAATGCCTCAATCGCTTGTCAGCATTCAAACCAAAATACTCCTAGCCTAAAATAGTAGTTATAAAAAATCAATGAATAGGATATTTCCCCAAATATTACATCTTTCCTGCAAGTTATTTCTTCTGATGAACCCTGCAATATACCTATTGAGCAATCAACAGCAAAATCTTTAATGACCCTCCAGGTTATTTACTTGATTTACATAGATTTCTAGTATTTTGAGCCTTCCTATGTTGGTTACAAGTCATTTATGACTTGTCGAAACTGTCGGTTTGATTATCGGACAATTCATTTGGATTTTAGGCTCATTTCCTATTGTGGAGCTTTCAATATCTAGGATTTGGTCTCAGACCAAAAATCCTAGTATATGACCTTAGATGAGAATTCTATTATTGTTATCAACTATGAAACATTAATTTTAGGCTAAGGTGACCCTTGGTTCAAGTTCCGAGGCTTTCAGAATCATTTTGAGCTATTAGGTGAATTATGTGAAAAATAGAACTATAGGTGTGGTCCCCACATTAAATCAAAACAATCTTTGATAAAGGTTCCAATGGTTCCATTTAGTTGAAAACATCGAATTTCGGTATGGTATCATAGTTCATTTGCGCGCATGAGGTTTCAAACCAATCCCAAGCATCAGGTCGAAGTTCGTCTTGGACGTGATAAAAATCTAGTGCCTGACACCTAATAGGTCTATTTAAGCACCTATTTTTAGTATCCATCTCTTTACCGCCCATGAACACTTTAGTGGCCCGGGCCTAATGGTTGGGTCTTCTTTAGCAGTCAATGGGCGCTACAATGGGCACTACTTTAGTGCCATTGGGGCCACTTGAGTGGCACCCGTGAATGTTGCCAGACCGCTAAAGAGGTCGAGATGGCACTTTAGTGGTAGGCACTTTTGCACCCTGGTGTTCACTTTAGCGGCACTTAGGTCCTGTTTAGTCCCATTTTCTTCACATGATTTTCCATCATTTCTTCCCCTTTTTTTACACCAATTAAGAGCTCAAGGGAGAAAAAGTAAGAAATCATCCATTGAAGCTAAGGTAAGCTAGAGTAACACTTTTTGACTCCCAATTTTTGCCCTCTCCGACTAAGTTTAATCCCAAGTTTCTTTAATTTTAAATAAAGTTACAACATTTATTTTATTAGCATAAAAACTTTCAAAATATTGATCTAGGTAGTTTGTCATTTTAAGTACCGATCATATATTTTGTATCCGTATATACGAAATCATTTAATTTTGTTACTTAAATAATTATTCTATAAAAAAATAAATTTTAGTCAAAGGTTATCTTAAATATTGATTCAATTGGTTAAAACCTGGATTTAAATACAATTTAGTCACAAAAATAACTTATTTGAAAAATATTTATTTGATTTTATTGAATCAAGAATCTCAGAATTGAATTGATTGTTAATTTATTTCAAGTGTTGTTTTAAATAAGTCAATGTATTAAACTAAACCTTAATTGAAATCAATTCGGCCATAATAACAATGCAATTGGTCAATTAAATTTTAACAGGCTAAGATTTAAATATAGTTGTCAAAATTTTCATTTAGGGAATATTTTATAAATACCTTAAATAACTTAAATTCCTAAACCCCTAAATTCTTAACTCAGCCCCAATTTATCCTGACCCACCACGCCCAACAAATAACAACTAACCCAACCTTTCCCTTGAAACCTCTGCTGACCCACTCAACAAAAGCAACATTCAGCCCAAAGACCCCACCAACCCGGCCTTATTTCCTCTTCTCCAAAATATTGAAAACAACGAACAATAGCGACAATATCAATAACACACAATGACATACAATGTACAATAACAACCCAACAAAAATGGCAATTTCAATCATCCAATAAAAACATTGACTCGACCCGAACCAAAGACAACACGACAAAATCAACGAACCCTAGTCAAACTAGTAGTTCCCCTTTTTTTACCTATTTAACTTTTCACACAGTCAAAAATGACTAGAAATTATCGATCTTTTCGCTCTTTCAGACTATGCCCGTCCAGTTTGTGGAAATAGGCCAATAGATACAAAATATCCATTGATGTTGTAGTACAAGGACATTAATGGTTTTGTCCTACAGTGGATTTCAAAAAATTTCTCATGAAAAATCAACTCAATTTTCAAAATTTGAAATATAAAACCCTAATTCTTCTCCGCCCAAATTTCCCCATAAATAGATACTGAGGGATAGGGTGAGGAAGAGGATTTTTAGGTTAAAACTTAAAGGTTCAGGAGGTGCATGCTTCTAACCTCATGCAACGAGAAATTCTTGAGGATTACACTCTAAAATTAGATTTTGGTGAAATTGTTGAACTCTAGCAAGTATAATCGGAACTCCAGTGGTGAAAGTCAATTTGATTAAGGCTTGTTGTCCTAGTTCCTACCCAAAAATAGGTAAAGGTTTGACTTGTTGCATCCTTTCTTTGTGTTTAGTTGTTGCAGTAAAATTTGAATTCTATTATTGTGGGACTTGTTGATTCATCAATGATGGAAGTTACATGGTTGTTTGGTTGATTTGGTATGCCATCACTGTTGAGAATTCAAAGTCAACTTCATGGACATTGATCATGTTTTCTTGTATCATTAAGCTTAAGGAATCTTTTAGCATTTGTTCTTCTTTTCGATTTTATTTGAATATGTAAGGGATTTCAAATTTTTATTACTTTTCTATGGTTGAAACCAACTCCTCTAAAAATCTATAATGTTGCTTCAATTTTGATTTCTTGAACATATGATACATGGATGGTCTTGTTTAATTTATGCCTAAGATATTCAACCATTTTTCTCTTGGCATCATGAAATATGTGGTTGTGTGATATTCATCGTTATTGTTGGATTTAGTGTTTGGAATCTGGTTGTGGTTTACACACGGGTAGAGTTTAGTATCATGGTCAAATTAATAGATCAAATGGTTGTTGTGATGCTTTGAATAAGTGGTGAGTTACAGATTCCTCAGAACTTTCAGATTTGCAACAATATATTATATAATGAGTGATAAAAGGAAAACTAGTTTCATTTTCTCTTTGGGGTTGAAGGCCATTGCTTGCTTATTTGACCCTTGCCTTTTCCAAAGATTCTTTTATATTTTTCTGTCTTAAATCATTCAGTTTCTTCTTTTAAAGTTGAATAAATGAATTTCTCAATTATCCATGAATTTTGACGGGTCCATCAATTACTATTAAAGATCCATATAATGTTACCATATATGGTCAGTATACCTAGATGATTTACAATATTCAGCTTGGATTTATTTGCATGCTCAAAGTTGGTCAAATGATGCACAAACTTGTTTTCTCTCTTAATTTCTTTGTTGTCACATTCTACTTTAATAGATTCGTCATTAAAATATGCTACAATTTCATTCAAATCAATAACTAATTCTTGCCAGTGTCTTGCTTTATTTGATGTGATATTCTCATGACCTAAATGCTAATCTTTCACATTTATTTTTTTATGAACACCCTTGTTGGAGTCCAATTGGACTCACATCCCTGCATATCTTCAAACGGCCATGGAGTCCTAGTCTGTCATCGAGATCGAGCCTTTTCCAAGTCCAAAAGATGAACTAAAACCATAAAGAAATAGAGTTATATGCACATATATACAACATTATACTGATATTATATGTCTAGAAATAGAAATGAAAGCCGATTATATGGTTGGAGAGTCAAAGTTGTGTATACACTACCGGAATATAGTCATATATACATCAAATATACATAAAAACATAGGAAAAAAGAATTGCAATATAGCACTAATATACATGTAGGAGAATGGACCTAATGTCCATAACATGGGAAGCGCAAAGGCTGGGTAGCTCACTGATGGGCCAAAAAAGGGCCTAACTCTAAACTTTTAATCTTTTGTTCTCTTATAATTTGTAATTCATACTTGTTTCTTTGTGTTCACACTAACTTTAATTAATTAATCTAGTGGTTTCCCACATTGTTATCATTCTGTTTATCTCAAATTCCTTGCTTATTTTATACTTTTTCTCGCATAATTCACCCTATCTAAAAAATGAATTAAATTGGCTTCATTGGCTTTTTTCTTAAATAAGTCCCTAAAAAATGAGTACTTTAGTCCAAAACGACATTTGTTTTGTTCATATAGCTAATAGTCTATTTGGATCAAAGTGATTTTCTTCAAACTAAAGAAACTAATTTTTCTTGTAAATTTCAATTTTTCATAATAGATAAGATACTTTTAATTCTATAATCTCTTAATGTTTTTATTTCAAAAGTATCATTTATAACGAAGTTGACCATTTTTATGATGATAAAATTATAAATAATTATACAATCCTCTTTTTTCATAGAAAAAAAAACTTATTTCATCATTAAATCCAAGTGTGCAATCTAGCTTATATAGGTCTCTCTTTAATTTATGTAGAATATTTCATAATTTTTTTTTCTTAGAAATAGTTATGAATTAAGCAGAATTTCCTCAATTAGAATATTCCTCAATTTTCCCTCAAAATTCTAACTTTTTGTAATTAATTATGAACTAAGTAAAAAATTTCTCAAGTAGAACATTTTATATATTTTCTAAAAAATTAATCATGAACTAAATGAAATATTTTGTAATTTTTTCCAAAATTAATATCAAGTTAATTAGAATATATTGTAGTTTTTTTTCCTAAGTCCAGTATACTATTTCTCGTTTTGAATAAAGAAATGTCAATTTTAGATGTGTGGATAAATTATTTTAATATTTTAAAATCAACCTTTTCACAAAGTTAGTCGGTTTCTTTAGTCAGTTAAAAATGATCTTTTGGTGAACCATTTTTTAAACGGACACTTCTAAGTGCCCTAAAAACCTTTTTGAACCCTTACTTTTTCTAATTTCAAAGATTTATTTATGTTTTTTAATGTTTAAAATTTTTAAAAGTTTTTTCTTGATATTTTTTCTATAAAAAATCAAGTGGCGACTTCATTAATTCTTTAAAAACTATTTGAAAATTTATTAAATTTTTGAAATAGTTTAAAAATGTCAAAACTATTTTCTTATAATATTAAATCCAAAAATGGAAAAAATAGAAATGGCCACTCCCCTGGGGAAGCATATAGGTTCTAAGTAGATATTTGGAATAACTTCTTTGACTAACTAATTGGGTTGTAATATTTAAATTATTTATCTTCTTATGTGTTTAAATTTCTGTAAAATTTAATTGTTGCATTTCACAGCATACTTCCACATTCGAAATATATAAATTGTTTGGGGTTTCATGGATGTCTCGACCCCTTGTTCAATTCCAAATCAAGTGTTAAAAATGTGATAGATTATTAGCACGTTAGACGTCTGATGGCTGTTCATATTTTCAAACCCAATTCGTCTTCTTGAGAACCTGGTCAAAGCCTACTCTAGACACCTAGGATAGAGCAAAACCAAAATTATCTTTAAGGTTTGAGCCTAGGAAGACCCAAAAATCGAGTGGGTATTGGGTCCATTACAAAACGTTCCCTGCATCTATTGTCCACGAGCAAATTACAGACAAGTTATGTTTATTTGTTGAAAAAATATATGTTTGTTTAATCTAATAAATTATCCTTTAGGGTAGGAGGGAGACTTTATTTTGTTTGCCTTCATGTAGGAATGACTCAACTATACCCCTGAAAATGATGCAAGATGGTTATCAGACCTTATAACTTCTTGAAAGAATGGTGGACTCATATAAGTGGAAAATATAAGGAGATTGTTAGTACGGATATCGGGCATATACCGTCAATTATAGAGATAGACGCTTGGCCTAAAATTATCTATATGCTAACAACATTTTGGGATGATGACGACATGGTATTTCACTATGAGGAAGTAGAATTGACCCCCACCATTGAAGGAGTAATGAATTTTTATGAGAGCATTGAAATGTGTAAGAAAAAAAGTAGTGCTAAGAAAAAAAGTAGTGCACCCGATAAAAACATTTTTGTCCCTATTGTGTGGAACTATTAGGTGATCAAAGATGCCTATGATAATACCTGGTTGGAGGAACATTATGGAGATAACATATCTTTTCATGTGTTGTATCACTGGTTTGGAAGGTTTAATATTGTTGAGAAATTTGTACATAAATTTAAATCAGAGTCAAAATAGAGGGAAAAAAGAGCATTTGCTTTTGTCATGGGCTTGCTTTGAACTATGGTGTTCCCACAAGGAGAAAATTACACCATTCATCCAAGAGTCATTATGGTGTTGCACATCATCTTCTACGGAGTATATTACAAAAAACTAAAGTATTCTATACTTTAACCCCTGTGATCGTTGCTAAAATATATAGGGCTTTGGGAATGTGTCAAGGTAGACATCATTTCTTCTAGGGATGCAACCTTATTTTGCAATGGTGGGTGATGAAAATTTTATTGAAAAATCCCAAAGTAGTGCAGTTGGACCCTAAAAAAAGGATAGATATTTTATCATCACATGCCATTTGGCTGTCCTTGCATAGGTTTAAGAGGATAGAATCTTTAAGATACTGGTTTAAGGTTTCCAGGGAATTGAGAGTGGATAACATCCAGTGGTTTATCAGATATCTTGTACTAGGGAAGTACATCACTTAATAAAATAAATGGACTTTTTTAGTACTTCCAGGGAAATCGTCCTTATAATCCCGACGTAGTTCTTAGGCAATTCGAGATTAAGTAGAAAACACTACAAATAACGCCTATGGTTAGATTCATCTTCAAGTATGAATAAGGAGAAACCCGACTCAAAAATTACATGGTAGATGGGTGGAGGAAAAGAAAGACAAAGAAAGTCTTTTTTTGTAGTGGGTATGAAATCGGGTTTATTGTTACCTACATAGAGTGGTTGAAGAAGAATCATACTAGAACATTGGTCCCGAGTTCGAATGTACCCACACAAATCGTTGATGTAGAATCAGAATACCAGATCTGGCTCTATTGGCTTCAGGATGAATTCCAAAAATATGAGGTTACATACCAGCAGATGTATATAGAGGATGCCTCAACAATACACTAGTTGATAGAAGAGTTAAAGCAAGTTAGGCAAGATGTTAATAATGCAAGACAATGTTTCCTTGATTTGGATGATCACATGGCTTCCCAAATTGATAGCATAGGGAAGTTGACCTACGAGAACAAAATCAAAATTATGGAAGAGACATCTAATCATTCATAAATATCACATTAAAAAAGAGGTGGATAAAGCTAAGAAGAAAAAGGCCGACAAAGGAGCATCTAGGAGTTAATTTTATATCCCTTGCACGGGACTTTGTTCTTTTTCATGTCATTCCCCCTTTTACTAAGGATTGTATCCCTTTATGTAACTTTTGTAAGCATTTATGGATTTCCATATATCTATGGAGATTTTGGGGGATAATTGATTGGTTTAAAAGGAATATATTTCCTTCAAATTCACTAGGCCAACCCTTGCCTCAAAAGGGTCACCCAATTATGACACACTATTTATTATTCTATTATTGTGTAATATATCTGTCTTGTATGATATAACTGTTTATGTGCTTATATGCGTTGTTTAATAAAAGGTTAATTGATCTACTCTTTAACAAAGTCTTGGAAACCATTTATAAAAAAATAAGCACTTACTATCCAGAGTTTGTCGAAAATATTCCAGGACCCCAAGTCTCTGAGAAAGTCCTGACTCATTTAATTTAACTTTCTTTTTAAAATTTTTTCTATTCTTTTAGAAAGACTTGGAATGAATTCAAGGAGAAAACAACTTGAAAGACGGATAGTGTAGTTAACCCAAGTGGAGGAAAGGCAAAAAGAGGAGATCAAGATACTGATTAGGAGGGCCAATCAAGTCGATAAGGAAATTGCTAAAGACAAGAACTTGATTGCATAGGAAAAGAAATAGTTTGTGAAAACTCCACTTTCAATCATAAGAGAGGAATGTTGGGATAGGATCAGGTCAGGAAGTGAAAAAATCACCCTTAGAGCCCATTTTAGAGGAGACTCTCGGTGCCCCCAGATCATGATATGCTCGACAGTTTATCAAATCCTAAGATATATGAGAATCCTCCACCCTGATCAAATGGAAGGATTCGGCTATTTTTTGGAAAATTCTCATAATAGATGTTATTATCATCCAAATCAATGTGACCATACTACTGATAAGTGTTTTGCTCTGAAGTCCAGGATTTACAACATGATCCGCAACGAACAAATAAATAATTTATGGGGACCATAAGCCAATTTCTATTGTAATTAGATTGATCTAGGAATGAACATCACCAATGACGTGTAGATTTACAAATATAACTTCACAAGTTTTGAAGAAACCTACCATGAAATCTACTCAAAAATTATCCATGCCAAAATTCTAGAACTAGTAGAAAGGAAGCCTACATGATGTCAAAGGCTTAGATGAAATTTACAGAGGTTTGTCACTATCATAGAGGGATCATAGTGAACAACTTAGAGACTTGCCATGCTTCTATATGGATTTGGAGAACTTGGTGGATACAAGAAGTGTCGAGATGGAATTTCCACCATAGAGCTGTAGAAGATCAAGTATAGAAGAAACAGAATGAAGAGGGAATTCCCGCCTCTATCTAAGACTTAATCATTTAAGTATTGTAGTTCCTATTGTAATTTTTCTTTCATTTTTCCATGATGTAATGAACCCTAATGAGATATCAGTGAAATGATGTATTATCTTTTCCTATTTGAATTACTTACAACCTGATTTATCCTTTGTGAGATACATAGGCACGCTTTTGGACCAACCTCTATCCTTTAAAATTGTTGTGTCTCCTTTTGTCAAGAAAATTCATATGAGTCCACAGTTAAAAAATTGGGCAAAAATCCTATCAAGACCCATTTATCCAAAATCAATGAAAAAGGTCTTGCCCGTTAGATCCTTTCAAGCCAATATCCAACCGTGGATTAATTTATCTAAGATGAAAGCAGATTTATGTGTTTACTTTATGTCGAATATCTTGGATTATTTACCACTAACAAAACCTAACATATTTACCTTTTGAGTTTCTTAATGATGTATTAAGTAAGTAGAAACTGATCTGTGTTGACAAAGTTGGCTAAACATCAATATTTCATTAGATATAAGGCAAATAAAAATTCCTCCCTTTACCATCGCCTAGCTGAAGAGGAAAGCATAACTGGTAGTAGCGATTATAATGCTCTCACCAAAATTGCTATCAGGGACGGTGTGATAATGGCACAAAGTGAGTTGATCACTAAACTATTTAGGAGAATGGAGGAGCTTCAAGAAAAAGTACAGTGCGCAAAAGATATAGCTAATATGGCCATTGCCGCTAATATGCCAGTCTGGGATAACTATGCACTTCCACTCTGATTCTTTCCTTTTAAATCTTCTAACAATGGAAACTAACCAAATGACATACCCTCTATTTCTATGCATAGACCTCCCACTAATCCCATCAATCCATTATGACAAACCCATATTCTCCTACCTATAATACCAACCACAATAGTAATCTAAATGCTTATCATCCTTAAAATATCACTCCAAATTACAAAAACACCTCCATAAATGCCTTCACTTTCCAAAAATACTTGCCCTACGTTTAATTCCAATGCCAGCGTTCCCAAAAATCTAGTTCTCACATACCTAAACTTTGCTCATATAACTCCAAATTCTCTGATGACCCAAAATATGTCTCCCACCACCATCTATGCTACTGTAGTACGTAAATCTTACCATACATTTCCCTAAAATTTAGAAATTGACCACTATAAAGAGATGGAGAAGGAGGTTTAGGTCCCTGATGTAATAGCCCGTATTTACCTAGCTTAATTTAACTCTCAGTACCTAATTTATTCCACATAATTTTTTTAAAAATACTTAGTATTTTTCAGTTTAGAGCTTACCATTGCATAGAAAATTCATTCATCTTTCCAACGATATAAAATTCGCCCAAATTCGACATCCGAGTAAAGAGTTAGAGTCATTTTTGTAAGATAGTGTACCACCTGGAACGTCAGTGCATCGCGGAGGCCAGACAAATGGCAATTGTCAAATTCCAGTGTCGTTCCATGATAATGGAACATTGCTCCATAGACCCTGTTCATAATTGTCCTTTCTCCAGTGAAACTACATGATTTCACTACGTCACGCCACTAGCCGAGTTCCTAGTTGTCAATTTTAAGAGACACGGAGCAATAGCACCATGTCACACCAAGGTCCCAAATTGGGTTTTTCAGTTATAAATTTTTAAGTCTTTATAGGGTTATTTGGGTCTTTTTCCATGGCCCTAATCAGTCCTAAACATAAGATTAATGACCTAAGTAGCCTAATACATCATGATTCACTCAATTTATTCTAAAGCAAACCATTCTCTCTCAAGAAGGGAAAAACCCTAGCTTCAAGAAACAAAAGGAAACTCAAGAATTCCTCTAAGAACCTTCAAGAATTAATATTTTCAGGTATGTTAGGTTTTAATCTATGAGTTTCTTTCACCCGTAAAGTCTAAGAATCCATTTTTAAACTACAAGATTATTGATTCATGATTTACATGCTTGAAATTCGATTGTATTCATGTTTTAAATTTCAAATTATAATTAATTGTAGATTCCATGAAATTGAAATAGCATGTATAGTGAATTATGTAATTCCCATGTTATAATCCTTGAATTAGTATGTTGGGTGTTATAGTTGCAATATTTATATGTTGTCCATGATTATATGCATTAAGTTGTGTTACCCACGTGTGTGATGGGATGTCCATGTGAATTAAATGGTGAAATCATGACATGGTAGTATATGTACAAGATTATGCCCTACAAGTGTTTGATAAAATGTCTCTATGAATAAATTATGAACAAGTGGACATTGTTATGCTTTCCAAGATCATGCCATGCTTTACTTTTTATGCTATCGAGTACTGGAGGTATTCAATACCTAAAAAATCTAGTTGTTTAGCTAAAGCTACAATAGTTATAGAATAGTATCAGTCATGTCATGAAATAGTAGAACTCAGTCAGTTACAGAACTCAGTGAAACACAATATCAGTCTAGTTTAGCTCAGTATAGTAAGTTCAGTGTCTATTCAGTTGGGAGTAGGACTCATCACCAAGTGAATCCAAGGATAGGGGATCACCTGCCAGTAGAGGGTGTGATTCTTAGAACTAGTCCTTGCTTTCCAAAAATACGTAGCCAGCATAGGTTGAGACATCAACCTACCAGTTGAGGTTTGATGAGGTGTTTTAACCTACCAGTTGAGGGTTCCACCATTCTCATAGAGTACCTGCCAGATGAGGGTAACTCTTCAGCTTTTCTTTACCCGTGGTATGATACTAACACCCTTCCAACTGGGGTTACAGGTTCGATCCTAGTTATCTTATCTTATTTGAGGCATGTCGATTAGATGATTACTTCCTACAGTTTTAGTTTCGGTTTTAGTATAGAACTTAGTTCAGTTCTACAGTATTAGGACTGTCAGACATTGTCACTCAATTATCAGTAATCTCAAATATCAGTTACTCAAATATCAGAAATCAGTACTCAGCTTCAGTAAAAGCTCAGATACAGAATATATGTATATACACAGTATTTCATACTCAGTATTTATAGTAGCATAAGTTATTCATGTACTCAGTTATTCTATATCATTTAGTCAGTTACTATTTATACATATGAACCCTTGTATTCAAGCTTACCCCATCTAGCATACCAGTACATTTCACGTACTGACGCATACTCTTTCTTTGTGCTATGACGTCTCGTATTATAGGTTCGGACGCTCAGGTTTTTGACCGCGCATAGATAGACTCAAATTCAGCCAGCAGTATTAAAATTAGTGGTGAGTCCTCATCTATCAAGGATATGATTTTATTTTAGTATTTTCAGTAGCTTCGGCATTTCAGTAGTTGGATTTAGTTGGGGGCTTGTCCAATCAACTCCACTTTTAGATAGTTCAGTTAGAGGCTTTTAGACTAGATTTTTAGAACATATTTTAGATATTTATCAAATCTTATTACAATTTTTATTTTTTATTAGCATTTAGATTTTGAACCTTATGGCCTTTCAACCTATTTTTCATATTTATTATAGTATTGTTATTCAGTGTTCATAGCAGATATCAGTCATAGGTTAGCTTGTGGTCTTTTGGGGCTGTAAGAACCATATAACATCTAGGGTATAGGCTCGAGGCGTTACACTTGAAGATAAACATGCTAGGGAGCTACTGCTGATAATGGAAGAGATCACTAGGATGAAGAAAACACATGGTTCGTCCAATGCAGTACATTTCAGTTATGATGACCTTTGAATTTACCCTGACTTTAACTTGCCCGAAGGATTTAAAGTCCGTAAGTTTGAGAAATTCAGTGGTACTAGAAACCCTATGACACACTTGAGAGAATATTGTGACCAAATGGTAGGCACTAGTAGAAATGAGGCATTACTGATAAGGCTTTTCAGTTAAAGCCTAAGTGGGGAAATGCTAGAGTGGTTTGCTTTATAAGAACTGAAGAAGTGTCCTGAATTGAGCACTTTAGCCAGGGATTTTATTTATAGATTTGCCTACAATATAGAGATTGTTCCTGATCGATATTCTGTAAACCGCATAAAGCAAAAGTCTAATGAATTATTTCGTGAATGTGCCTATTATTTGTAGAAAGAGGTAGCAAATGTACGACCTCCTATGATAAAAGAAGAAATAGTCGATGTGTTTACCCGACCTTAGGAGGGAGAGTTTTATAAAATAATAATATCGGTAGTTTGTGCTACCTTTGCAGATTTGGTTAAGATTGGTGAAACAGTTTAAGGACTTAGGATAGGAAAAATCAACAACACCTCAAGATTTGGATCCTCACAAAATTTCATGAGTTTTGGACACTTTGGGCTAGGTACGACTCAAGGGTACGAGTCGTACCCTTGTATATGGTTTGGGATGGATCACCCATATGTTGAAAAGTAGGTTTGGCTTAGTTACTTTCCAAGATATGACTAAACATCATACGAGTCATATAGTGGAATACGAGGTATATGAATCCTAGTCTTGTAGTGTTTATTGATTGACCTAGTTGGAAACTATCCAAGGTATGGTTTGTGGGTACCATTCATACTTTAAGGTACAAGTTGGTGGTTGTGTTCTCATATGCTAGTCAGTATAGGGGACCATGGTGAAGGGTTAGATATCAGTTAGCGTATCACTCGTATCCTAGGAGACGGCTAAGAGGGGTGAGTCGTACCCACTTGGGACTTGGTTTTCATCTTTTAAGATGAGGGTAGTTCAGATATTTCCCACCTAAACCCTTATGTCTCCACATTATATAACCCTTGGTGGCCTCTCATAACACCTTTTAAAGGATTAAAACACTTCAAATAGTCTCTCAAACTCACTCTTGAAGATTGGAGGCTAGGGTTTCTACATGTGTTCTTCAAAGGGCTCAAGAGTCAAGTTTCCTTCCATGAATATTCTAGTATAAGGCATGTATTTCTTCCTTCATTGTTATTTCCAACTAAAGGCATATTTTCTAAATTGTAAATCCTATAATTGATGGTCTCAAGGATGGAATAGGGAACTTGTTCGAAGTGTGTGATTCTGTTATAGAATATATCTCTGAGAAGACCAAGATCAAGAAAGATGAACCAGGGGAGAGCCTGTCAAACTGGACTTCTAAACTAATCATGACTCCCCGGTTGATGTGGTAAATAAAAGGATGAAATTTAACTCTTGCAAAATAAGTGGTAGTTCGACTGAGGCTCAAGAACCACCCTTTAAGTTTTATTTACCTTGTTTTTTACTTTTTATGTTTTCCAAAAGGCTCAGACCCATATTAGTGCAGATCATATCTAGTGCCTGTAATGTTTTAAATATCAATAAAAACCTTCTATATCGCAAAGATACTTTTTTATACTGGATTATTCGATTGCTATAATCTAACTTACATTGTTTATGATCTCAGTAGTAATAATTTAAAACTTACGAATGTCATGTCGTGTCAAGAACTAAATGAACAAATCAAAGAAAATAATGATGAATGAGTGGACTATGATGAAAAAATGATGGACCCAAAATGATTAATAGAGGAACTAAAATATTTTGAGGATCGGCAAAAGCCTAACCTTGAGGAAACAAAGATAGTTAATCTAGGTGATGATGGAGAAGTCAAATAAAGTAGAATCAGTGTTCATCTTACAGAAGCACAAAAAAGAGAACTCATCAGGTTATTTAAAGACTACATTGATATATTTGCTTGGTCCTATGATGACATGCCAGGATTGAGTACAAATATCGTATCACACAAGTTGCCTATTGATTCGAGTTTCAATCCTATGAAGCAAAAGTTGTGAAAATTTAGACCAAATCAAAGTCTAAAAATCAAGGAAGAAGTCACTAAAGGATCCAACCCAATGTGGTTTAAGTAACTAAGTATCCAACATGGCTAGTACTGAAGAAGGATGTGAAGGTCAGGATTTGTGTCAATTTTAGGGACTTCAATAAAGCCAGTCCTAAAGATAACTTTTTATTTCCCAATATCCATATTCTCATTGAAAACTATACAACACATGAAATATAGTCATTCATAGATTATTTTGCCAAGTATCATCAAATAATAATGGACGAATAAGATGTAGAGAAAATGACTTTCATAACACCTTGGGGTGTTTATTACTTTAGGGTGATGCTCTTCGACCTCAAGAATTCCGGTGCTACGTATATGAGGGCCATGAAAGACATATTTCATGATATGAGCCATAAAGAGATTAAAGTGTACGTGGTGGACGTGATCATTAAATATCACAAAAGAAAAGTTTTTTGATTGGTTTCAGAAGTACAATTTGAAGTTAAATCCTGTCAAGTGTGCTTTTGTGGTACTAGAGGGAAGCTATTAGGTTTATTAGTTAGTAATAGGGGAATTAATCTCAACCCCTCAAAAATTAAGGAGATCCAAGAACTACCTTCTACAAAGACAAAGGAGGAAGTCATGAGTTTCTTAGAAAGATTGAATTACATCAGTAGGTTCATAGCCAAGTCAATGGTTAATGTGAACTAATCCTCGAGATTTTAAACAAATATGCATCAAATAAATTGACTTAGTAATGCCAACGAGCTTTTGACCGAATCAAGGATTATCTATCTAGTCCACAAGTACTAGTTCCTCCAAGAGAAGGAATCCCTCTGTTGTTATATTTATCAATCTCAGACAATACACTTGGATGTGTCTTAGGGAAATATGATAAAACTGGAGAGAAGGAAAGAGAAATTTATTAATTGAGTAAGAAGTTCAATCCACATGGGGCTCGTTACACACTATTTGAAAGGACGTGTTGTGCATTGACTTGGGTGGCCCAGAAGTTGAGGCATTACCTAATGTCATATACAATGTATCTTATCTCCAAATGAAGTGGAGAATCCAGTTGATGAATAATATGACCCACTTCGAACTTATTTCCCAAATGAAGAGGTATTGTTCATAACAAAAGACATTGCCAAAATATACCCGAGTTGGATATTGTTCTTCGATGGGGCGGTTACTTTCAATGGTTTAGGAATTCTAGCGGTCTGAATATTAGAAAATAGTCAACATTATTTGGTTACAGCCAAATTACGCTTTCAATGCACCAATAATATGGCTGAATTCGAGGCTTCCATTCTTGGCCTTGGACTGGCCATTAATATGAATGTTGGAGAGCTGCTAGTCATTGGATATTTTGATCTATTGGTTTGAGATAAATGGGAAGTAAAGAATCATAAAATCACGCCATATGTAGAATTGGTATGGGAGTTATGCCAAAGATTCAAGGAAGTGGAATTCAAGCATATTCTAAGGATACAAAATGAGTTTGCCGATGCTTTGGCCACTATATCCTCCATGATTCAACATTCGGATCAAAGTTGCATTGATCCGTTAGAAAAAAGTTTGAAGGAGAAACCTACACATTGCTCAAAAGTTAAGGTAGAACCAGATGGAAAGCCATTGTATCTCATTATCAGGAGGTATTTAGAAGATAGAGCGTACCTTAAATATTAAACCGTTAATTAGAAGAAAATGATCCGTTAGATGGCATATAATTTCTTTTTGAATGGGGAAGTCCTTTATAGGCGGACCCCATATTTGTAATTCCTACGATGTGTAGATTCCATTGAAGCTACAAAATTACTTGAAGAAATTCACACCAGAACGTGTGGAACTCATATGAATGAGTCCCGTCTAACCAAAAAGATACTAAGAGCCGGATATTATTGGATGACCATGGAAAGTGATTGTAGAAAGTTTGTACAAAAATGTCTTAGTTCCAAATACATGGAGGTCTGATTCGGGTGCCCCCACATGGACTCATGTTATAAGTTCTCCCTTGTTATTTGTAGCTTGGAGCATGGATGCCATCGGCTTGATTTGTCCACCATCTTCTAACAGACATAGATTCATCTTGGTTGATATTGATTACTTTACCAAGTGGGTAGAAGTTGCCTCCCACAAAGCTGTAACCAAGAAGGTAGTAGTGGAGTTTGTCAAAAATAACTTGATTTGTCAATTTGGGATACTCGAGTCAATCATCACAGATAATGGAGCAAACTTGAATAGTCATTTGATAAGAGAGATATGTGAACAATTTAAGATCACTAATCTAAATTCAACCGCATATCACCCTCAAGTGAATGGAGCAGTAGAAGCTGCCAATAAGACCATCAAGAAGATCTTAAGAAAAATGGTTGATAGTCATCGATCATGGCATGACATGATGCCTTATGCATTGCTGGGATATCGCACAATAGTTAGAACTTTGAATGGGGAAACTCCTTATGCATTAGTCTATGGGATAAAAGTGGTAATGCCCGCTGAAGTGGAAATACCGTCTTTAATAATCATCTAAGAAGCAGGATTGAGTAATGAATAATGGGTCCGCGCCTACCATGAACAACTTGTGATGATTGATGAAAATAGGATGAACACCATATGACACAGTCAATTATATCAATGACAAATGATTCATGATCTAAACAAAAGAGTAAGAGCTAACACGTTTAAAGTTAGACAATTGATGCTCAAATGCTTCATCCCTCACCAAGAGAAGTATAATGGGAAGTTCGCTCCAAATTTGCAAGGAACATATATAGTTTACAAAGTATTACCAGGAGGAGCCTTGATTTTGTTTGAGGTGGATGGCCAAAGGTGGTCCAAGCCAATCAATTCCAATGAAGTAAAGATATACTATGTCTGATGTGGTGTTTCTTTGTGTTTATTTCCTTGTAATTGTTTTTCCCATTTGTAATCACTTTTAATTCTTTGTAGTATCTTTAAAATTCCCCATACTTCTATGTACGAACTATGTTTGAACTGAATTCTCAAGAATGCGATACGTAGGTGGTCTTTGTCAGTCAACCCCTTAGGATAAAACTCCCTTTCCTTTTATGTATGAACTATGTTTGACCTGAATTCCCAAGAAGAGGATACATAGGCGGCCTCTGTCAGCTTTAATCAACCCTTTTGGAAACTGTATTTATATTTTCTTGAATAACGTGATAACCTGGATTCCAAGATTGGGATACATAGGTGGCCTTTTTCGGATTTGATCACCCTTATAACTATATTTTATTCTTATTTAATTTGTGGAAACTATGTTTGACCTAATTCCTATTCAACGGGATACATAGGTGCCACAAAGGCTCGGTCATATCACCTAGGAATTGGAAACTTGGGCAGGATTTTTAGAAGAAATCTCTAAAATTCAGAAAAGAAAGATCATTCTCTCGCATTTCGAATGAAAAGATTATGTGAGGATATAGTAAAAGCAAATTTTGAGGAAAATATCAGTAGCTGGGGTAGAAATTTTGAGGAAGACCTAAAAATTTCCACCGTATTGGACTAAAGATTTCAAAGGAATGACACCAAAGATTCATCAACACCGAAAGAGCAGAGTCAACTTCATGAACTCTCAGCTATAAAGGCTCGTCTCGGAAAATCCTCAGCCATAATAATAAAAGATTTTCAGAGCTTACTAATAGAATGATAGATGTGTCAACGCCTCGATCCAAGAATGTTCATTAAAATTCATACATGACATGAATTAATTGACAGAGACTCCTCCTAATCTTATAAAAAGATTTTGAAAATTCAAATATTGGCAAAAAGTACTTACTTTAAATTAATTTTTTCTATGATTTCACCTTGAACCCACCAACCCCGGGAGTAAAAAAATTATAAACACCTGAAGAAGATGGGAACCTGATGAAGACAATGACATGAGCTAAAGACCGATGAGGTCAACACAGATCAGTTTTACCAAAATCTAACAACTTTTTATGATGCAGGTTATCTTGAGGCCAATAAAACTAACAACAGCATTAGTTATTCACCTTATTCCTTTAGTTTAAAGAAATACAACAAAGCCAAGTATCCAAAAGCTGATTATAAAGGGTTGGGATGGAAGTCGAAAATAGTTGTGTTTTCCAAAAGTAACAAGTTTTATGTGGTTAAAGGTATCATATAACGTCGAAAACAAAATGATGACTTATTCACATCCCCAACAAATTGAGGATGCAGTGTTTAAAATGGTATATGTAAAAGGTCCAACATATTAGTGGAATGGTCAAGGTGATGTTTTCTTCAATTATTGCACGGTTATTTGCATTCCTCATCATGTTCTTACTACATCGTATCATGCCAAGAGGTCCATGCTAAAAGGGCTATGCAAAAAGAGTCATGACATAAAGGCCATGCCGAGAGGGTCATACCAAAAGGGTCATGACATTAGGGCCATGCCGAGAGGTCCATGCCGAGAGGGTCATGCCTAAAGGGCCATGCTAAGAGGTCCGTGTTGAGAGGGCCATGCCAAAGAGCCATGCAAAGAGGGCCATTCAAAAAGGCCATGACAAATATCCAAGAAAAGAGGGCCATTCGAAAGGGACATACCAAGAAGGCCATGACGAAATGGCCATTCCAAAAGGGCCATACCGAAAGGGCCATGCCAAGAGGACTATGTTGTAAGGGTCGTGTCCTATTTCCCTCTCTAAGTAATTTTGAAGAGAAAAATATCCACTGGCATCTCCATAATGCATATAATGCCCATGACTGATTCAAACTCTTCTATATTCATTAATCACACAAAAATAAAAGATTTTATTGTTGAAGGATATTCTGAAGTATTTCTATATATATCCGATAATCATGTAAGGACAATCCATATCAAATAAAATCACAAAAAGGTAAAGTAGTCTAGAGTTGAGAATTACTCATTACCTTTTAGTGCATCAATCACCAAATTTTTAATGTCATTCACTATTGGATCTCAAGAAATATATGGTCCAAAGGATGTTTATAAGTCCTTATCCAAAAACGTATGACATACTAGATTTTTCAAGACTTAACAATCTGAGGGTCATCTATAAGTTAGATTATTAAAAATATGATAGTGTACAAGATTATCCATGAGTTGACAGCCCATGGGTCATCTGTAAGCCGTAACAACATCCTAACCAGATAATGTGCGAGGTTACCCAAAGATCGTTAGTTTGAATGTTATCCATAATTAACAACTAAATCCTTACCAGAAAATATGCAATATTATCAAATTAATAGGTCTAAGGGTTCTCTATAATCCACATCATATCCAAGATTGATTATGCGCAGATTACCCAAACATCACTAATTTCAGAGATATCTATAAGTGGTATTGTATCAAATGTCGGGTAATATGCAGGAATAATTGAGAGATAATGATTGGACGGATATATATAAGTTATCTTTTATCCAAGGTATGTTAATTTTGAGGATTACTCAAAATCTTGCAACTCAAAGGATATTTGTGAGTCGCTACACATCGAGCGTCAAATGATGCACAAGATTATTAAAAGATTAAAAATTCAAGGAAATATATAAGGTGTATTGATATGAAAGGTATGTAAGAAACCCTGAGATAAAATAGAAGAAGCATTATAGGTAATAAAAAGGGTTACCAAATCATCATAAAATTACGCAGTAGTAGGGACCATTCTACACAAATGTTGAAAGTATCTAAAAGGGACACTCCACTTTAAAGAAATTTTCAATAGTCAAAACAACTATGTTATCCAACAACCAAGAAGGTTGTTGTGTTGGTTATTGTGAGAGTTATCACCCTCCAAACAGGTACATGAGAGGATGCCATCTTTTTCAAGTAGCAACTCATGCAGAAATATGGTAAAAAAAAACTATAAACCCCATAATGAATTATGTTTATCACTAATAGTTTTGTTGAAGATATTGTAAAGAGCATCCTAGAGGATGAAAATATCAAACCAAAACCACAGGTGCAGATGACTTTAGAAGGGATGCAGCACAACACAAAACTTTTTCTTAGCATCGAACTAGGACATAGTTCAAAGAGGAATATCAAACTCTTTAGACACGATCTGAAATAATACTTCCACCACCATCAAACCACGTCCCTATCAGAAGGCATTTAGGTGTTTGGGGATTTGGATTTTAGTTTCACTCTCGGTGTATTTCTAATCTCATGTAAAAACTAACTTTTCTATTTCTCCTAATTCGGGTGATGTAGACATAGAGCTTTGGGGATTAGGCCCATGTAGCTCATATTTACATGTGTGAGGTCCCTAATTTTGTAATTAGAGATAATTACAAACCTCCTAGTCCCTAGCTCAATTATCTGTCGCCCATCTTGAGCCAAAGTTTGTCTTAGCATAAAAGACTATTCCCCCCCCCCCCCCCCGATAAAGTCAAACAACAAGAAACCTAATTCCCTGAGTCCCAAGTATATATAGAATAAGCTCGATGTGAAAAACTCGACTACATTCCAACCTCCTCCAATCCACTTATTTCCCAGTTTTCTGATTTCACCAAAATTCAAAAGCGAAATAGCTTGTGAATTCTTTGAAAATTATGCTTGGAATCAAACTTTATGAACTACAAGTGGCTTGAATTCTCAATAACCTGAGATATGTAGTAATCCCGCTATTGAGGTTTGGCCATAACTCCATGAAATTTGTGCAGTAACCAACCTCCTTAAGAAATGAATTTATGATCGAACAACAATTAGCAACGTCAACAATTAGCAACAATTATTTGAATAAAAACTTTTCAAAATATTTATCTACGTATTTTGTCATTTTAAGTAACGATTATATATTTTATATTTGTATATAGGAAATCATATAATTCTGTTACTTAAATAATTGTTCAACAAAAATTGAATTTTAATCAAAGGGTATCTTAAAAATTGATTCAATTGGTTAAAGCCTGCATTTAAATACAATTTGGTCACCAAAATAACTTATTTGGAAAAATATTTGTTTGATTTTATTGGATCAAGAATCTCGGAATAGAATTGGTTGTTAAATTTCAAGTATTTTTTAATTTTGTCGATGTATTAAATTAGACCTTAATTGAAATCAATTCGGCCATAATAACTATGCAATTGATCAATTGAATTTTAGTTAGGCTAAGATTTAAATACAATTGTCTAAATTTTCATTTTGGGGCTATTTTATAAATACCTTAAATAACCTAAATCCCTAAATTCTTAATTCAACCCTAATTTACCCTAACCTACTAATATTCCGACGCATGGTAAAGTAACCATTCACACTAACTTCACAGGAATAAGAAGATCAAAGGAAAAACATAAAAAAAGAAGCAAAATGCAAAATATACAAATACATCGTACTTAAATAAGTATAATCAACACGCAGTAGCCGGGAAATTGAAAAAACAAGGGCACTTTGACATCCTAATCTTTTTTTATTGCATTTTTTTACCGACCCAACCTTCCCCTTAAAACCTTAGATGTCCCACTCCACAAAAACCTACATTCTAGCCTGAAGACCTCACTGACCCGACCCTATTTTCCCTTCTCCAAGATGTTGAAAACAGCAAACAATAGCAACAATACAATATCAACAACATACAATGGCGTACAACATACAATAGCAACCCAACAAAAAAGGCTATTTCAACCATCCAACAACAACATCAACCCGACCTGTTGACAACATGACAAAATCAACAAACCCTCGTAAAACTAGTCGTTCCCTCTTTTTACTAATTTACCTTTTCACACAGCCAAAATGACTAGAAATTATCAATATTTTCCCTCTTTTAGACCATGACCGTCCATCTGTGGAAAGTGGCCAATAGATATAAAATATCCATTAATGTTAGAGTACAAGACCATAGGTTTTTTGTACAGTGGATTTCAAAAAAATTTCTTAAGAAGAAAGAACTCAATTTTAGATTTGAAATTCAAAACATTGATTCCCTCCCCCCACCCTCCTGCTAAATTTTCCTATAAATAGATAGTGAGGGATAAGTGAGGAAGAGGGTTTTTGGGAAAAATATAGAGTTTTTGAAGGAGCATGCTTCTAACCTAGTGCAACCAAAAATTATCAAGGAACACACTCTTAAATCAGATTCTGGCAAAATTGTTGAACTCCACAAGGCTAATCGGAACTCCAGTAGTGAAAGTTCTTTTAATTAAGGCCTATGCCCTAGTTCCTGCCCAGAAATAGGTTAAGGCTTCACCATTTGTATCTTTTCTTTGCTTTTAGTCGTTCCAATAAAAGTTAAATCCTATTATGGCGGGACTTGTTGATTCATCAATGATGGAAGTTACATGGTTGTTTCATTGATTTGGTGTGGTATCACTGTTGAGAATTCAAAACCAACATCATTGACATTGATTATGTTTTCTTGTAGAATTAAGTTGAAGGAATCCTTAAACATTTGTTCAGCTTGTCGATTTGATTATAATATGTACAGGATTTTATTTTTTTACTCTTTTTCTGTGGTTGAAACCAACACCTATAAAATTCTGTGATGTTTCTTCAATCTAGATTTGTTGAACAGATGATACATGGATGTTCTTGTTTAATTTATACCTTATATCTTTGACCGCTTTTCTCTTGGCATCACAAAATATGTGGTTGGTTGGTATTAAATCATTATCGTTAGGTTTTGTGTTTGGATTCTAGTTGTGGTTTTACACATGGGTAGAATTTAGTAGTATGGTTGAATTAATAGCTCTAATGGTTGGTGTCATGCTTTGAATAAGTGTTGAGTTATGGATTCCCCAAAACTTTCGAATTTGCATAACATATTCTGTAATGAAGGATAAAAGGCAACCATTGCTTGCTTATTTGACCCTTGTATTTTCCAAAGATTCTCTTATATGTTTCTGTCTTAAATCTTTAATTTTCTACCTTTAAAGTTGAAGAAATGAGTTTCTCAATTATCCATGAATTTTGACATGTCCATCGATTAGTGTTAAAGGTCCATATAATGTTACCATATAGGGTCAGTATACCTAGATCATATTCAATAGTAAGCTTATATTTACTTCTATGCCCAAAGTTAGTCAAATAATGCACAAATTTGTTTGTTCTTTTAATTGCTTTATTATCACATTCTACTTAAATAGATTTGTCATTAAAAGATGATACAGTTTCATTCAAATCTATAACTAATTCTGGCCAGTGTCTTGCTTTATTTGATGTGCTCTTCTCATGACCTAAATGCTTATCTTTCACATTTATTTTTTTTCATGTACACCCTCGTTGGATTCTAATTGGACTCACGACCCTGTATTTCTTCACTGAGCCATGGAGTCCTAGTTTGTCATCGAGTCCGAGCCTTCTCCAAGTCTAAAAGATGGAATAAAACCATTAAGAAACACAACTGCATACACATATAAACGCAGGAAAAAATAGCTAAAATACACAACTAATATACATGAAGGAGAATGGACCTAAAGGTCCCTAACATGGGAAGCGCAACGGCTGGGCAACTCACTGATGGGCCAAAAAGGGGCCCAACTCTAACTTTTAATCTTTTTTTCTATTATAGTTTACAATTCATACTTGTTTATTTGTGTTAGAACTAACTTTAATTAATTAATCTAGTGGTTTCCCACATTATTGCCTTTCAATTTATCTCAAATTCCTCGCTTATTTTATAATTTTTCTCGCGTAATTCATCCTTTCTAAAAAAGGGATTAAATTTGCTTCGGTGGTTTTTTCTTAAACAAGTCCCTACAAAATGAGTACTTTAGTACACAACGGCATTTGTTTTGTTCATATAGCTTACAGTCTATTTGGATCAAAGTAATTTTCTTCAAACTTAAGAAAATATTTTTTCTCATAAATTTCAATTTTTCATAGACGATTAAACGTTTTTCCAAAAGTATCATTTATAATGAAGTTTCATTTTTGTGGTAATAATAATAATAAATAATTATATAATACTCTTTTTTTTATATATATAGAAAACTAACTTATTTCATCCTTAAATCCAAGTGTGCGATCTAGTTTAGATAGGTCTCTCTTTAATTCAAGTAGAATATTTCATTTTTTTCTTAGAAATAATTATGAATTAAGCAGAATTTTCTCAATTAGAATATTCCTTGATTTTTCTCAAAATTCTAAATTTTTGCAATTAATTATGAACTAAGTAAAAAATTTCTCCAGTAGAACATTTTATATTTTTTCTAAAAAATTAACCATGAACTAGACAAAATATTTTGTAATTTTTCTCAAAATTAATATTGAATTAAGTAGAATATATTGTCGCTTTTTTCCTAATTCGAGTAGACTATTTCGCTTTTGAATAAACAAATGCCAATTTTAGATGTGTGGATAAATAATTTTAATATTTTAAAATCAACCTTTTCACAAAGTTATTTTTATAGTTAGTTAAAAATGATCTTTGGGTAAACCATTTTTTAAACGGACGCTCAAGTCCCATAAAAACCTTCTTAGGGAGTTAATTGTACCCTTACTCAATTTCTCTAATTTCAAAGATTTATTTCTGTTTCTGAATCTTTAAAATTTTTTTATTTTTTTTCTTGATAATTTTTCTATAAAAACTCAAGTGGCGAATCTGTGAATTCTTTAAAAATTATTTCAAAATTTCTTGAATTTTTTAAATAGTTTAAAAAGGTCAAAACTATTTTCTTTGAATATAAAGTCTGAAAATGGATAAAACAACACTCCTGGGACATTTCTCTTTAATTTTCCTTTAATTTTTATCCTAATTCATGGTAAATTCTTACAAATTAGGTCTTAAATTCCAACAATATAAGGATTGATTTGAGATTCAATTTACGCTCCATTTGTGCTTAACTTTTGAGCACACATTTTATGACCCGATTTATGTTTCATTTATTCTCAGCTTTTGAGCACACATTCCTTGTTCTTCAAGGGATCTCATGAAAAATACAATATTTGATTCTATTTGCAGGCTCCTGCAAGCCCATTCTTGATTCAAAATTTGACCCAACTCTTAATATAAATATATGGGTCCCATTTTACTCCTAATGATGTGTATAATACAATTTTGATAGTGTGGCAGTATTTCAGGATTATGGAGTAAAGACGAATGATTTGTGGGAGATTCAACGATTTGTGGTTTGTCATCGAGGTAGGCTTCTGTCTACTCTTCTTCATGAGATAGTGTATTTTATATATTGCATGTCAGGTG
The DNA here is from genome assembly GCF_002878395.1 of Capsicum annuum. Classification (NCBI taxonomy): domain Eukaryota; kingdom Viridiplantae; phylum Streptophyta; class Magnoliopsida; order Solanales; family Solanaceae; genus Capsicum; species Capsicum annuum. Next base: position 184,730,321 of record NC_061119.1, read on the forward strand.
GAGATTTTAGGATATTATTATGGGTGGATCACCGTAACTTAGCGTAAATTAAGGTTCGGGGACTAGGAGGTTGAATTCACCCTTAAGATAAAATGTATATTATGATTCTAGGTTCCTAATATCCTAGGTTGCTAGCATGTTAGGCATAATTAAGGCTAGTAACCCTATAGTATAAGGTTTACTATCTTATTTAGTGGATTATGATGCTTTTTGGATGATGATATGGTTATGCCAGTTATATGTTATTGGGCCCAAGGCTTTGATTATGATATTGGTTGGGTTTCGAGAAGTGATTTATCCTTGTAAAGGATATGGTTGTAGTTTGTAGATGTTCTTACTCTTATAATCATATTTCTTTGATACTAGTGATGACATTCACAGATTTTATACATTCATGTCCACTAAAACAGTAAATGGTATGATTCCAACTAATAACATGATTTTTCTACTATTTTCATAAAAATGGATTTATCCCCACTTTTCACCTATAGAATAGAATGTATTCTTTCATAATAAGAATCGTACCATCTTAATAAATTATTTATAAGACTTTGAGACTAAAAAGGTGTAAAGAGATTCGACCGAGATAGATTTTGGTCCACAGTTTTACTACTACTATTTAGCCTAGTCGAGATAGACTCTGACATTTTCTACACTTTAATGATGATGTAGTCTTAAAATTTACCCCAAGCAATGAAATATAGACTTATACTCTATTAACCACGGTTCAAGTATGTATATATATATATGATGTAGTCTCAAAATTTACCCCTGGCAATGAAATATAGACTTATACTCTATTAACCACGGTTCAAGTATATATATATATATTTATATATATATATGCATCTCTTTGATACTGGATGGAGTAGGTTGATGATAATGATTTATTGAAAATCCTAGATTAAGACAAGGTCAATAAATATGAGTCTCTCGAATCCCTAAGGGGATCTTTTGTCTATGAGCCATCGTGCCAGAGAAGAGAGGTCACTTTAGGTCTTTCCTTTACGAGCATCGAGCTGGAGGAGGTATATACACTAGGTTACATTATGGTACACAGATCTATTATAGTAGTATGGATTATACCTCATATTCATCCTTACATGTGAATTGCCTATCACCAGTATGTATGTATATTTATTAACCATATGGGGGGCGAGGTGCATAGGCATATGTGATGAGTATTAATTGTTGTGTGTTATGTTTTTACTGGATCTTCTGGCTTAATGGTCTCAGTTTAGGTATTGTTTATTATTGATATCCAATTACCCTATTGTGTTATTATTATGAGTGATTAAATTGAAAATTGTTATCAAGTGAGTACTAATTTGTAAAGGAATTACTCAAACTATAAGAGTAATGTCTTGTTCTTTTGTTGAGAGAGTTTCTTAGGTAAAGTTGCCTAAGTGTGAAGTTAATTAGAGTTAATCAGTGTAGAGAGAGTCCTTGGTAGAGTTACCAAGATGATCTTCAAGTAGAGTTGCTACTAGCACAAAGAGCCTAGAGGTAGGCTAAAATCTAGACTATAATAATGAGGTTGACTATAGTGAATTTCTTTGGTGCTTGTGACAACAATCTATGGTTTTTTCCTTCCTGGGTTTCCACATAAAAATACTTGTGCATTTATTATTTTTGCTTTGTCTTTAGTTTTTCTGCATTTTATTATTTGATTGCCTGTGATTGATCCTGAGGGACCTGGTCCCTTACTGTATGGTTTAGACCCCCCAAGGGTTTTAACAATTGGTATTAGAGCAAGGTCACTATAAAAGGTTCACACCTAGAGTGTTTTGGTTATCATGGTTGCCCTACCAAACCTAGAAGAAGGGTAATCTACCACCAAACCACCTAGATTTAATGGATAGTACAATGGGTGGTGGAAAATAAGCATGTTTGACTTCATTATGGATGAGGACAGTGAGTTTATGAAATTATTCTTGATGGTCCTCATGTACTTGTAAGAGAAGTCAAAAAAGGATATGTCACATGAATGGTAATCAATAGCACGAGGTAATTCAATGATGAAGACAAAAAAATAATTGAGAAAACTACAAAGCAAGAAAATTGCTTGTTTGTGGCATAGGACCAAATGAATACAATAGGATTTCAGCTTGTGAAATAGCTAAGGAAATCTTGGACTACTTAAAGACAACTCATAAGGGAACCACTGATGTGAAGGATTCAAATATTGATATGTAGGAAACTTAGTATGAAACCTTCATAATGAAAGAAATAGAAAATATTCAAGAGATACATACCAGGTTAACTTCTATCACTAATGAGTTACAATGCTTAGGTGAAGTAATTTCCCTGTACAAACATATGAATAAAATTTTTGGGGTTCTTCCTAAATCTTAGGAAAGCAAAGTAGATGCTATCACCAAGGGTAGGAACTTAAAAACTCTCACCATAGATGAACTTATTGGGAACCTGGAAACTCATGAACTTGAAAAGCAACAAAGACATGAGAAGGTGGAGATAAAAAGGGAGATATTTCTAGCTTTAAAAATGTCAAGATCATGGCCAAATAAATATGACACTGATGTTGCCTACAAGGTAAAAAGAATTGTTAAATCTATGAGAAAATGTGGTCAATTTTAGAGAAGTGAAAGTAGCAGCAGAAAAGAAGACACTATGGAAGTTTGTCACAAATGTGGAAGTCCTAAAAACTTTATTATTAATGTCCAATTCAAAAAATGGACCTTAAGGATTATCCTAATACTAGAGGTAACAAAGGAAGAGATAGGTACCAAGTCCCTATAAATCAAGAAGGTAGGCTGCAGTTGATTTTGTAGTTAAACAAGCCTTAGTTGGTTGGGTAATTCCTCTAGTGAATCTGATAAAGCCAAGAAGTCTACAGATATCTCCATGCTTGTAATGGAAGATATGAAAGTGACCTTTAACGCTATGTTTCCCTTCATAGAAGTCACTAAAAATAAAGAAGGGAATGAGGTAACTATTTTCGACATTAAGAAGAAGCTTGAAAATTATTCTGATAGGAAGTTAAAGAAGCTAGAAAATGTATTTATTGATACTGTGTACAAGCTGAGTACTGAGAAAAATGGTCTAGAAGAAAGGATATAGAATCAGGAGCTTTAATTAATACCCCTACCTAATCAGATTTCTGAAACAGAAGAACAGTGTGCTAAGTTAAAATTTAACAATGTTATTTTGGTGAGCCAATTGAATAAAGTAGATGTTTCTGATAGAAAAGGGAAGAAAAAGGCCTCACAACTTGAGATTGAGCTTGAAGAAGAGCTGAAGAATTCTCAAGACTATCTCATGATTGTTCTCTAGAAGATTGAGGAGTTAGAAAAGGACCTGGTGCATTTGAGGGAAGAACTTAAAAAATATCTTCAGTGGAGCCCATCCTTACAAATACTCCCTAATTTCACTGGTCAAGGAGCCTATAATGGAAATTGGCCTGGTCTTTTGGATCATAAGACAAGGATGTTAAAGATGTCAAAAATGAAGTCTATAAACCCTTGTGCTCTCACTGTGGAAGAGATGGATGCCTGAAAGAACACTGTCAAAGCTAGAATATAGAAAGAATGTTCAATGATAGATATGTCCAACAAGATCTAAAGCATTTTATGTCCTTGAAAAGTATAGAAATGGGCAAAAGAAAGCTCACACTACCTATATAGACAAAGAAATACTTAATCACACCTCTATAATCCTACTGGGAACTCAAACTTAAATAGATTCCCATTTTAACAAATGAATATGAATATAGCAGGGAGAAAAGATTTGTAATTAGAAAAATCTTTTTTTTTATATAATTGCTCAAAGATATGAATGGAATGTTTGAATGTATTCCTTTTCCTAAGACACTTTAAAGTGAAAGTGTCTTATATGATTATCATTCCTATCCCAAGGATGACGTCAAAGATATGAAAAAATCTAGCAAGTTCAGAGAAATGCTTAGGAAACTCTAAACATTTAAAGAATGCTAAATCTAGGGCTAGGTCCTCAGACCTACATCTAGAACAAGTTTTGATATCATATGGTGTAATAAATCTATCAAGATGTTGCTGCAATTGATCAGACTAACTTGATCTACTATCAAGTGAATCAGTTTCTCTTCACAAAATTGGCTATGTCCAGGAGGCAAGTATCCTTTGTAAATTACTACTTGCTGGTCTAAATCAGTATCATACCTTTGCAGGTGTACACCCATGGGAACAACTTTGGAGGTGGAAAATGTGACAAGCACAAAGTTGAAGATTCATAAAAACTAAAGAGGGGCCTAGTCCCATCTCTTAGGTTAGTATCTTGTATGTGCAAATTTTGTCTATTCTGCTAAGAAAAAGGTGCATCCTCCTTGTCCTTATGTCAGAACAAAATTGTCGTGGTCTAAAAGAGAAGGTAAGACACTAAAATCTAAAATTGGCATATTTTGTTCCCCCATAAAACCCTTCCCTTTGCTCATTATTCCTTAAATTTTGCTGCACCCACTCCTTTTTGTATCACAAGGGGAAAATCCAAAATTCTAAGTATCCTCTCTAAAAAGAAGACCTTCTTGATAGCTGCAGCTCTTTCATTTTTCATGTCCTTCAAAAGATTCTGAGTTTAGTACTATGAAAAATTCATTCCTAAATCATCCTGAAAAATATCCTTCTTCTCCTACTATTCCAAGGCTTATCTCCTTTATTACTCAACTTGTTAAAGAATAATATTCCCCAAATCTTCAAAACGGTTCTAATGATATTATGTTGGATGAAAACTGGGTAGCTAAAAACCTCATTTTAATGTCAAAAAGCCCAGGAAAGAGCATAGTTGATTACAAGAAAAATAATATATGTAAAATACTAAGAATCTCTGAAAAATGGTATGGAAGTTTTACTAAGAAGCAGCTGGCACTTGAGAGGCCTGGTCCCTAGAAGAAAAAAGTAGTTGAAAGGGAATCTGTGATCAGTTATGCTAGAAGAAAATATGGAGAAAAATGAGGTTGTATCTAATAAAAAAAGAAATAGGTGCTTGAAGAATCAAAAGGTGTTAACTTGAAGGATTTTTCTTTCAAATATGCTAAAAGAACCTGGTATGGTGGAACTTATTGAGCTGATTAAATATCAAGGTTTGATGTATCTCATGAAGGACCTATTCCTACTGTTTTTATGACATAGTCAAGGAATTTTATTTTACTTTGGAATTCTCAGAAGATGGGATAAGTCTGACTGCATAGGTACAAGAGAAGGAATAAAAATGACTGAGAAAACACTAGGAAGAATTTTTGAAGTTCCTTTATATGGTGTAAGAACTATCTCCAAGCAGCCGCCTTCAATAGAATTTTTAGAAAATGCGTCCAAGCTCAAAGGGAATCTGTGTCTACAGTGAATTGGAGCTCACTCAAGAGCGAGCTTCAATTGATTTTTTACTTTGTGAACAAGGTAATCCTACCTAGGTCACAAAAGAGAAACATTGCCCCAACCACTGATTTATAAATGATTGAATGCCTTTGTATCTTCGAATTCATTAATTTTACCTGCATTGATGATAGAACATATTCACAAAATAATTCTTGGTAAGAATCAAAAGAATGACATGATGTATAGATTTTGGCTGAACAAAGTACTTAATCATTATTGCATTGTATATGATTCTGGAACCCAAGGATCTATGGTCCAAAAGCTTGATATGAAAACATTGGTCAAGATTGAATTTGTCAAACCAGGTATCATTTATCAGAGGGAGATCATCAAGGAAATAGAGGAACTTAAGTTTAACCTAGCTTCCAAGGAGGAAGAAATCAACAAGCTTCAGGAGACAATTCAACATCTTTCCAAAGAAAGCCTATCTGACAAAGAAATTTTTAGAATTGAGAATGTTAAACTACAGAAGAGGATGTCAATCTTAACTGATGAGGTCCTTAGATGAAATGCTGAGATAAGGCATCTCAACAACAACTTGACCCTACTCCTTCAAACTCTTCTACCTAATCTTTCATTTGTTAATCATTCATGATTTTTATGGCTTTTTCCCTAAGAACATTTAATTTATGCACTGCTTTGATACTTACCTTACTTATGATGAATATTTTATTTGTATACTACATTTTTTATCTTTAAATTTCAAAGTTATTTTTCATGTTAGTGTTGCCCCATTGGCAATTTGTTAATTAATTTGTTCTTAAATTACTTTTGGTTTACTTTTCTTACTTTTCAATGATGTGAAAAGGGGGAATACGCTACCGAGTACATATAGTAGGGCACAAGGTACCAAATAGTATGTCTAGGTGAATGTAAATAGCATGCTGATAGGGGGGAGTATATGAGGTGTTGAATAGAAAATTAGGATTCATGTTGACAAGGGGAAGTGTGCAGTGTGAATGCACTAATTAAAGGTGAATGATGATAGGTGGAAGAAATGGAAGAAATCAAAAGGTGAAAACAAAGGACCAGGTCCCTCTATTGTTTAATGGTGATAAAAAAAGCATGATTCTAGTTGGAACATTCATCGTTAGGTGGTAATCACACTGATTAAATGTGATGAATGTGCACTGATGCTCAACTTGTATGGTTTGGTTTGTCATTATCAAAAAGGAGGAAAATTTCTATATTTAGTTTTGATGATAAGTAACTAAACTGCAAGAGATCGGGTCCCTGGACATGCAAAGTATAGTACAACTGGCATACAGTATCTGTACAGTTTTGTCCTCTTGTGTAACAAACCTGCAGGTTCTATATTGTATTGACTTGGACAGGCAGTCTAATGATCTTTCAACCCTAATTATCATTTAGGTATAAAAGAGAAGATACGCATCTTCGTCAAATGGTTTTTGTAAAAACAAAGAGTAAAGAGAGGTAGTATAAACCCAGTTTCATCACTGCTCAAGTTAGTAGCTTTATGAGTTCTTAAAATGAAAATTTTTCTAGAGAGAGTAGTAATTTGTAAAATAATTACTCAAACTATAAGAGTAATGTCTTGTTATTATTTTGAAAGCATTTCTTAGGTAGAGTTGCCTAAGTGTGAAGCTGATTAGAGTTATTCAGTGTAGAAAGAGTCCTTGGTAGAGTTACCAAGATAAGCTTGTAGTAGAGTTTCTACTAGCGTAAAAAGCCTAGAGGTAGGCTAAAATCTAGACTGTAATTAGGAGGTTGATTGTAGTGCATTTCTTTAGTGCTTATAAGGGTAAGCCCTGGTTTTTCCGTTCCCAGATTTCCATGTAAAATTGTGTGCATTTAATCTTTCTTTATTGTCTTTAGTTATTATGTATTCTATTATTTGATTATTTTTTATTGATATTGAGGGACCTGGTCCCTTACTGTAAGATGCAGACCCCCAAGGGTTTTAACAAGTTGTATTAGTATAATTTATTTAGCACTTTATTCTGTAGTCTTATTATATTAAAAGATCTTGTACTGATTCTACCATGTTTTGGGACTATCTTATGGATATAGTATATTATTATATTTATTCTATATTCTTTTTTTAATTCTCATAGTAGTCAACTACTTGCAGTTCCAGACTACGAGTTGTCTTAACTACTAGCGGGTTATAGTAGGTGCCATTATGACATGAGAAATTAGGGGTGTTCGTACTTCTATGAGGTTAAAGTAAGTTCTTTGACTCTATTTTATCCGATATGAATGAAGCGAGATGGTCGATATATGCGAATGGGACTTTGCATTTATTTTTTAGAGTTTTAGTGCAGTGTTGTACTAAGAAGTCAAGATGGATGTCGAAGTTCTTCAACGTCAGTCAGTGGATTTAGGACCAACCTATGCTCTGGTAGAGTTTATAACTACTCCACCTTGTAAGATTTAGCATTGGGGATCCATTTTTTTTTACAAATACCTTATAGCCAGGGTTAATATTTTTTTCTTCAAGTAGTTCTTAGGCTAGAGTTGGATTTATTAGTTTTTAGCAGGGTTTCTTGATGGTTTTAGAGTTAGAGATTGGGTTTCTTAAGTGGGCCTAACATATTCCTATACTATATCCTTCAGAGCATGAGATGGTGAGTGTATTTGTTAGAGGGTTAGAAGTGTAACTCCATTTGGCATTAGAGCACTTTATAACAGTTGGGTCTTCCTTCTCTTAAGCTTTTGATCACGTATGGGCCACAAAGAGAGCATGTATTGATACTTATGGAGGTGGCGGTAAGAGGCCATATCATAAGTACAGTTCTATTGGTATTTCATTTAGGAATAAGAATCTTTGTGGCATAGGTCATCTTTACATTAGCCTATTGAATTCACTTATATAGTGTTTCAAGCTATGGGTGGATCTCAGGTTAGTCATGGTGATCACACTAAGCAGAGTTCTTATTGGACCTTACAGAGTATTTGGAATGGGTCTTTAGGCCTGTCAGCCATTTTGGGCCTATAGGGGAAGTATCTCGGGAGTATTTTAGGAGCTTTCTGCGGTTGTAGTAAGATTAGTCATTGTTCTAAAGAGTGTTCGATATGGGAGTTGGTTGTTCAGACAAGATCAACGTATATTCCTAACCAGCCTAGAATTCCTAGGGTATGCTGATGATTGTGGGGAGGATGGTTATTTAAGTAGAGAGTGCCCTTGGCATTAGTTGATCAGCTAGTTAGGATTAGCTCATGTTTATTACTAGATTAGGGCTTTTGGGGGTTGATACTATTGTATAGAGATTCGATCACTAGTCCAGAAAGTATTCCAGACATGGGATTATTGATCACTCACCTCATTCAAATCAGTCTCATATCATTATTAATATGCTTAATTTGAGTTTGGACTCACTCAAAATTATACTCTCTCAGGCATATTGTGCATGTGACTTTTGGTTCCACCATGATAGGTGTACTTTTATCTTATGCCTTTACCTTTTTCATTTGTGTGTATTGGGATTCTCATTCCCATCGATGATTGTATGCCTTGATAGATTTATATCAATTGTTTTATACCTTGATATTGAGTTCATGATTATATGACTACTCCCGTATATTATTTCATTTTGTAGAGGATGGAGTAGATCGGTAATGATATTTCCTAATGGGTGTAGCATTTGGATTTGAGTCCCATTTACCTTTGGACTTTGGCTATTTTATGGCCCTATAATGGTACTTATCATGAATGTTCATTTTTGGTACCACTAACTCCTGATTCCAATATATATATATATATATATATTTATTCTTTTTTTTACTTTCATTATTGATGTTAATCGATTTTTGTTAGGTAGATAATTAGACTAGCATTATTTATTTATAATTCCCTTCCTTACAGGTTATATTCATTAACATGGACAGATAGCTTGGTTGGATAATTTCTCTCTTGTATCAAAGTTAGATTGGACTTTTTTCTCTTTTTTTGGCGACACTAGATCAGTTTTGGAGTGGATTATGGAAGTGAAGGTAAGTTGACCTTCCATGGTTCTTTTATGGTTCTAGAGTTAGCAAATGGGTTGTGTAGCCATTTTTGAGGTTGACCAATTTGGGATTTATTCCTTATATTTGATTAGTTCATCGCTTGTTAGTGGAATTGATATTGATGTCGAGAGGTCTTAGATTCGCCTTTCAGGTTTATTGTTTTTGTCTCCTAGTGATAGCTTTGATTTGGGGTTTGGATACTCCATTCTTAGTGCAATATTATTATTATTATTATTATTATTATTATTATTATTATTATTATTATTATTCCAGAGAGTTGGAGACAGGTAATTTTTTCTATGACCGCTTCTTTAGATGGTAGTTGAGTGTTCATTTACTAAATAAGGTGTTTGATTGATCAGTTTTTTAGCTAAGGTTCCTTTGAGTCGCTAGAGTTTTGGTTGTTATTAGTGCAGTTGCGGCCTTAGTAAGTTATCCAGCATGCTTTGGTGGTTCATACCCTCCAGTAGATCTAGTTGATTGCTTGTTCTTCCAACCAGTGATTTATCCTCCATTCTAATTTGTTCTTCAATTGCATTTTTGTTTCGACTATAAGGTTATGTCTAATTTGGATAGTAAGGTTGGTTTGGGTAATTGTGTATGGGTTGGACTTGTCAGCTTTAGTTTGTATTCAATGAATTGGATTTGTGATTTGGATGTTATGATGAATTTAGAGTACTAATACTTACCCATCTTTAGGTTTGGTTTGGGTAGTGGAGATCGAGCGATTCAACGTTAGTGTTGTGATTTCAACGTGAAGTTGTAGAACTTGGGTGCATCCTTTATTTCGAGACTTATCTCAATTGGAATTTTGTCTATAGGCTAGCTGAGTTTGATACCCCTAATTCTGATCCCTGAAATTTGTTTAACCTTTGAGCTAACTGCTCACACTATGAATCACCTTACGATTCATGAGGTCTCCTTATGGGTCGCAAGGCTCTAGTCATAAGGTGACCAGAGAAGGGTTCCATGGTTTCTATTATAGTTACAATAGTGATGAAATAAGTCGTGATGACTCTATATGAGTCATAATATGGGACTCATAGTCTCATCAGGGTAGTGGTCCCTTATTTCTGTTCTGACTACAACTTGCACCCTATGAGTCGTAAGGTCTGGTCATGAGTTGTAGGATGGTACTCATGACCTAACATGTGAAGATGCCCTAAGTCACTATTCAAACCACGAATAATGGTGACAAGTCCTAAGCTAACCCTACGAGTCGTAAGGCCACCCGTAATAATTGGCGACAGTTTTATATAATTTTAGTAGGGGCACTGTGGCCATTTCCTTCTTTCCTAAATCAATACCCAAGACATAAAATATCCTAAGGGACCCCTTAGCCATAAATAGGAGCCCCTTAATATGTGAGCCATTATGACAGAGAATATAGGTTGTCGTAGGTCCTGCATTTGTGAGCTATCTAGTTTGAGGATATGTATACACTGGGTTACATTATGTCTAATTGTTTATAGTAGTATGGATTATACTTCACATTCATTCTTGCATGCATATTTCCTACCGCCAGTATGCACCTATATCTATCAGCCTTATAGGGGGTTATATAGGAATATGTGATGCGTATTAATTGTGGTGTATTTTGTATTGATTAGACTTTTTGGGTTATGGGGCCCAATTTAGGTATTGTTTCTCCGGGCTAGCCGGTTTCTGTATTGTGTTATTATTATGGTTAGTTCGTGATAGGTTAATTATTTGATTAGTAATGAGATTTGAGGTATGATTTGGATTTCATTCTTTTATGTTTATCTTACTATGGGTAATTATCTCATGTTAATATGCATGGATTAGGGATCCTTATAATTTTAGTACTAGTTCCTATTACTATTAGGAGGCCTTAAGATGGTTTTATGACTACTCTAGGCTGTACCTTTAAGTTAGTCTTGTTTATGTATGTATCTGTATATAAGTAATTATGAAAATACCGTATATCTCTCCCTTTCTTCATTTATTCGTATTGTATATACCTTTCTTGGTCTTGTATACTCCTATATATCCTTATTCTGCCCTTTATTTGTATAGTAGCCAGTGATATACTATATAAAGTTTAGCTCTTGGAGCACAACTAGAATAGGGTAGTCGATCTGATTTTCCTCCTTAGCCTTATTATGTTAGTTCTTGGATATTTATGTAAGTATACATTCCGGCTTGCATGTTATTTATGTTTGTATTATCTTTGGAGCTTAGTCCGCAATTACCTACTAAGTACCTTGTGTTTGTGATTACGTCCAAGGAATACCTCCTTTTATATTATGGTATGGTCGCTACCAAGATATAGTAACCCAACTATGGTTGGGGTCGAAACCCAAAGCAACACGTGAATTGTAGTTATCAATAGTTGTAGTTTACAAGTAGTACTGAAAAGTAAATACGGGATTTGTTGGTAGTAGTCTTGAGAAAGTAGTAATATAAACTCTAGCTGAAATCAGTTATAGGGGAACACTAGGATTGTGTTTCCCCCTGGCATCTCAAATCCCAAAGTTTACATGTATTATTGAACCAACTCAATGCATTGCATACATAACCGATAAGTTATATACCTCCTAAGTCTTTTGGATGAGAAGAAGGATTGCACCCTTTACCTATTGGGTCCCAGAGTGTTGCCTTACTAACCCTTACCCTAGTCCCAGTTAACTATCACCTTTTGAGTCTTAAGTTATTATATAAAGGCTAATAATCAGTCACATAAGCCATTGTGCTGCAATAGATCAACTATTAACTCCCCAAATTACTATTGTCTTTATCTTTTCCTAGTTACTACCTCTTTGTTAGAGAAATTAGTAATATCTAGGTGGGATCCTAACGTTTTCAACCGCTAAGACAACTACTATAATGAAGATAAAGAAATGTATTCCATGGGTATTTGTTTCCCATCAACAATCGCACTTCCCTTGCTTTGTCAATTTGCCAGGGTTTCCGAAACTCTAGCTATGGGTTTTAACCGCTCATGATTATGAAGAAATCAATAAAATTCTAGTTGGAAGGCAAAGATAAAATCACAATGATAAGATGAAATAAAACCCACAACCGTAAATTGAATAATCAAGTGAATTCAATACAATGAGTCCCAAGATCAAAGATGGATCTTGAAATCAAAATAAGTTTCTAAGTGTTAAAAGTGTCTTAACCTCTACTAAAAAGTATATAAAAGGTATCTATATTACAAGAGAAAACCCTAAAAACTAAGCTCGAACAGAATAGGAGAAATCAGGGTTTGTGGCTACCCTCTTCCCGTACCCGCAGTTTGGTGCTGGTCGCGGGTTGTATCTACAGTCTGCTTTCGGGTGCAGGTAAACCATAGGTATCAGATGCAAATTTTCCTAAAAGTCAGCTCTTGGGATTTTGGACTTCTTTTACCCACTTTGCATACTTTCTCCATAGGTCCTACCTGCAGTTTGTAGGATAACTTAGTAAGTGCCGGGAGTCAGTTTTTCAGCTCTTCTTTGATTCTCAAACATGTTTTGATCATGATCAAGCCAAAAAATATCCAAATCATCCATAATTGCACCAAAATTAACTAAAAATAGCTTTTTCATCAATTTCATGAACTTATCATCCAAATCATGCTTTTCTGCAAAACATACAAAAAACTGATCAAATCCAACAAAAAGGCCTTAGAAACTAGCATCTTCTCCTCGTTTTAAGAATCGAAAGTGATATATTTCTATAGCACATCAACACCCTTAACTTAGAATTTTTGCATGTCCTCAGGCAACTAAAACACAACAAAACAATAAATGATGCTTAACTTGGAGAATCTAAGATATTCAAGGCCATCAGTTATCACATTAAGTTTAAATCACAGCATGCCCTCCTATATCTCTTTTCAAAACCAACTGTGTAAGAATATGAACCACAATAATATGGAACAAAGTAATCAAGGTATGGCAACTATATTAACAACAGACAATCACTCATACATACAAATTACACTACCCAAGACAAGCAAATAGCTAGCAACATGACTCAAGTTCCCTCACAACAAGAATATCCCACTCACTCATATGAAATCATACATGTTAATGCAGGGATGGTCAAGAGACACTCACACTCAACAAAGAAGTTCCAGCCAATGCATGTCAAATACCATAGCCTTGACCTTATTTTCTTTACCTTAGCATTCAGATAGTCAAGTCAGGATCACTATAGGACTTTTCTGGGCTTGTAATGTAAGCTTGGGGCCTGGTATGATATATATGGATATTTAAAGTGACTAAGCCTTCTTGGATACACTAACCTTGGGGTCTCACTTACTAGCCAATTTCCTTTTATTCCACCCTTATTTCTCCCTTTTATTCTTTTATTGCAGATTCAGATTTGGTGTGGTCTTTTATTTTTTTCCCTTTTCACTTTTTCACAATTTTTTATTTTTTATTTTTTTCTTTTTATTCTTTTTCTACCACACCCAGCCCTACAAACTTTTTCTCTTATTTTACCCTTTTTCATACCTATTTAATACTATGCACCTCTATAATAGCCACCCTCAACTTAAGCTTTTTGTTTGTGTTTGGTACATAATGTCCAAGGAGGAATAGGGCCAAAATAGGTAGTAAATTGCAAAACAAATGGGAAGGTGAAAGGTGTAACAAGAAAAATAGGCTATAAGTCTCAAAAAAAGGGATCAAGGGATACAATTCACATATGAAAGGTCATTTAGGATAAAAGTGGACTAAAATAAAAGATGGCCAATGATCCTTTCATAACCAACTATCCTTCAATCTAGGCAAGACTAACGAAGCACCTTTGAATTTAACATACTAAGGGCAATAGGTAGTATCTCACACTCACATAGAACAAAATGAGTATCACCAACTACTACTTATTCAGTTTATGCAATTGTTAGCAAATGGTTATCATGTCCCTAATACTATTGCCATAACAAGATCCACAACGCTCACATATATGTACGTCAATCATACTTCTTAATCACAAAAATATGGAGGGTTATAAAAAATTAGTCAAAATAAGAGTACTGCCCTAAATACTTAAAAATCTCCTAATTACACATAACATCACGAAACAAAATAGAATACACCTAAATATGTCGGCTCTAATAGGATCAAAACTCTGGGGAAAAAAGGCACAACAACAAAAACCCCAATAGGACATCAGGATCCACAAGTCGTTCCATCCCCAACTAAAAATTATGCATTGTCCCCAATGCATTAAACAAAAATTTAAGTATTAGGAACTTGCCTACAGCACCTTTAGTGGGAAAATAAGATGTCAAACACTTCATACAAATACCAATAACACAATACCATGGGTTTCCTCCCAAGACGAGCCTGATTTACCATCGCACCATAACTCGGCTCCCTTGACTACTCAGACATCGTCAAGGTCCATTTATTCACAAACTCTAACTTCTTTTAGGTTTTCCATAAAATATTTCACATGCTTCCCATTTACTTTAAAATGAGCATCACCATCATGCTTTACCTTAATATCACCATATGGGATCACTTTAACCATAGTGAATGGTCCAGTCCATCTTGACCTCATCTTGCCAGGAAACAGGCATAGTCTTGAGTTGCATAACAAGCCCAAATCACTAGGCTTGAACATTCTCTTCACTATCTTTTTTTCGTGGTATATCTTCATTCTCTCATTGTATATAGATAAGCTTACATAAGCACAGAGTAGGAATTTATCCAACTCATTCACTTTTCTCAGCCTCAAATTTGTTGCATTATGGCATTGAAACTTTAGCCTTTTTAATGCCAAAATTTCTTTATGCTCCAACTCAACCGATAAATTAAATGCATTGCCATATATAATATGATATAGATAGTCACCTATGGGAGCTTTATATGCCATTTGGTAGGCCCATAGTGCATCATCTAGCTTCCTAGACAATCTGTCCTATCGGCATTCACAGTTTTTGCCAATATGGACTTTATTTCTCTATTGGAGACTTCCACTTGCCTGCTATTCTATAGATGGTAGGTTGCTTCCACCCTATGCCTTATACCTTATCTATCAAGTATGGCCTTGAAAAAATAATTACAGAAGTGAGACCCAGCATCAGTAATGATTGCATGAGGGGTGCCAAATCTGGAAAAGATATTTCTCTTTAGAAAAATAGAGACACTTCTACCTTTATTATCCGGAAGTGAAACTACCTCCACCCATTTTGATATATAGTCAACTACTACCAGAATGTACCTCATGCCATAGGATCTCACTAACGAACCCATGAAATCAATCTCCCATACATTAAATAACTCCAAATCTAAGATAGGTGTTATAGGATCTCCAAACCTTTTTGGCTTAGTAATAACATTAATCTCAACCCACCTTTATAACTGTAAATTTGAATATGAAAACTTGCGTGGTTTAACTTGTCTTTGAAATCATTGTCTTGCATAAATTGATAAATGGACATAATGGATTTGGAAGGCCTCGGTGGCCATGGTTTTGGTTTTACCAAAACATTAGAATCTAATGGTTTCATGGATTGGTTAGTATAATTAACTTAGCTTGAAAGCATAATTGGTATGATGATACCATATTGGTAAATCCCTTAATAATTGACTCCTGGATTAATGGTTGGGTTATGTTTAAAGCATTTTAATTTGAGAATAAAGGGAATTACGTAGCTCACTATGAAGGTGTAAGTCCCCCGGGGGAGGGGGAATGAACACTGGAAACCATGTTTACCAAAGTAGGGAGGTTTATAAGGTCGTGTTATTATTTCATGCTTTCATATATATATATATATATATATATATATATATATTATGGGATAACTATAGACTTGTGTTTTAATACTTACCATGGTTTTCCTTGGTTCATGCGGCTACCATATATTCAGGCCCTTTTAGTAGAGGAGATCAACCCATATATCCCATAGGTGCCTTTAGGATTAAACGAACTACACAGTTGAGGTTAGTGGTCTTAAAATCTCATGTTCATGACCCTTTCCCTATTCGGTATCCTATATAAGTATATAAGAATATGTGCATATGGTTTTGAATGATTTTGGTCATGGTATTATTTTATCACCTTTCCTATGTTACATGTTTGTGCTTATCCCACTGACAATCCCTAGAACCTACATTGTTTCATGATATAGGGTCCTAGGGCTTTTCGATTACCTTATAGAACATTACATGGTACGAAACTCAATTGAGTTATTGTGAAGTGGTGAGCTTGCATCCTCTGAAAAACATTGCCATTTATTAGGTTTCTTTTTATACTTTTAATATTGTGAGTTTTTTTTATCGTGGTAGGGGGCATGTCCTGACCTAGTTTGGTACTTTAGTTCTTAGAGGATTTTGTGAACAAGTGAGGGTTTGATGGTTGTTTTTGACTTTTAGTTCTCATTTAGTTGATCTATCTTCTTACTGTAATGTTTGGTTAGCTTTCTTTGTATTTATTTATTGTGTTCTGAATGTTAGGCTAAGGGGGTGGTCTCCAGCTCATGGTGGGCTTAAGATACCCATCATGACTAAGCCCTGATTTGGGTCGTGACAAGCTTTGTATAAGAGCCTATGTTCAGGATCTTTGGGTGTTCACAAATCCATGTCGAGTAGAGTCCTTTTTCTAGGTATGTACCACACCACACTTATATAGGGGTGTCTATAAGACATTTAGGAGCGTTTCTTTTTCTTATGTTTTGTTTAAGGCTATAGAGTCTAGTATCATGAAACTTCTCTCACTATTGGCTTCATCATGTTTTAGATCATGCCTCCATGAAGATCTAACCATTGTAGAAACTCTATTGGAAACTCTATTCCACTAAAGGAGAATATGGATGGAATTTGCCCTACTTATGGGTGTAAACCTGATCTAGGGTCCCTGTCCCTATTTGTACTTCTCCACATGCGGTTCTACCGATCCCTACTAGTCCTCCTTGATCTTCTTAAGCTAGTGACACTTATGCTCATTTGCCACAGAGAGATATCTCTGATGCAGAGTTTCGTCAGTTTATTCATATTATTGCCTAATTTATGGAATGTCAATATTATTAGTTTGGTCCTATTGGGTCTATTGTTGGTTCATCTACGGCCACTCGAGTTAGTCGATTTATGAGGTTAAAACCCCTCAACCTTTACAAAAACTAAGGTTGAGGAGAACCCTATGGGATTTATTAATGAGATGGAGAAAATCTTTGGGGTGATGTATGCTACTAATGCAGATGGAGTGGATTCTTCTGCATATAAGTTGAAAGATATAGCACATAATTTGTATGAGGAGTGGGAACAAATAAGAGGTGATAACACTGAGACAACAGTGTGGTATGAGTTTTTAGGTGCGTTTCTTGATCACTTCATCCCTCTGGAGTTAAGGGAGGCTAAGTACTAAGATTTTGAGAACTTGAAGTAGGGTAAGATGATTATGAAGGAATATGTATTGAAATTTCAGTAGTTGTCCCGGTATGCTCCAGAATTAGTGTCTAACATAAGATCTAAGATGAGGAAATTTTCTTCTAGTCTGTCCCGTGACTTGGTACTAGAATGTAAGGTTATAATTTTGAATAATGATTTAGACAAATCTTGATTGATGGTTTATATGTAATAGGTTGAGGATGAGATAAAGAAGTAGGTGGAGTTGGGATAAAGGTTGAATAAGAAGTTTAGATTTCAGAGCAGGGTACAAATCTGTAGGACAGTGGAAGAGATGGTAGATAGTGGACTATGAATAAAAATTAGGGATGTTCTTATTTGATCGACTAGTTCTCCATATCCTATGCCTTTTGTGATTGTCGCTTTAAGGCTAGCAGTGATTCTAAGGCACAGAGTGCCTAGTCTTTGGCTAGTAGAGATTAGTCAGCCCCCACCTTCTCCTCTTTGTAAACTTTTTGGAAAGTTTTATTATGGGTCCTATAAGGTGGGAAGGAATTTATGTTTTAATTATGGTCAGCTTATTTATATACAGCGAAATTGCCCAATAGCTAAAGTTGCAATTAGTGCTAATAAGGTCCCGATTGCCACTTCTTTGGACTTACACCTAAGGGTGCAACTTTGGGTACAACACTAGTTAGAATCATCTATATGCACTTTCCACCCACCAGGAATCCGAAGCACCTCTTGATGTTTTCACTGGTATGTGACAGCTCTTCCATCATGTTGTCTATTATTTGCTTGATCTAAGTTCTCCCTCATCTTATGTGATTCTTTTTGTGGCTGACACTTTTTTTTGGTCCTAAAATATTTTTGATCCCTTCTCTATTTCTACCTCAATGAGTTATTCAATAGTTTCTAGAAAGGTTTATGGGGGTTGTGTGGTATCCATCTTTCATAATGAGACCTTGGTAGATCTGATAGAGCTGGACATGATGGATTTTGATATGATTTTAGGGATGGATTGGATTCATTTTTGTTATGATTCTCTACATTGTAGGACTCTAGGGATCAGTTTTCACCTTTCTAATGAACTGATATTAAAAGGGAAGGGAAGTTTCTTAGTAGGCAAAGTGAGGTTTATCTCATATCTTAAAGCTCAAAAGTTGATTTTGAAAGGATGTCTATATCATTTAGTTCGGGTTAAGAATTCTAACTCTAAATGTCCTTCAATTTAATCTATCCATGTAGTTAATGAAATTTTTGAGGTCTTTCTCTATGTTATTTATAGAGCCCTCCCCCCCCAATAGGGATATAGATTTTGCAATTAACCTTACACTAGATACCTATCTTATTTCTATTTCTCTTTATAGAATGGATCCAAGTGAACTCAAGAATCTAAAGGAGCAGTTAAAGAATCTTCTAGATAAGGGTTTCATCCATCCTATGATTTCTCTATGGGGTGCTCTTATGCTTTTCATGCATAAGAAAGATAGGTCTTTCTGAATATGTATAGACTATCCTTAACTGACTAAGGTTACAATAAATAATAAATATCCTCATCCTAGGATTTATGAGCTTTTTTATCAGCTTCAGGGTGCTAGATGTTTCTCTAAGATTGATCTTCATTTGGACTATCATCAGTTGAAAATTAAGGAGTTTGATATTCCCAAGACCACTTTTCGAACCTGGTATAGACATTATGAGTTTTTGGTTATGTTTTTTGGATTTACTAATACTTTGACTACTTTTATGGATCTTATGAATAGTGTTTTCAGGCAGTATTTGGATCTATTTGTTATAGTATTTATTGATGACATCTTGGTGTACTCCAAAAGTTAGGAGGATCATGCTAATTACTTTAGATAGTATTACAGACTCTTAAGGACTAAAAGTTGTATGCAAAGTTTTATAATTGTGAGTTTTGGCTAAATTCTGTGACTTTTGTCGGGCATGTTGTTTCTAGTGAGGAGATTAAGGTGGATCCACAGAAAGTTAAGGCAGTTAATAGGAAACTACGACCCACGACTCCAACCGACATTAGGATATTTATGTGCTTGGCTGGGAATTATAGGAGGTTTGTGGAGAGTTTCTCTTCTATTGCTACTCCATTGATAAAGTTGACTCAGAAGAAGGTTAAGTTTCTGTGGTCCGATGCTTGTGAGGGTAGCTTTGAGAAGCTGGAGAACAAGTTGACTTTTGCACTAGTTCTGACCTTGCTCGAGGGTACTGATTATTTTGTTGTGTATTATGATGCATCCTGTATAGGATTGGGTTGTATTCTGATGCAGCATGGTAAGGTTGTGTCCTATGCTTCCAAGCAACTTAAGGCTCATGTAAGGAATTACCCGAATCACAATCTAGAATTGACAGCTACGGTCTTTTGTTGGAAAATTTTGCTTCATAATCTATATGGGGTGCATGTGGATATCGATTCAGATCATAAGAGCTTTTATTATGTGTTTACTCAGAAGGAATTAAACCTCAGGTAGAGGAAGTGGTTCAAATTTCTTAAGGATTATTACATGAGCCTTCATTACTATCCAGGTATAGCTAACATTGTTGTTGATGCTCTTAGCAGGTTTTCCATAGAGATCATATCCCTCGTCGATGAGAATAAAAGAGGGTTGATATTCACAGGCTTTCTAACTTGGGAGTCCACCTCTTAAACTCCGAGGATGGAGGGGTAATTATTCAAAAGGTGGTTAAATCATCTCTTGGTGCTGTGGTGAAGGAGAAACAAGTTATGGATCCTATAGTTATGCATATTAATGATGATGTGGGTTAGCAAAAAGTTATGGATTCGAGATTGGTGGAATTAGCATCTTCAGGTATCAAGGAAGATTGTGTTCTTGATGTTGATGGATTGCGGGAAAGGATTTTGAATGAGGCTAATGAGACTCGATATATATTTCATCTAGGTTGGACAAAGATGTATTATGACTTAAAAGAAATCTAGTAGTGGAATAATTTGAAGAGAGATTTGGCATAGTGGCATGTCCCAAGATATAGAGTTACCTATTTAGAATTGGGAGATGATTAATGTGGACTTCATTATAGGACTTTTATGATCTCATAATCAATATGATTTTATTTAGGTCATTGTGGATAGGATGACTAAGTTTGTTCACTTTTTGCCAGTGAGTACTTGTTACTCGGGAGAAGATTATGCGAAGTTATTCATGCTGGAGATAATGAAGTTGTATTGGGCACCAGTGCCTATCATTTAAGACCGAGGTACATAGTTTTCTTCTCATTTCTGGTATTCATTTCAGAAGGTTTGGGTACTCAGGTAAACCTTATCACCCTTTTCCACCCTCAAACAGATGGACAAGCCAAACATACTATTCAGACTTTGTATGATATGCTAAGGGCCTTTGTGATGGACTTCAAAGGTAGTTGAGTTTACCATTTACCTCTTATTGAGTTTTCTTATAACAGTAGCTATCACTCTAGAATTAGAATGGCTCCTTTTGAGGCTCTTTATGGTAGGAAGTGTAGGTCTTCTAATGGTGGTTTGAGGAAGGTGAGACTAGGTTGTTTGGTCCTGACTTGGTTGACCAAGCTATGGAGAAGGTAAAGGTGATTAGAGAAAGACTTAATACTATCCAAAGTCACCAAAAGTCTAATGTGGATGTAAGGAGGAGGGAGTTGGAGTTTGAAGTAATTGATTGGGTGTTTCTAAAGGTATCTCCTATGAAAGGAGTCATGATATTTGGGAAAAGGGGAAGCTCAGTATCCGCTGCATTGGTCCATATCCAATTTTGAGGTAGATTGATCATGTTTCTTACGAGTTAGATTTACCATCAAGTTTGTCTTATATCATCCGTCTTCAATGTGTCTTTATTAAGAAAACATGTGGATGATCCTTCTTTGATAGTACCTATTAATATTGTTGGTTTTACAGATTCATTGTCTTTTGAAGAGGTACCTATGAAGATATTAGATAGGCAAGTTCGTACATTGAGAAATAAGGATATAACATAGGTAAAGGTTCTTTAGAGAAGCCAAAAAGGTGAGGAGGCTACATGTGAAGCTGAGAAAGATATGAAAGCTAGTACCTATACTTGTTTTGGGCAATGGGTTAAAGTGCTTAAGGTATGGAATTTACTTTCTTCTTTCTTATTGCATTTTGGATTTGTATTCAATGTGTATTCTTTCTTTTTATTGTGCCAAGGGTGCCCTAGCTTCTTATTTGAGGAAGAATGATCCTAGGGGGGAGGCAGAGGAGTGTGCCACCATAGCTATTTGAACTCTAGGTCCTCTAGGTTATAGGATCTTTAATAGGTCAATTTTTAAAAGAATCAAAACTACCTTGACAATGACTCGAGTGTTGAGTTGTTACCTCATGTAACGAGTCATGAGGTGGAACTCATTTCAAGGGTACTGAGTTTGCCAAGATATTTTTCCTGTGATAATGAGTCCACAGTACGACTCACCATGAGGACTAATGAGTCGGTGGGAGTGACTTGTTGTCACAATAGTGAGGTTGGCCAGGAGTCTGCTCTGATCATGACTCCTCATGATGGCTCGCCATGTTAGGTAATGAGTTATTATGAGGGACATGTGATCATAATAGTAAGGGTCTAGGATTTTGATCCCTAGGTAATGAGCCTAGGTGACTACTCATGGTCGGTCATCATGATTCGCTACCTTAGACATAATGACTGGACGCGGTGTTTCCCTACACATTTTAATTAAGGCCAATTTGGAATTTTCCTCCCTTTACACTTTACCTACGACTTTATAACACTAAAGGACCCCATTATTTTTAGTTTATCAAATTATATTTCTCTCCTCTTTAACTGCCACGACAAGACCACTAGGATTTTACGAGGTATTCAAACCCCAATCTTTACATATCAAATTTTCATACGATTTCTTTGGTCTTTAAGGCATGTATCTCATCCCAATACTTGTATTTTTCATTATGGAATAAATTGGTTTGATATTCATATGATTTCATTATTGGGTTTGAAATTAGGTTGATGGGTTTTGTTTGGAATTATTTGGACTACTTTTCCCATGTTTCAATTAATGATTCAGGCTTTAATTAATGGTCATTGAAATGAATGGGCACATGGTTATGGATAATGAAATGGGGAACATGAGTTTCCCTAAATTGATGACCTTTTTTGCTTTGTAATGGCACTAACCTCAACCGTCCTTTAAAACTTTGAATTTGAATATGAATTTTTGGATGCTTTAACTTGTCTTTGAAATCACTACCTTACATAGGTGATAAATGGACATAAATGGATTTGGAAGGTCTTAGTGTCCATGGTTTTGGTTTTAACAGAACTTGGGAGTCTAATGGTTACATAGATTGGTTGGCATAGTTGACTTAACTTGTAAGAATAATTGGTATAATTATACCATGTTGGTAAATGCCTTAATAAATGAATCCTAGATTAGTGGTTGGGTCATGTGTAAACTATTTTAATTTGGTCTTAAAGGGAATTGTGTTTCTCACAGTAAAGGTGTAAGTCCCAGGGGAAAACACTGGGAACCATGTTGGCCGACGTGGGGAGTTCTGTATGGTCATTCACTTGGTGCACACCTTTTATATATATTTTGGAATTTCTATGGCCTTGATGTCTTTAGCCTTTCCTCAATTTTTGTTGGTTCATGCAGCTAACATGCACTGGGGCCCTTTCAGTAGGGAGAGCTGAACCCATATAGCCCGTGGGTACCTTTAGAATGGTACGAGTTACAGAGTTCAGGTTGATGGTCTTAAACTCTCATGTTCATTGTCCTTTCCCTATCTGGCATCCTATATATGTATATAAGAATGTGTGCATGTGACTTTGATTGAATTTGGACATGGAATTATTTTATCACATTTCCTAAGTTACATTCCAATTTTTATCCCACTAATCATCCCTAGACACTGCATTATTTCATGATGTAAGGTCCTAGGGCTTTTTTATTATCTTGTACATCGTTAGGTGATATGAACCTTGATTGAGTTGTTGTGAAGTAGTGATCCTCCATCTTCTAGAAAGATTTCCCATTTCATTAGGTTTCTTTTCATACTTTGGAGATTATGAGTGGTCTTTTTTCATGGTCGGAGGCATGTCTTGACTTAGTTTGGTATTCTAGTTTCTAAAGGCTTTTGTGGACAAGTGTGGGATAGATGGTTGTTTTTTACTCTTAGTTCTCATTTGGTTTATCTATCTTGTTACTATCATGTTTTGTTGCCTTTCACTGTATTTATTTATTATGTTCTGGATGTTAAGCTGAGGGGGTGGTCTCCAGCTCATGGTGGCTTGAGATACCCATCACGACTAGGCCTTGATTTGGTTCATGACAGATCATGAATTATTGATATATTAAGTTGATTTCTGGGCTCACTTATACATGTATTGAATGGATTATTTATCTTTATACAGATGTAATTATGAGCATATCGTCCTTATTTCATAAATTTACATTCATGTGATATTGGCATCATTGAGAAATACTTAGTTTAAAAAAATAGATAACTTTTTTAAAACCCTTGGCCAAGGTCATTGTAGATAAGGTTGGTCTTGATATTTTGGAAATCCTAGATCGAGGTCATTTACTTGGAAGGTTGAGATTGAGATTAAGAAAGTATATGGGTTGTGACCCCTCATGGTTCTATCTTCAAAGCGTTGAGGCTCAAATGCATATATAAAACATCTTATCTTCACTTTCATTCCATTGCATTACATCAATTCTACTTTCTCTATGTGTTTGTTGCCATGTTTTAAGTTTCTACATATATATCCATGTGTAGATCCTTTTTTAACCTTATATTGTAGCATTGCTAGTGGAGAAGGAGCTATCATTTTAAAACTTTTTTGTATTTAAATGACGTACTCATAGTATCCTTTACTCTAATTTTTTACTTTGGTCAGTCGGCCTATGATACCTACTGAGTACAAGCGGACTGTACTCACTCTTACTTTTAAGCCCTTTTCGTGCAAATCCCAATTTAAGTGTGATCCGCAATGTTTGATTCTTGCTTTGATATTTTGGAGGTACTAGAGTACTCTAGAGTTCAAAGATAATTTTGGACCTCCTCTTATTCTATCATATGTATTTATTTACAATCAAAGATAGACTTATGTAGTACTCTAAGATGTATAAATTTGTATTTAGGCACTCTTTGCACTTATGATACTAGGTTTTGAGATGTTTATGTATATTTTTTTGAATTTTACATTTACCTATGATTATGGCTTGACTTCATTCTAGAAGTCTCGTCTTGTTCTATCACAATTACTGTTTTCAGAGTTTCTTTACTATTGAAAAATGGTTTACATATCAAGGATGGATAGAGATAAGTTCGATCATGACCTTAAATTTTGGGTCATGTCAAATTTGTATCAGAGAACTAGGTTCATCAATCTCATAAGAATAAGAGCGGGATGTCTAGTAGAGTCTAATGGAATAGTACATAGACATTTGTATATCTCTTAAAGAGTATATTATGTCTTCCAGAAAAAAGCATCTCTAAACTAATTCCTTGTTATTTGGGTTGTACAAACCTAGTATTCTAAACATGCATTCTATTATTTTCTGCACAAAAGGTAAGGAATAGGTCTAGGGATATTGGGCCGACACTTAATATAGAAGCCCTAGTTTAAAGATGTGGTTAGAGGTCATGGTTGACCCAGAGGTACGGGAAGGGCACAAGAAGTTTCCCCAAAGTATATGCTAGGAAGCCTCTCTTGGGCCTCAGGTTGAGTATACTAGAGATGACTATTTGACGAGGGGCGCATCTAGCTCAGATCCCAAAGAGGTCACCTTGACACCCAGTGCTTCATAATATGCTAATTTATCTCTAAGGTTATTTAGAGGGTGTTCCATTGAGCGTACCTAGAATTCCTCAGACTTCAAGTGGTGTTCTACAGTTAGTGCTGAGTTCTGATTATGATATTCCAACTATAGGGGTACAACCATCATCGATGTGTCATGACCAAACCAGGGCCTGGCCGTGATTGGCATCCCAAGTCTACCAAGAATCGGGGACCACTCTCTTTGCCTAGTCATATAGAACACACATAAACACATGACAGTGGATGAGTTTTGAACATATAATAAAATAGATTAAATAGTAACTCAAAATACTAGGAAATGCCAACAACCAATACGTAATCCACAGTAATCCACAAAGCCTCTATATAAAAAAAAACCTATGTTGGGACATGCCCCCGAACCTGACAATGACAATGTAAATGTGAAGTCTTCAATTCATGTTTATTGAAGGGAAACTGATGGAATGATCAAGTCTTTCATATTATGGAAGCTAACCATTTGACTGCAATGGCCGAGTCTGAAATCAGTTATCATTGCGTAAGCAAAGTAGAAGTGCCTTCGGACCCTGCATCGTATAGAGATATATCATCTGGAGTTCGTTAGTGGGTTGAGCAGGATAGGGAAATAAAGTAATGCCATGATAAATAATTCAAAATCAGTCAAAATCCAAATACACGCAAACATATTCTTATACATATATATATAACATTGGTATAGGGAACATGGCTTAGTATGTACTTTTAATACCTTAGCCCGGGATGTATAGCATAACCGTCATAATAAGGCACCCACGATTTATATGGGTCCAGTTATCCCCAGCTGAAAGGGCCCCAATGCATATAGCCACACGAACCAGCAAATAATTATATGTGCATATGCATTATGGGGGACCCGAACGTCATGGAATATATCAAAGGTTATTTAAGCACCTACTTGTTTAACATAGGGGACTTGAACCTCCCAATCAAACAGTAAGGGGAATCGAACCACCCGCTTATTTAGACCACTGCGTCAGTGATCTTGGGTGTATTTATACGCCTAAGCACCATAACTTCTCTATGATTTAGCTAAGTTTAGAGAAAAAAGTGCCTAGTTTCTTATGTTTTTACTCTACTTCTATGTAATTGAGATAACCGATGTGATTAGCATGTTTTCAAGTATTAATGAAGTAGATGGAGACATAATGGGACTATGGAATATGGATGGCATATGACACAAGAGAGAGTAGCAGTCTGGACCAAATGTGGCACCTAGAAACTATGTCCAAGACTAGTTTGTCATTTATAATTAGTTCAGGGACTTAGAAGGCAATTATGAGAGAAGGGATTATTAAAAGGCTTAATGATGAATTTTTATTCATCATTCATTATTCTGTATTATTCTGAGAGAGAGAAAAGGTGGCTTAGCTTGAGGGGAGAGAGAGAAACATTTTCCTCTCATGTTTTCACTATTCGCACACTAAGATTGTCTTCTAGTTTTTGGTATGATGAATATATTTATGATGCTTTCTGTTTTATTCATGAGTAGCTAAGTTTATTAGTTAGGGTAATGGAAGCCTAGTAGCATACAATCTATTACTTTGGGTTTTGAATGCATTATGCATTGACTTGTTTACATCATACTCTCTTTACTTATCTTGAATTCTTGTGGTTGTAAACATAGAGGATATGCCTTAAAACGTAACTTGTTTGAAAGAAAGGTTGATGTTCGGAAAACAGAGTAGTGACAAGAAAATAGGATTACCAACCCCTATTTCATAATTTAATGCCTTAGCAGGATTAACTACTTGGAGATTTCGTATTGTTTTTGGTAAACGCTTTTGATTCGAGAGAACTAAAGTGAATTAGTCCTTGATGGTTGAGAAACACTAGGATTATGTTATTAAATACAATACGTTTCTCTGTAAGAATGATGCATGTATGAATTTGTAAAGCCCATAGTTAGAAAGTATTGAAAACTACAAGGTGAACATAACCCTAGCTTGCTATTTCTCTGAATTTTAATACTACTACACGTATTTCATCTTGTTAAACCGAAACCATTAATTTGTGAATTGAATCAAATCACCCCTATTTATTTTACGGAAACGAACGATTAAAAGTTAACTAATCTGCATACAACTTAATTAACACTATATTCCCTGTGGGATTCGACCCCAACCTAGTTGGATTATATATTTGACAACGACCACTTACTCTCTTGTAAGAGAGGTGTAATTTGAGCGTATCAGTCAACAATCACAATTTCCAGTATTGGTCCCTCAGGACGTCTACTTTCACAACACTTATAGACAACCCTATTTTAGGCCCAATTAAAACATTTAACATATATTCCAATTAGTTGAACCAATTCATTTATTAAGGCATCCCATTGGTATCATCATACTAACAACACTTGCAAGTTCATTTCCATGCCATAACAATTAACCATCACACGGGGGAATTTATGGCCCCTTAGGTTCAATTATTAAGTCATACTGGGAATACACAATTCCCAAAGTTCAATAACACCAATATGTGGTTCATCGGCCTTCTTTGTTGTGCAATAGTATAAGTGAACAAGTCCAATCATGTGACAAAACTATATTCAATATCAATTTCACCATTTGGGGTTGAGCGAACACAGTTTCCAAAACCATATGATAAGCCAAAATCATTAACTGAGGGAAAACCATGACCCCTTATCTTTTTCACCATAGCCATGTCCCCCACAAGTTCTATATCATTAATAAAGAATGAATAATGCATAATAAATCAAGGGAAATCAATTTAAAGATCAACAATGTCAAAGTCCTCAACCTATATTAAAACCTATATTCAAGTCCACATAAACATCCATATAATTTCATGTTTTAAGTAAAGCAAGTTCGATGGAAGAGTCACATACTGAAATACTAAGAATTATAGAGAGACTTCAACCCTTGATACTTTGGATGGCCAAGTATTAGAAACCCTAGCTTATTCTTGCCTTAGGGAGTTAAGAGAATTTGAAACACTATTTTTGGTGTGTCATGGATAAGAATGAGTTCTCAATTATGCTTTAAGGTCGTGTATTATGTTTAAAGAAAGAATGAAATGTCAAGAATACCCTTAGTAAAAAGACTGAAATTATCGCCTAGTCACTACGGGTGATTTTATGACTCATAGGGTCACCCTACGACTCGTGACATTTTGTCATAGTATGGATAGTATCCAAGGGTGTGCACAATGGTTTGGCTATGAGAAAAACCATACAACTCATATCATGATCTTATGACTCGAAGGGTGCAGGTGTACTCCAGGCATAACAATTTGGGCATCACACTAGTTTGGCTATTGAAGGGGGCTATAGGACCTATAATGAGTTTTTAAGACTTATGACCTCAACTAATCACCAAGGAAGTAATTATGGCAAAACTCACTGGACACCCTACAATTTAGGTCCTACGATGCGTCAAGACACCCTACAACAAATAAGGTGAATCGTAGTTAGGATAGTGAGTTCTAAACTCAGAATTTTTTAGTGGCAACACCTGGGGTGCGACATTCTCCCCCTCTTCTCCCCCCACACCCCAGGATCATTCTTCCTCGAATGATGGCTCAAGGCATCTATTAGCACGATTTAACACAAAGCACCACACTTACTTTTGACAAAGACAGAAAACAAAGATGGTAACAAATACCTCAAGCATGATTATCCATAGAAGGAAACAAGAACTGATATTTGGACTTCATGTATACTTTGGCTTCCCAAGTAGCTTCTTCATATTTTTGGTTCCTCCATAGAATAGTAACCAAAGACACATCCTTAGTCCTTAGATGACGGACCTTCCTATAAAAAATTTCCATCGGGACTTCCTCATAAGACAAGGAATCTGAAACACCAACACTCTCTAAAGGAACTACCTAGGAAGGATCATCCACATACTTCTTTAATATCAAAATATGAAAGACCAGATGAATGGAACCCAAGCTCGAAGGCAATTCCAACTTTTAATTCACATTTCCCACTCACCTCAAAATATGATATGGACCAATATAACAGGACTGAGCTTTCTGTTCCTTCCAAACTTCATCACTCCCTTTATGGGATAAACCTTCAAGAATACCAAATCATCCCCATCAAAATCCAAATCCCTTTGCCTTATATCTTTATAGGACCTTTGGCCACTTTGGTTAGTCTTAAGCCTATCCCGAATTACCTTCACCTTATCCCTAGCTTTGTGAACCAAGTTGGGACCATAAAACCTATTCAAACCAACCTTAAACCATCCAATAGAAGACCTATACTCCCACCATAAAGTTCCTTAAAAGGAGAAATCCCCATACTTGAGTGATAGCTATTAATATTAAAAAACTCTATCAGAGGAAAATGATCAACCCAATTACTACCAAATTCAAGCACACAAGGCCTTAGCATATCTTTCGAAGTTTGAATAGTCTTCTCTGCTTGTCCATCCATCTAAGGGTGGAAAGCGGTGCTAAGGTTCCCCTTAGTTCCCAAACCTCTTAGGAAAGAATGCCAAAAGTGAGATGAGAATTAAGTTCCCCAATCAGATATGATGGAAACTGGAGCACCATGAAACTTCATGATCTTCTGAATAAAGAGCTTAGCGTAATCCTCTGTCGAATAAAGACGGATTACACTAAGCTTGATAGAGAGAATGCTAATCTCCCAACAATCCACTTTCATTGTTGATAGAGAGAACGTGGAAGACGAATAATGAAATCCATATTAATCACTTCCTATTTCCACATGGGAAACTTAATCTCTTGAGACAAATCTTCAGGCCTTAAATGCTTTACCTTCACTTGCTGACAAAGCATACACCTGGCCATAAAATTAGACATATCGTTCTTCATGTTATTCCACTAATAGATCTCTTTCAAATCATGGTATATCTTCGTTGGTGACCCACATCATCCTTGATTTGCATCAACATAGGGTTAAAGACATGTTTCTCTTTCACCTCATTAGTAAGAGATAACTTCACCACCTCTTGCATAATCACACCACCAACCTCAGAGTCCAAGGGACAAACTCAAAGATTATCCAAACAGTGAATATCCTTCGCCAACCTCGCTTCTCCTCATCAACTTGAGACAAGATTCCAATGGACAACCTGCTAAGAGTATTAGCAACCATATTAGCTTGAAATGGATTATAATGGATACTCATGTTGTAGTCTTTGGGTAACTCAAGCCACCTCCTCTACCTGAGATTTAACTCCTTCTAGGTGAATATATACTATAATTCTTATGGTCTGAATAGATATCAATATGAAGTCAATACAAGTAATTGTGCCAAATCTTTAGAGTAAAAACCATAGCTAACAACTCTAAATCATCAGTCGGATAGATCTTCTCATGCACTTTTAGATGCTAAGAAGTTATGGAACAACCTTACTATGTTACATCAACACACAACCAAATCCCACACGGGATATATCATAATAAATAACAAAGCCATTGATACTTTTGGGAAAGGTCAAAATTGGAGCTAAAGTCAACTTATCTTTCAACTTCTCAAAACTACCCTCACAAGCATCCAACCACAATAATTTCACATTTTTCTGGGTCAACCTAGTCAA
Organism: Capsicum annuum; assembly: GCF_002878395.1. NCBI lineage: Eukaryota > Viridiplantae > Streptophyta > Magnoliopsida > Solanales > Solanaceae > Capsicum > Capsicum annuum. The sequence continues at coordinate 184,761,310 of NC_061119.1, forward strand.
TGAGGAAGCAATAGAATAAAAACTCTCCACAAACCTCTTATAATACCCGACTAAACCCAAAAAACTCCAAATATCGGTTGGAGTCGTGGGTCTAGGCCACCTCTTATCCACTTTAAGCTTTTGTAGATCCCTAATGATCCCCTTACTAGAAACAACATAACCCAAAAAGTAACAAAATTTAACTAGAATGAGCACTTAGAAAGTTAGCATACAACCAGTGTTCCTTAAGGTTCCGTAATAGTATACGGAGGTGGTCGGCATGATCCTCCACACTCTTAGAGTAAATCAAAATGTCATCAATAAACACAATGAAGAATAAGTCTAGAAACTAATGAAAGACTCAATTTATAAGATCCATAAATGTCATTGGGGCTTTAGTCAAACTAAAACACATTATCAAGAACTCATAATGGACATATTTAGTATGAAAAGTAGTCTTAGGGTTATCCCCCTCCCTAATATTCATTTAATGATAACCCGACCAACGATCAATCTTAGATATACTTAGCTCTCTGAGGTTGGTCAAATAGGTCATCAATACTAGGAACAAGATATTTATTCTTCACTTTTACCTTATTCAACCGACGGTAGTCTATACACATTAGAAAGGACCCATCTTTCTTAAGCAAAAAGAGTACTAGAGCACCCTATGGAAAAACACTATGGCAGATAAAATCCTTATCAAAAAGATCTTTCAACTACTCCTTGAGTTCTTTCAACTCAACCTGAGATATTCTATAAGAAGAGATAGAGATAGTATAGGTATCTGATAGAAGATCAATCCCAAAATCTATTTACCTATCTAGAGGAACACCAGGAGGATCATTTGGAAACACTTGAGGAAAATCATAGATCACAGGGACAGATTTCAAAGAATGACCCTTGGAACTAGAATCTTTAACACACACTAAATGGTATAGACACCCTTTGGATACCAACCTCCTAGGCTCTAAGATACGAAATGAACCTTCCCTTAGGCACTAGGGAACTCCCTTCCCATTCTATAACCAACTTATTTGGGAATTGAAAACTGACCCTCTGAGTCTGACAATCAAGAGAGGAAAAGCACGAGTGTAACTAATCCATCCCCAAGGATCAAGTCTAACAAATCTAATTCAATCATCTCCACCAAGTTCTCCCTACCACAGACATATACCACATAACCCCTATAGATTCTTCTAGCCTTAATAAAGTTACCCACAGGGGTAGACACTAAAAAGGGATTAGGAATACACTTAGGACCAAAACTAAAATTCATAGCCACATAAGAGGTCACAAAAGAAAAAGTAGACCTTAGATTAAGAAGAAAATATGGATTAAGAGAGAAATGTTTTAGAATACCGGTAACAACAGGGGATTCCTCAGAATCTTTAAGGGTGGTGAGAGCATACAGATAATTCTCTCTAATATTGGTAGTAGAAATTGCACCCTTTGGTATAGGAGTTGTTGTTGTAGCAACCAGAAACTTATTAGCACCAAAAGAAACCCTAAAAGGATAATTCTGCTACATATGACCAAGTTGTCTACATTTAATGCACTTATTCCTCCCCTCATCATAAAACCATGGTGCACTTTCCCACAGAAATAACAAGGCGGACAATATGGGGCTAACTAAGCTCCATTTGCCTGAGACTAGGCACTCTATGCCCTATACCCACTGTCGGCCTAAAATTGACGATCACCCAATGGCTTAGGATATGGAGCACTAGCCGTAGAGTAGGAACCAATATTTCCCCAATTTTTCTTAGAGAACTATCTGCTATCTGTCCTACTATTCTACTAGCCTCCACCCTGCTCAAAATGAATTTCTTATTCTACCTTTCTCCTATCTTACCCTATTTCTTCTTTTCCTTTTCAACCTCTTTCATCTACACCACTAGCCTTAAGATATCTATGTCATTGTTTAGCATTGCAGCCTTGCACTCCAGCACTAAGTCTCGAGATAAGCCCAAAGTAAACTTCCTTATCCTTGACCTTATTATAGATACTATCTCGATTGCATAGCGAGATAGCTATAAAATTTTAAGGCATACTCTTTCATAATCATCTTACCCTATTTTAGATTTACAAACTCTTTAGCTTTCATCTCCCTCAACTCCTGAGGAAAGAAGCGGTTAAGAAAAGCACCTGAGAAATGATCTCATAATCCCAACACTGCATCATCACCCCTAGACTGATCCTACTCCTTATACTACTAATACGCCACATCTTTCAGCTAGTAAGAAGAAAACTCCACACCCTCAAATTCAGAAACATACATCACACAAAAAATCCTCTCTATCTCATCTATGAACTCTTGACGATCCTCTTAAACCTTAGAGCCTATAGAGGTTGATGAATTAAGCCTCATAAATTGTCCAACTCGTGTAACCTCAGATGAACTTACAACAATACGAGCAGGACCCGACTGATGTGACTGAGATATCACCAACTAGGTCAACAAATTAATGGAATAATGGAACTCAACATTAGTAATATCTTCTGGAGGTGACTGAATAGGAGTGTAACTAATAGGAGAAGGATCAGTGGAAATCGATGGGACACGAGGGCAATAAGAAACATCGACCTTAGACTAGATCCAAACTCTATGTTGGATGAGTCCCATCCATATTATCCTCCGGCGGGACAAAAGAGTTTACACTAGCATTAAGTCTTTGGCGAGGCATCACTTGAATGGAGAATAACCAAAATTAGAGGAGATTTCAAGGCCTTAGACTGTATAGCTCGACATTAGATCACATAAAAGGGAAATATTCCTAAATACATCATTACCTCTCTCTTATAAGTATGGTACACTACACACCCATAAAAGAAACTCTACTTAATACAGCTTTATGGACAATCGATGACACAAAATCTAGGCTCTTATACCAACATTTTCACAACCCAAACCATGGCCTGGTCATAACGGTCATCCCAAGTTTGCCAAGAACCAAGGACCACCCTCTTTGCCTAGTTATAGTAAACATATATAAACACAAACAACGGATAATTTCCGAATATATAACAAGATATAGTAAACAATAACTCAACAGTCTAAGAAATTCTAACAACCAATAACTAGTCTGCGTAATCAACGAAGCCTCTATATCAGAAAACAACCTACGTTGGGATATGCCCTTTACCCTGACAATGATAATGATAATGATAATGATAATGACGATAATAATAATAATAATAATAATAATAATAATAATAATGAAAATATAAATATGAAGTTTTTTATTATAATTTGTGGAATGAAAATCAATGTATTGATCAAGTATTCCAGAAAAAGAAAGCTCACCACTTTACCACAATGACTGACTCTAAAATCAGCTATCACTACATAAGCAAAGTAGAAGTGCCTTTAAACCCTGCATCGTATGAGGATACACCTTTCAAAGATGATTAGCTAGCTGAGAACTAGCACGTAACTCTGGGATAGGAAAATAAAGTAATTCCATGATCAATAATTCAAAATCAGTGACTTATATGCCTAGTTGTTTAACATGGTGGACTCAAACCTCCCAATCACATAGTAAGAGGGACTCAATATTTAACACACATTCCCATAAATTGAACCAATTCAAACATTAAGGCATCCCATTGGTATCATCATACCAATAATACTAGGAAGTTCATTACCATGCCTAACCATTAACCATAACATAGTTGAATTTATGGACCCTTAGGTTCAGTAATTTAGTCATACGAGTATTACACAGTTCCTAAAGTTGAATAAAACTAATTCAAGGTTCATAAGCCTTTTTTGCCATGTAATAGTATAAGTGAACAAGTGTAATCATATGACAAAACCATATTCAATATCAATTTCACCAATTGGAGTTGAGAGAAGATAATTTCAAAAACCATATGTTAAGCCAAAATCATTAACTTGGGGAAAACCATGACCCCATAGTTTTTTCACCATAACATCCACCCTAAAAGTTCAAAATCATTAATAAATCTTGAAAAATGCATAATAAATCAAGGGAAATTAATTTAAAGATCAGCCATACCAAAGTCCTCAATCCATATCAAAACCTAGGTTAAAATCCAAATAAACATCCATATAATTTCATGCTTTAAGTGAAACAAGTTTAAGGGTAGAGTCAGATGCCTGAAATATTAAGAATTATAGAGAGAATTCAACCCTTGATGCTTTGGATTGCTAAGTTTGAGAAACCCTAGCTGGTACTTGCCTAAGGGATTTGAGAGAATGTTTTTGGTAGGTCATGGATAAGAATGTATTCCAAATATTTCTTCAAGGTTGTGTATTATGCTTAAGGAATGAGGGAAACATCCAAAATGCCCTTAGTAAAAAGACTAAATTTGTCGTCTAGTTGCTATGAGTGACTTTACGACTCATAGGGTCACCCTACGACTCATGATAGGTAGTCATAGCCTGGATAGTAGCCAAAGGTGTGCACACTGGTCTGTCTATGAGCAAAACCATATGACTTGTATCGTGACCCTACAACTCATAGGGTCCAATCATACTTAAGGTAGAACACTTTGGGCATGACACTCAATTCATCACCAAGGAAGTTACTTAGGCTTAACTAACTATTCACCCTACAATTTTGGTCCTATGACTCATCAAGACACCCTACAACTGATAGGGTGAGTCATAATCAGAATAATGAGTTCAAAACTTAGAATTTTTTAGTTGACAACACCTGGGGTGTCATGCTATGGTACCCCTATTAGGGTCTCATTACTTACCAAATTTATTATATCTCCATTTACTTCGGGTATGATGATATTTTCTTATGATCAAAAGATATTTTAGAGGTTTATCTGCTTGAATCCTCTTAAGTTTAGTGGAGCGATTAGTGAGGATTCCTATGAGATTTTTATTTATTTCTAGGAGATTTACAATTTGGATCCTTTGATCTTTATAGAGTTTGTTATATAACTATCTATTGATAGATAAGGCCAAGAATTAATAGAGATTGCTTGCCAGTTGTAGGCCATTGTGTTCGCATTCTATGACATGGCCATTGGTTTTTGAAGTAGTATGCGTTTAATCACTTGAGTTAGGGTTCCATGACTATTATCAAGTAAGATAAATATTTCTATGCTATATCTGGAAATTCTTGCAAACTTTTCCATCGAGTCTGAGAGGATTCAGATATTTGTAAAGGTAGTTGGCTATTGTATAGATGGTTTTTTCAAGGTATTCATTTTGGAGTATTATGGACCATACCTAATTGACTGAGTTTATTACCAAGCTACTTAGGGAGTCAAACAAAGGTGCACAGTTAGGGCGAGCCTACTAAACATGTCTCTCGAGGAAAATATTTCTCTAATAGAGGTCCTTGTGGTTATAATGATGCTTGTTTAGGATACTTTATAGGGATCATATAGTAGAACTTTAGGTTCTACTATTATAGGTAGCCAAGTAGTAGGTCTGGCTTATGGAGGTTTTAGTTTCAAGTAATCAGGCCAGGGTAGTCATTCTAGTTTTTTCGGGACCTTTCATCCTAATACTAGTAGTAGATAGTTTATTGTATATCATTAGATTGGTCATTATGTAAGGAATTTTTCTTAACGTGCATTGGGTCTTCCCAAATAGAGTTCTTAGAATCAGTTTTGCCCTAGTCCTATATCTATAGTCTTAGTGTTTAACAAAGTGGTAGGAGTGGTACTAAAGGTGCTCAAATAAGATCTAAGAGAGCCAATTATAATAGTCACTGGGTTGCTTAGTTCGCTAGCAAACGTGGACAGTGTAATTTTATACCTGGGAGACCTGAAGCCGAGGCTTCAATACTGTCATTATAGGTGTCATTCGTATTTGCTATAAATCTATTTCCATGTTATTTGGACTAGGGTCTACATTCTCTTCTATGCATACAGATTTTGCTTCTAGTTTGATTTTTTTGTATAAGCTCCTTATTTTGCCTATTCATCTTTCTATTTGCTATAAATCTATTTCCATGTTATTTGGACTAGGGTCTACATTCTCTTCTATGCATACAGATTTTGCTTCTAGTTTGATTTTTTTGTATAAGCTCCTTATTTTGCCTATTCATCTTTCTACCTTTGTAGGAGATTTTTTAGTAGTGGAATAGGTGTACTGATCTTGTATGAGTACCTTAGCGAGTGGCTAGACTTAGGTAGACTTGATTATCCTAGATATATTTGATTTTGATGTTATTTTGGGTATATATTAGTCATCCCCTTATCATGCTATTTTGGAGTATCATGCCAAGACCAAGCCCTTAGCTACTCTGAGCATTCTAGGTTAGCTTGGAAGGGTTTTCGTAGTTTGGGTCTGAAGGGGGATATATCTTTTTCTACTCTGGGTGTGCTAGGTTAGCTTGGAATGATTCTCTTACTTTGGGTCTAAAGGGGGATATATCTTTTTTACATGGCCAATTCATGGTACATAGAGGGTATTTGTATTATTTGGCTTATGTCTATGATACTTGTGTTTCCTCACCACTTTCTATGAATTCTACTTAGGTTGTTTGAGAGTTAATTGATTTGTTCCCTATTGCCTAGTATGCCTATGGATTATGTTATTTATTTTTCTATTGATATGGAGTAGGGAACAAAGCCTTGTTTTATCCCTCCCTATAGGAAGGCCCTGACTGATTTGAATGAATTGAAGGAGCAGTTGTACGATTAATTGAGTAAGGGGTTCATTACACAGAGTGTATCTCCTTGAGGTGCTCTATCTTGTACGTGAAGCAAAAAATGGTTCTAAGCATATGTTTATTTATTATAGGCAGTTGAACAATGTGATAATTAAGAACAAGTATCCTCTTTCTCGTATTGATAAATCATTTTGACCAGCTTTAGGGTGGTTCAGTATTTTCCAAGATAGATTTGAGAATCAAAAATCATCAGTGCATGATTAGAGCTTTGAATTTTTGAAAGATGGATTTTGCTCTTGGGTGTACTTATACACCTAATTACCATAATTTACTAATATATTAGCTATGTTTTGAGAGCAAAGTGCCTATATTCAGATGTTTTTATCCTGATTTTGAAGTAAATGAGCTAACCTAAATAATATGTATGATTTCATGTGTAAAATAATGAAATGAAGACATAAAGGGATAATGGAATGCAGATAGCACAGGATGCAAGAAAAATAGCACGTTGGAGAAAGTGTTTGCGCCATAAAGTTATAACCCAAGGCTATTTATTCATATAAATTAAGTTTAGCAACTTAGGGGTAATTAAGGAGACTATTGAAAACACCCCAAGCTGAGTTTGAACAATTATTCTGTATCTTTTAAAAGAGAGAAGTGGACGCTAAGACATTTCCAGGAGGGTTCATCTGGTAAATCTCAAAACAATCTCAAAACATCCTTTGATTTTTTGGGTATGATTAGTTTGATTTATTTGATGTTCTTTCTATTCATGAGTGACTATGTTTTTTTAGCTAGGGTTATGGGATCCTTGTAATTTTCAATCTACACTATGGATTTTTGAATTTATTCTACAATTGTTTCTTATATCCTATCCTCTTCAATTATAATGGATTCTCATGGTTGCAAACATTGTGAGTATGCCATAAAATGCAACTTGTTTGAATAGAGAAGTTGTTGTTGGGAAAAGAGAGTGGTGAGAAGGAGTTAGAGTTTTCAACCTCTAGCTTATAAGTTAATGACTTAATCGGATTAATACTTTAAACATTTTGGTTTGATAGAGCTAAAGTGAATCTTTCCTTAAAGATTGACAAACACTTAGATTGAACTTTTAATTATGTTTCTCTATAAGTACAATATATTTATGAATTCATGAAATCCATAGTCGGAAAGTATTGCAATAACAAGGTGAACATAACCCTAGTTTGCTATTTCTTTATATTCAAATATTACATGATGTGTCTCATTCTTTTGAAACTAACACTATTAATTTGTCATTTGAATCAAATCCTTTTATATTTTTGCTGAAATAGATGATTGAAAGTCAAATAATATGCATACAAATTAATTAGTAAATTATTCCCTATGGGATTTAACTCCAACCTAGTTGGGTTATATGTTTGACAATGACCCACTCACACTCTTGTAAGATAGGTGTAATTTGGGCATATCAAATTTTGGCGTTGTAGCTGGGAAAGACGATTGTCAATTAAGTATATGTGCATTAATTGACTCTTAGTCAAGTTTCCTAATTTTACTTTTATTGGTTGTTTTTGAAATTTGCAGGAAATCTATTGTGTATGTCACAAACTCGATGGTAAGGATGACCATTATTACCTTACAACCTAGAATCCCAAAGAACTGGGAGTATGCCTGAACAGCAATAGGCTACAAGACTTGCCGCTTAGACAAATGCACAAGTTAACCAACAGAATACTAGAATACCTAGTCATGTACCTAATGTGGATGATAATGACTGGGTGATGATAAGTTTGTTGATCCTTTAAACGGGTGACAAGATAAAAATGGTGTGCCAACAAATCAAAATTGGTAAGCAAAAGGTAGAGTGCACCAACAGCCTATGGTGCAATTTGATCTAGATGATGATTATAATGATTTAGATATAGTTGGAGCTACTGGATAAATCATACCACCACTATTTACTCTGTAAGTAATTCTAGGAAGATGACGATGTAGGATATATTTCCAAATTATTAAAAGGAGTAGAGTCAATAGCAGAGTTAGGGAAATAAAGAATGACTTGTCGATTATGAGTCAGCTAGTGGACTCACACTCTACACCTATTAGGAATCTAAAGCAGCAAATAAATCAGTTATCAATAACATTCAACCAAAGAAAAAGTAGGACTCTAACAAATGACATAGTCCAGCAAGAAATGATGGTTCATGTATGGCTATTGCCACTAGGAATGGTAAGGTATTACCTAGTTCATTTCTGAGAGCACCTTCTAATCTTGATAATGTAAAGTTTGAAGAGGAAGTAGATGATGAATATCTGGTGAAGTATGAGAAGCTGAATAATACAAAATAAGAAAAGTGTAGAGTTAGAAAAATTATCTGAGTCAAAGCAAGTTAATGATAGGGAGAAAAGTAAAAGGAGGTAGATATTACTCCATTAAGAGATAAAAACTATTACCACCATTTCCATATACATTGAAGAAGAAAGCAAAGAAGGTAAGTTTAGCAAATTCATGGATATGCTAAAGCAGTTGACGGTGAATGTGTCTTTAGTTGAGGCACCAGAGAAAATAACGTGATACACTAGTGTTATAAAGGACCCTTTGAAAAAGAAAAGGATAGTCAGGTATTAACCTATGGATAACCTTCATCATTGTAGCATTATTAATGTTATATCACTAATGAAGAAGAAGAAACTTATTTGGGAGTTTTCACTATCTCGTGTATAATTGGAGCGTTCAGCTTTGCTAAAGCGCTTTATGATCTTGGAGAAAGCATAATTCTGATGCCATTAGTGATCTTCAAACAGTTGGGTTTGGGGTTCCTAAGACAATCACTATGAGACTATTGATGGCAACTCGATCGGTGAAGAAACTGGTAAGGATTCTATATGATGTACTTGTGAAGGTGGCAAACTTTATATTTCCTACAGACATTGAAATTCTTGATTGAGAGGTGGACTTTAAAGTACCCATAATTTTTGGTAGGCTATTTTTAGCAACTGGGAGAGTGCTAGTTGCTCTGGAGCTAAATAAGCTAAAATTTAGGCTCAATGATAAAGAAGTAAGTTTTTACATTTGATAATCAATGAAAAAATCGAGAGAAATAAGTGTAGTATCGATTATTAATGTTGATTATGAAGATGATCTAGTTGTCCCAGCTGAGGAAAGGTTTGTTGTGGAAACCTTAGCTACAGTCTTGATGAATTTATACTATGAAGGAATTAATTAGTGCAATGAGACTGTGTGTGCATTGACTGAGATAAGGTTGCATTCCCATACCGTAAAGAAGCTACATTTGGACTTAAAAAATCATCCAACACCACCTGCCAAGCCTTCTATTGAAAAGACACTAGTGTTGAATTAATTGAGTTTTTGGCCCATCTGCGGTATGTGTTTCTAGGTGATGAAAACACTTTACTAGTTATTATCGCAGCGAATCAGGTAGAGCATAATTTTTAGGATCTTATTTTTGTATTAAGAAGCTATAAGAGAGCCATTGGGTGAATGATAACTGACATCATAGGTATTCCACCTTGCATCTGTATGCATAAGATTTAGTTGGAAGAGATTGTACTGCTACCATTGAGCATCAGTGTAGGCTAAATCAACTAATTTAATAAGTAGTGATGATGGAGAAAATAAAGTGGTTATATATTGTATAATACCCAATTTATGATAGTAAGTGGGTAAGTCCTGTGCAATGTCTACCCAAGAAAAAGGGTATGACGGTAGTGGAAAATGAGATAAATGAGCTAATTCAACTTAGGCCATTGATTGATTGGGGTGTATAGATTACAGAAAACTAAATTTGTGGACATTTAAAGATCACTTTACAATGCCCCTCTTGGATTAAATGCTTGATCGGTAGGTAGGAAGGGTTGGTATTGCTTTTTAGATGGATACTCAGGTTATAATCAAATACTGATTTCACCTGAGGAATAATAGAAAATGATATTCACTTGTCCATATGGAACATTTTTCTTTCAAGAGAATGTCATTTGGGTTGTGTAATGCACTGACCACCTTCCAAAGGTGTATGATGTCCATTATTTCAGAAATGGTGGAAGACATATTAGAAATATTTATAGATGATTTCTCCGTGGTTGTTGGTTTATTTGAAAGTTACTTGGTGAAGTTAGGTAATATGTTACAACGCTGTGAGGAGTTTAATCTTGTCCTAAACAAGAAAAATACCACTTCACACTGAAGGAGGGCATAGTATTGGGGCATAAAATTTCAGCCAAAGGAATAGAAGCTAATCTAGTTAAGATAGAAGTTATTGAAAAACTATCTCCTCCTATCTCAGTGAAAGAAGTGTGTAGTTTCCTTGGACATGCAAATTTCTACTGAAGATTCATAAAAGATTTTTCCATTATTGTAAACCTACTCTGCAAATTATCATAAAAGGAAACCAAGTTTGTGTTTGAGGAGGAGTAACTGAAGTAATTCCAATGCCTTAAGGAGAAATTATTTTTTACTCCCATTATGATTACCCCAGATTGGTCAAATCCATTCAAAGTGAGGCATGGTGAGAGCGGGGTTGCATTTAAAGTTGTTCTTGGTCAAAATAAGAAAAATATTTTTCACCCCATTTATTACTCCAATAAAGCTTTAAATGGGACATAGAAGAATTATACCATTTAGAACAAGAGATTCTAGTTGTGGTTTATGCATTTGAAAATTTTAGGCATATTTATTGGGAACTAAGGTGGTGGTTCACACTGATCATGCAGCACTGAGATACCTTATGGCAAAGAAAGATGCCAAACCTAGGCTTATAAGATATGTATTGTTACTTTAAGAGTTTGACTTTGAATTCAAAGGCCGAAAAGGGTGAAAAATCAAGTAGCAGACTATCTTTAGCGGTTAGAAAATGAACAAAACAGCATGGAGGAATCAAAAAATTATGATTCTTTTTCGGATAAGCAAGTTCTTGCTGCTACTTTTTATTTGGTACCGTGGTATGCAGATTTAGCAAACTTCGTTGTTAGTGACATCATTCTAGATAATCTCACTTTTCATTTTAAGAAGAAGTTTTCTACATGATGTGACTAGGTATTTTTGGATGAGCCTTATTTATTTAAACTTTGTGCTGATAACATCATCAGAAGATGTATACCAGAGGTACAAATGTTGAGTATTTTGGAGGCATTCCATTCATCCCTAGTTGGAGGACATCATGCAGGTGATCTGGCCGCAAGGAAAATTTTACAAAGCAGTTACTACTAGCCCTTAATTCACAATGATGCTTATGATTTTATGAGGGTTTTTGATCAATGTCAACGACAAGTATCTATATCTAGATATCATGAAATGCCAATGAATAAGATGTTGGAGGTGGATTTGTTTGATGTATAGGGCATCGATTTCATGGGACCCTTAGTAAGCTCTTATGGTCACAAATATATCTTGGTTGTTATGGATTACGTATCCAAGTAGGTGGAAGCTGTTGCTTTGGAAAATAATTGGAAAAAGAGTTGTTGTATTCTTGAGAAAGAATATCTTTTCACGCTATGTTGTTCCAAGAACCATCATGAGTGATGGAGAATCACACTTCTTCACCAAGATTTTTTTAGCTGCATTGATGAAATATAGGGTAAACTAGCACAAGCTAAGGTAGCCACAACTTATTACCCATAAACTAATGTGCAAGTGGAAGTATTGAACAGAGAAATCAAATCTATCTTAGCCAAGGCCATAAATGCAAATTGAAGTGGTTGGTCAAGAAAAGTTGATAATGCCCTTTGGGCATATCGAATAACTTTCAAGACACCCATTAGAATGTCTTCTTATTAGGTGGTGTTTGGTAAAGCTTGTCATCTACCAGTGGAACTTGAACACAAGGCATTGTGGGAACTCAAGAGGTTGAATTTGAGTTAGAAAGAAGCAGTTGACTTGAGGTTAGATCAACTCAATGCTATAGATAAGTTCGGTCTTCGTGCAGTTGAAAGGGTTGATTTATAAAAGAAAAGGATGATCAGGTATCATGACCAAAGGATTGAAAAGAGAGACTTTCAAGTGGGTGATTGGGCGTTGCTCTTTAACTCTTGATTTAAGATTTTTACTGGAAAGTTGAAGTCAAAGTGAATCCTCACTACCCAACCTCTGCATTACCTATGGAGCACGACACCATCGTGAACCTTCACGGCCCATCCTCTGTGTTTGACCTGTGATGTGTATTCCCTCCTTTATATTTGACCTGCAGTGCTAACCCACTACAATCCCAATTAAATCCCACAACAAAACTAGGTCACCCGACCTGGTTCCCCTATATATACACACCCAACACCCTAAATTCTCATTATTCTTCTACTTTGTACCAAAAGTTGCATTGCATAACCCCATTTTGCTCTCAAAGTTTAACCCAAACATACAATTCTCAAGAATTTTATCCTCTTTTCTTCAAATTCTTCACTTTAAGGTTAATTTTATTTTCTTATTCTCTAGTTTTAATGACTTTATTGTTAGTAGTTACTTTGTTTCTTGTGGATTGTGGGTGAACACACACTATTACTATACAAAAGTTATTTCTTGGTAATCTTATAAGGAAGGACACCATTGTTGTAGTTGATTAAGCTTATGGTTGTGATTTAATTGTTCATAATGAGCATAATTTGGTGTTGTTGATATTGTTTCACATTCCAAGTTATCATTGAACAAGGAGTAGTTTGAATTGTTGTAGTTAATTGTATGTTATGCTTATTGACATGTTGAGGCTTTAAGGCATACTTTTGTAGAATGATGGTTTTAATGGAATAATTTGGGGTAATTGTTGGTGTTAATGGAATTATTTTGAAGAATGATGTTATATGTTAAGGCATGATTATTGTTCTAGTTAATGGCATTAAGGCATGGTTAATTTGAAAAACCAATTGTTGAGAAATTTATATGGTGTATGGAATAAAAGTGTAAATTGGGTAATGATATTTAGAAAGTGGAGGTAACCAATGATATCCTAATGATATTGTGATCAATAGTGGTGTTCTATTTCAATATGAATAACTATGAAGTCTGAGTACTTGATAGTATCTCTTAAATAAGTTATGGTAACAAACTAAGTGTGGGGTGGTCATTCTACCACCCTCATCTTAATTATAGTTAGCCTCATTGTGCTTGACTAACATTCAGTATTGAGGATAATTACATGCACCATGGAACCAAAGGTCAACAAAGGCAAGAGAGAGGCATCTAGATCCCTTCAAGGTCAAAAAAGGTTAAGAATAGGGAACTCTTTTGAAGCTAATTGTAATACCTCATCCACTCTTCAAGTTCCACATCGTATGTTTTCTAAGGTAAAAATACATTAAAGAGCATCACTACCAATGAATGGATATCAAAGAAAGAGAGTCTGACACGATATTATCCTCAAATTTTTGCTCGTATCACTCAGCTGAAACTTGACTTTATTTTTGAGGAAATAGGTGAATGCAACTTCGACTTAGTGAGGGAGATTTATTCTAACTGGTTCCCTAACACTCAAGGTAATAAGATGAAGATACGAGGACAGATCCTAAAGATGATGACTGAGGCATTGAACTCTATTTTAGAACTCCAGAAGTTGACCATCTCTAGAATAAGGGAACTTTATAGAAGACTTCCTTACAAAGTTATCATGCATACCTTGTGTGGATCATATTTTGTGGATCGGTAGGAGCATAAAAAAGAAAAGGGCTACCATAACACCTTTCCTGAACAAAGAAACACGCATTTGGTTATGGATAGTCAGATCTTCTTTGAGGGTCACACTTCACAAATATCTCTCGTGATTAGGCTTATCCAGTATTTTCTCTTACGACTGATATTCCTATCAATATTAGTGAAGTGATCCATGCTTCTATGAGCAAAGCTAGGCGACACATGAGGCATGATTTAGTTTTGGAGACTTATTGACCAAAGTCTTGAGAACTAATGATACCGAGGAAGAGTTAGTCAATCATAAGTTGTTGTCAAATATGAAGAGAGTTGGTGTTACAAAGGTTAAGGAACCAGCTGTGACTGTCGCTGAAAGAAATGCACAGGATGATGGCTTCTTCCGGCATCTCTAATGCATGACAAAGCTAACAATAATGTGTGGTGTTCGTGTACCTATTATTGATGAATTGTGTCAGTTGGATTATGACTATCCATGAATGAGCATGCGAGAGCTATAAGTAGGGTGAGGACCACTTTTTGAGAGCCTGTGAATGATAATGTACCAACTGATTAGGATTGCCAGCTAGTGGATTCTGATATGGAGGCAGATTGTAATGAGGATAATTATGAAGTAGGTGGTATAACCCTTGATGTTGAGGAGGAGTACTACTAAGCCCAAGTTCTTTATTGTTTATTTGCACTGGGGATAGTGCTATTCTTAAGTGTGGGGTGGTTGGGCAAAAAATGCTACTTGGATATATTCATGAGACTACATTTGATAAACTTTCTTACTACCTTAGTTTGTAATAATTAGTAACTTCACTTTAATAGACTTCTTTAATTTGGTAGGAGTAGTCATTTTGGCATTTTGGTTTGTTCCTTGCGTTAGTTTATTTTTGGTTTTATGTTTTACGTTCTTTTATTTTTAGATTAGAAGTTATGAAATAAAGTCATAGTTAGGTGCTTTTCTTGATAATGGATGGATGATGAGCGTCTTAAGAGAAAATAAGTTTGTAATGCCCCAAAAATCTAGACCACTATTAGAACTATTCTCCAAGCTCTTGAAAAATAAATTATATTACTTTGGTAGTTTTATGAGTGATTTTGATGCATATTAAGGCCTCAAATGACTCGTAGCTTTTAGATAATCAAAATATCCCTAACTGATTGACTTCTTGGAAATAATATTTCTATAGTCAACTTCGAATGATCAAACTTTTGTATTACTATATTTTTTTTAGCTCAGGGCCCACCAACAAATAGATAATTGAATTATCTTTCCAATGGTACTAATTTCTCCTTAATCCGATATCTAGGTAAAAAGTTATGTTCGTTTTAATAGAGAGGTGTTCGTCTACCAGGTGCGACGACCAAGGTAACAGACCCCCAAGCCAGTGACAACCCATCAACACAGATCATTAACCTTAGGAAGAAAGGTCAAATTTTGGCATATATTTACGGTTGAGTGAAAGTCAATCACCAGAGTGATGGTCCATCACCCAGACTGTCAACCGAGGCCGTTAAGAGATTAAATGACATTTTAAATGGTTTTTTTTGGTATTTTTCCACCTCTTTTAACCCCCATCCATATCAACTTAAACAAAATAAACTCTTCACTCCTAACATTAAATTAGGGTTTTCTTTCAAGATCATTCCCCCAGAAAAAGCTTCAATCCCTTCTTCAAGAAAACCAAGAAATTATGCTTCCCAATCCAAGAACGATTAAGAAAATTTAATTCTCTTTCAAGATTAAAGCTTTAAGGTATGTTAGATGTTCATTCATGGGTTTTTTTCACCCATGGAGTCCAAGAACCCATTTTAAATCTCAAAGTTATGATTTTTACGTGTTAATATTATTTATATCTATGAAATTTCATAAATTTTTGTTATTTGTCTTGTTTACAAATTATTTTTTTTGAAATTGCCCTTGATACATTCGAATGGTGATATACACGTGTTAAATCCTTAACCCGTGTTTTTAATATTAAAATTATATGATTATTACATAATTTAACTCAGACCCCTATGTGTTTGATGAAATGCCTAGATGAATGGGTTTTGAAAAATGACTACTTATGATGTCCTCAAAGTTGTATTATGGTTATATTATTATTGATATCAAGTTCTGGGGTATGAATACCCAAAAACTTAGTTGTTTACTTAGTCTCAGTATCTTCAAAATTATTTCAGATATGCTATGAGCATTATTAGTTTAGTCAGTTATCATAATAAGTTAAACTTAGATCAGTTCAGTATTCTGTGTCAATTCAGTTGGGAGTAGGATTTATCACCGAGCGACTGCAGGGATGACGTTATCGTCATTAGTCAGGCAGAGTCATTAGTAGCAGTCCCTGTATTCCAGAACTACGTAGCAAGTGTAGGATATGAGGAGTCACCCATCAGTTTAGGCTTGACTTCTTCTTAGGGGTCACCCATCGGTTTAGGCTTGACACCCTTGTCCTTCGGGACATCAGTTTAGTGGATCCACACAGCCATTGTTAGTAATCGTGGCATGGTACTGACACCTTTCCAACTAGGGTCTAGGTTGGACCGTAATTAGCTCATATTAGGGTATGCCGGTTAGATGATAGCTCCTACAGTCTTAGACCAGTATTCAGTACAGAGTTCAGTTTCAGGTTTTCTTAACCATAGCATACAGTTACCAGTTATTCAGTTATCAGTATGTCAGTATTTCAATTTGCAGACTATTTCAGAATCATATTATATGCTTGGTCATGCATTCTTAGATGTCATAGTTTTCATGCATTTATATTCAGTTACCTCATGCTATTTATTTAACTAGTTATTATTTATGCACATGAACCCCTGCCTATTATCCTAACCTCATCTAGCATACCAGTACATTCAAAGTACTGATTGCATATTTTTTTCTTGCGCTATGATGTTTAATATCATTGGTTTGGATGCTTAGGTTCCCAACTATACTTAGACATTCCAGCACATCAGCAGAAGCAATAGTGGCGAGTCCTCATTTATCGAGGACATGGCTATTATTTTAGCTCATCTTAGTATTTTATTTCAGTTAGACAGTTGGAGTTAGTTGGGGACTATCCCATCAACTCTCTTTCAGACAGTTTTAGAGGCTTTCATACATTTTAGACAGTCAATTAGTCGTTCGTCTTTTCAGTCAGATTTTCAATATTATCGCATATGTTTCAGACTTTTGGGTTTTTAATTGTAATATTTTCAGATTTAAAACCTTAAGGTGTATTCAGTTATTCCACACATGTGTATTTCATTATTATTATTTAGTTCTCATAGTAGGTACCAATTCATGAGCTAGCTTGTGGTCTTTCGGGACCGTAAATACCATGTGGCATCCAGGGTGTATGTTTGGGGTGTTACAAACTTGGTATTATAGCCTAAGGTTTAATAGTGTCCTAGGGATTCTAAAAGCCACATTGATTAGAGTCTTGTACATGGGTGTGAAGTGAGTCATACTTATGGACAAGACGCTACAAAATATTTTTAGGAAAAGTTTCCATTTTTTCAGTATTCATGTCATGTGAATGATCATGAGCTCAAAGTAAACTCCCTTGATAATCCAATCTTCCTTCCATTTATAGAACATTCCTCCTAAATAGAACAATAGAAGAAGAAATAGGAATCAGCCCACACCTTTGCCCATTCAGGAAGATCCCTGAATGAGAATGTTTTGCATGCTGATTTCAGAGTTGTGCCCACAAATCTGGATCACTCTATAGTAGCTCAGAATAATTGGCCATCTTCTTTCTCACCCAACCCAGTGGCTAATACCACCGCAGCTAGAATTTAGGACTTTACCCGAATGAATCCTTCTCTATTTTTGGGATCTAAGTCTGATAAGGATCCACAGAAGTTCCTCGACATGGTTCATAAGGTAACAAACATTATGCGTGTGACTTCTAGTGAGAGTGTAGAATTGGCTTTATACTAGTTGCAGGATGTATCTCACACTTGGTATAAGCAATAGAAGAGGGATAGAAGTGCAGATGTAGGGCCTATAGAATGGGAGGAGTTTGATATATCCTTTTTAGATAGATTCTTTCCTTTGGAGTTGAGAAAATTTAAGGTACTGGCGTTTATTAATTTAAAGAAGGGAAATATGAGTGTGAAGGAGTATTCTTTTATGTTTACTCAGCTAGCCAGGTATGCTCCTCATGTTGTAGATGATTATAGGTCTAGGATTAGCAAGTTTGTGTCTGGTGTATCAAATAGTGTGGTCAAGGAGTGTAGGACCACAATGTTGATTAAGGAGATGGATTTCTCTAGGCTTATAGTCAATGCTCAATAGATAGAGAAGGAGAAGGATAAGGAGAAAGAAAGAGAGAATAAGAGGGCTAGGATAGGTAGTTTCAACCTTACTCAGTCAAGGTTAGAGGGTGGTAACCGTCCCTAATTCTGTCAGAAATCTTCAGCTCCAGCTCCATCTTCAACTAGTTCTCCTGTACCAAAGTTCATAAATGACAATCAGGATAAGCCTGTCCCAAGGCAATGTAAATAATGGTCGCACAAATCCTCTTTTCTATAAATATGGTAGAAACTATCAGGGTGAGTGTAGAGCTGGCAGTTATGTATGCTTTGGATGTGGCAAGCCAGGACACCGGATCTAGGAGTGTTGGTTAGTTACCCAGAAGGGAAGGGATTCATGCCAACAGGGATAGTCCCATCAATCAGCAGTTCAAGTAGGTCACCCAACTCAGCAGGGCAGTACCTTCAGTGCCACCAGCGGTTAGTGCTAGAACAGACTATATGCACTTTAGTCCTGACAAGATCAGGAAACTTCTCCTGATATTTTTATGGGTATCCAGCCGGCTTTTTATTTACATGTATATGCTTTTTAGACCTCAAAGCTTCACTTTATTTGGTAACCCCCTATATAGCTGTTAATTTTGGTACCATCCTTGAAACCTTAACTGAATCCTTCTCAGTGTCCATGATAAGCACAAATTATACCTCTCTCACGAGAGAGTATGCGGTCGTTGTCAAATGTATAACCCAACTAGGTTGAGGTTGAATCCCACAGGGAATATGGTGGTAATTTAAGTTTTTTGATAGTCAATCGAATAGTTAATAGCTTCCTATAAATGGGGGTTTCAGAGATTAAACAAAAGTTATTATTCACTTCAATTCAACAGCTCGCAACTAATATTTCTATGTTTCAAATTAATGTTATGGGAAAACCAAAGTTGTGTTCACTATCAGTATTGGCACTTGATGTACATTAGTTATGGCTCAAAATTCTTATGACATGTAGGAGCAGCATACTATCAATATCAAAGCACCAACTAAATGTCTCTCGGCCTATTTAGACATTCAATTACCTAATTCTTTCTAACTTAGGAAATCCATATACTTAACCAGATTTTATCTCGAGTTGATTAACCTTGTTACAACGTTAATCGTTAGATGAAATTTTAAAGCTTCCAAATCCCCGTTGATAATTCACTTCCTATTAGATTTATTTCTTACTTTAAGTAAATCAATAATTAGGTCTAGTCTATTGTTTACAACCAATAGACAACATGAACAACTGAAGAATTATCAAGAAGTTCCTAGTGCCATGAAAAGCTTGATCAACTAATGAATTTACAAGACCAAACTCATAGATCCCACAACTCGGGTTAAGAAGATTTGCTACTCATGATATAGAAAGCAATAACATATATTGAATTCATAATTTGATAGCTGTCAACTTACAACGATAAAGATATATAATTGTTCTTCCTTCTAAAATCACAAGAGAATTTTCAAAACTACAATAAATATCCCAAAAACTTAATTCGAAAAATTCAGAGAAAACTATTGAAAAGCTGCTATTCTACATAAGTTTCAAGATGCCACTGAAAACCTAAAACTTTTCCTTAAATACTCCAGCTAGTTTTGGTTTTAAATTTCAAATCTAGATTTTTCGTGCATAGCTGACAACCTTCTCTTATGGATTATCAGGGATTTGATGACTAATCAGACCAAGTTGTCAACTCCTCTTTTGAATCCATATTTTCTGCTTACAGGTGACGACCTAATCTAAAAACTTATCAGGAAGTTGATGACTTATCAGGTTAAGTCATCAACTCTTCACTTCAGTTTTTGTACATTGTCTTCATCTGACAACCTTTCTGATGGCTTATCACAAAGTTGATGACTTATTAGACAAGTCGTCAACTGTGATCTTCGTGTCTTCATTCTTAAAATTCATCCTTTCTGATGTAGTTGTCATAGGTTTTCATACATCTTGACTTACCTGCAATATCACAGAGAATATAATAAAAAACAACAAAAGTTACTAAAGAATTGATAATTATTCCGAATTAAAAGCCTTAAATATGCTAACACAAAGATCGCACACCAATACCCTCAACTTAAAACAATTGCTTGTCCTTAATCAACTAACATAGTTCAATACTACAATGCTTAACCTAGAGAATGTAAAGTACATATGACATCAATCATCAAAATTTTGCTCAAAACACATTGCCCTCTCTAAGTTCAATTACTTTAAGTCCAACTATGTGTATTAATGAAGAACAACAATGTGACACAGGGAATCAAGATATGGAATCTCATTAGCAAAAACAACCCCGCATATGTACAAGTCACACTACCTAAATAAGTAAGCAGTTAGCAATAAACCTATATGCCCTTACAACAAAGAAGTCCCTCCTTATTCAAACAAAAAATCAAGTACGTCAATGTGGGGATGGAAAAGAGACACTCAGTCTAAGAAAGAAGTTCCAGTCAATGTATGCCAAATGAAATAACTTGCCCTTATTTTTATTATCGAAGATTTCAGACAGTTAAGTTAGGATCACTATAGGACTTTTCTTCGGCTTTGTGACATAGGCTTGGGGCTGGCATGATACGCAAGGATATTTAAAGTGACTAAGTCTCCTTTGCACTACACTATTTTTAGGATCTCACTTATTAACCTTTACCTTATTTCTCCCTTTCTTTATTAAAACATACTCAGGTTGGGTGCGGACTTTTAGTCTTTCATTCCTCTTTTTCAAAACTTTCCTTTTCTTATTCTTTTTCTACCACACCCAGCCTTGCATTCTTTTCTCTTATTTTACCCATCTTCATATTTAATTTACATCATGCACCCCTATGGTAGCCACCCTCAAATTAGGCAATTTGCCTAAGTTGAAGTGCACACTGTTCAAGGAGAACTAGGGCCAAAACAGGTTCATTAAGATACAAATGGGAAGGTGACAGGTTTACAAGAAAAATAGGCATACAGGCTCAAAATCGGGATAAAGGGGTATTATTCACACATGGAAGGTTATTTAGGCTAAAAATGGACTGATAAAAAAAATGGCCTATGATCCTTTCCTAACCACTATACTACTGCCTCTATAAGACTAACTAGGCAAGTTCTGGATTTAACACACAGAGGGAATTTGGTAATATATCGCACTCACTTGGCACAGAGATTTATCACAAGCTACTACCTATCCGGTTTATGCAATTGTTAGCAATGATTATCATGTCTCTAATACTAATGCCACGACACGATTCACAATAGTCGCATGTAGATACATATCACACAATTGCAATATACGCACTCGGAGAGGTATTTATCATTCTAAAAAAATGTCAACTGCCATAGAAACTTATTTATCTCCTAGTTTAACACAAAATAAAACACAAACACAAAATATAAACATAAATAGCAAACCTAAATATCTATTGTAAGTAACCCCAACCCCATACATAAGAATGTGCATTGCCCTCAATACATGACCAACAAGGGTTAGGACATACCTGCAGCACTTCAAGTGCATGAATCATGAGTCGTTGACTCTGTTGCTGCATCGTCAGTTGGAACAATCACATCAAAAGTATCAGGCTATGCTGACATATCTTCCACAGTGGTTGGCTGAGTGAAAAACTCCTCAATATTCTCACCAACATTCAATAGAGGCCTACTAGTTAAGCCTCCCATAGCTCTCACTCTTAATACTTCCTCCACTGGCTCACCCTCCGCTTTCAATAGTCATATCACCTTTTTTATCTTCTCTTGCTCTGCCTTTTTTTTTGACTTCTTGGCTCTTCTTTCTTTATCACTATCAGTTTTTTTCCTCTTGCTTTTATCTTTATTATCGCCATTTTTGTTCCCTTTTTCACTGGTTTTCTAGTGATGTCAAACAGCAGGCCTTCATCTTCAAATTCTTCAGTAGTAGGGTCTGAAGATAACACAATTTGGTGATGCTGCAATATCACAATATCTGCTCTCACCTTGCCCAAATCTTCTTTGAAATCTACAAGATCTGGGGTTGAAATCTCACTCAATCTTACATTAAGATAGTTCTCCAACTTATTAACGTGTCTATGCAAAGTTTAGAAGGGTTCAATTGCCATTTTAATTCTTTTATCCGCAGTAGATTCAAATTGGCCAGCAAACAACTTCAACTGTACCTTGAACCTCTTCCCTTGCTTTACCATTTTCTTAAAATTAAGAGAAGTAAAGGCATACTCCTACACTGGTGTTGCAACTATTAGGTTTTTTTCACTCTTAGGCACTGAAGATGCCCTTGCAGAAAATGTTACTTGTATAGCTTTAGGAATTTACACCTCCATATTTGGCATTAAACTAGTATCAATAAAAGTTATTTACACTTCCTTAGTCCTAACTGGTTTATTTTCAACCCCTGCTCCTTTGCGTAACACTAGCCTAGGCTGATTTTCATCATACTTGATGGGATTCTGAGTTTTTTAAGGAGGAATCTGTTGATCTACACCTACAATCTTAGGTACATGAGCAGCCTCACACAGCTTCATAACTAAACAAATAAAGGTATATGCAGTGTCAGGTCTTGTTGCCTGAATCTTTATTTTATCTGCAATAATTTGCCTAAAGTTCAAGGGAAGCTTAGACATTAAACTTGCTACCAAAACTGCCCTACCTTCATCAATAATGTTGTATCCAACTGTTGGTATCAATCTAGATCATACTACGCCCCACCAAAATATTTCCTCCTGAGTTAGTGAGGCCTTAAAGATCCTTTCATTTGCATTTATCAACCATTCTGGCTCTCTCTCAGCTCTAATATTTTCCAACCAAGGACGTTGTTTTGCCTTTTCCTTCATCCTATAGTAGAATTTTAGAGAAATGATTGAAGAGGTAAAGTTTGGGACATGGAGGAATCTGTTGATAGTGTTGTCCAATAGATCAACCATTACTCCCCTCACTGGGATCGTATTCTTGTTGGGTATGTCTGCAGCTTTCTCTCCTTTCTTACACATATTTTCCAGTGTAGCCTAGTAGTTTTCGTAAAACTCCCAGACTAGTGTGGGGTAAAATGATTCACCTCTCTTTATATTCTATCCCAAGTCATAGTCTTTGAATGCTTTCTCCATCTGGGGGTAATTGCTTAACCCAGTAGTGATGATCCTCATATCTTCACATATTGGCTACTTAATACTTCCTTTTCTTCTTGTCATTCTACCATGGTAGATTTTGTCTTCTATGGGAACCTACCATCAGACACTTTCTCAAACAACAGGATTCTTGCATTTTATCACATCTCCCCTTATCTAAGAAATTTCACAAGTTAGGTGTTCATAAGAAGGATGTTCTGATAAAGGTTCCTAAGAGTTGGGCTGCTCTAAAGATGTATGGTCAGATGGACAGGTGTTCTCCTCCTCAGTATCAACTTCTTCAACCACCACTTCCTCAGGTTGCAGAAGACGTTCAGTTATCTTCAGACTCTGCCTTTTGTTGCGTCTTCAGAGATATGGTTATTCTTCCTGTTGTTAGAGTCATTGAAAAGTTTTTGAGTCCAGTTTTCCGTAGTGACCTTCTTAGCAGCTTTATTTGCTTTTTCTTTAAGAGAAATGATCAATTTTACAGCAAGGATAAAAATGAATACTCACTTAATACAAAACAATAAATAATCAAGAAAAAGCCAATCAATTTCAATGCCACCATTGAAAGGATTTTATCACTATCATTGAGCAAGGGTGTGATGACTTGGTCTGATAAGCCATAACTTATGTGATAGCCCGTCAGCCAAATCATCAACTTTAGGAAGAATGTGATCAGTTTGAACAGCAAGTGATGACTTGGTCTGATAAGCCGTTACTTATCTGATAGTTTGTCAGCCAAGTTCAGCTTCAGGCAGAATGTGAACAGTTTAAACAACAAGTGACGACTTGGTCTGATAAGCCATCACTTATGTGATAGCTCATCAACCCAAAAAAGAATTCTCAACCTACTTTTCTTTCTTTGAAGACTTCAACATAGTCATCATTAAAAATTATGCTTGCCAACATGTAGAATTCGATTCTTGGGATGTAATTTTAAACTTTATTTCTGAATTCAGAATGGGTAACCCTATTTTTCAGTTTTAACAAGAACCTATATGCAAATTCGACTCAATAATCTTGAAAATCTAAAGTTCAGTGGATTTTTACCCAACAATGGAACATTTTTCAACTTTAACAAGTATTTGGTCATGATCAAATTTTAGTGCTGCAATATGTAATGGATCTTGAGTAACCAATTCACTATGTATTACTTAAAATTGATCAATGAACACTTCAAATCCTACAAAATTTACATTATTGGGCAATTATCATTGCTTACCAAAGAAAAAGAGTCAAGCTTGAAACATACCTCTTAGTCGACATAAGTTTCAGGCTTTCATTATGGGGGTTTTCAAGTTGTTCAGACAAGAACAGGTGAGCTTGACTGGTTTCTCAGAGAAGGAGAAGAAGAATTTTTGCACCCTTTTTCACTTGGTTTAGAGAAGATGAAGAAGAAGTAGAATAATGGCTTTTGGAAATAAAACCAACGGGCAAGGCAAAGTGATTGCAATTACATTGCCTATTTTATTTGTTTTCTATAATTATCTATGAAGTAATAAATAAAAAGCAATTAAATATAATAAACTATTAATAAAAAGAAAATAAACTAAAGAAAATAGTGTTGGGAATGTGAAAAGACCAAGGTTAAAGGATATAGGTTGGGTCGGGATGTCTTCTTTGTGCCTAAAATTATGTGATGGTTTATCACTTAGTTTATAGCCCATCACATATCATCATCACCTTAAGGTAGAATGTTGCCCCATTTCGGGTCTTTTAATGACCAGGTGTGACGGCTTATCACAAGTGTGATAGCTGATCAACCTTGGCCATCAGCTCTATCCAAATTATACCTTAATATTGGCTCAACTAATGACCTTGCATAATGCCTTATCATGAGGGTAATGACTTATCAGCTATGGTCATCACCTTAATCAAGAATGATGTCCTTTTTTTCTTAAGTTGACGACGTCAAGTGATGCATCATCAACTGGCTGATAACCCGTCAGCTTTGGTCGTTAGTTCCACTTTACTGACAACATCGATTTTACCTTAACCCTTGCACACCTAAGCAACTCATTACAATCACACACTTTAAAAATTAAACAAGCATACTTACAACATAAAAATTGGGTTGCCTCCCAATAGCACCTGATTTATTGTCGCGCCATGACTTAGTTAGCTTGACTACTAAGACTTTATTGAGATACATAATGGATAATAGCTTTGCATTATTCATTGGACCAATATAGACCTTGACTCTTTTCCTATTAACTTTGAACATACTTCCATCTTTACCTTTGAGTTCCACCACACCTGATGGAAAAACTTTACTTACTTTGAACGACCCAGACCATCTTGACATCAATTTACCAGAAAAGAGTTTAAGGTGAGAGTTGAACAACAACACCCAATCACCAGCTTTAAAATCTCTCTTCTCTATTCTTCGATCATGGTAATTCTTTATTTTTTCTTTGTACAAATCAGCTATTTTGTAGGCTCCAAGACGGAATTCATCCATTTTATTTAGTTGTACTAATCTTAACTCAGTTGCTTCTTTCAAGTTCATGTTTAGTTATTTAAGAGCCCACAAGGCCTTGTGCTCTAGCTGAATCGAAAGGTGATACGCTTTGTCATAGACCAACTGATATGGTGACATCCTAATAAGTGTCTTGAAAGAAGTTTGATATTTCCATAAGGCATCATCGAGCTTTCGAGACCAATCTTTTTGGCTTGCCTTCACTGTCTTAGCTAAAATTGCTTTTATCTCTCTGTTTAAAGCTTTCACTTGCCTACTAGTTTATGGGTAATATAGAGTAGCAACC
Source organism: Capsicum annuum (assembly GCF_002878395.1). NCBI lineage: Eukaryota > Viridiplantae > Streptophyta > Magnoliopsida > Solanales > Solanaceae > Capsicum > Capsicum annuum. The sequence goes on from NC_061119.1 coordinate 184,787,637, forward strand.
TTGTTTTACTTCACATTGTATTTAAACAAAGCAACTTAGAATGTTTTGTTTCAAAAGTGGGATCCCCCATCGCTAATGATAATTCTTGGCACTCCAAAATAAGAAAAGATGTTCTTTTTTAGAAAAGCCACCACTCTCTTGCCTTTGTTGTCAGCCAAAGCAACTGCTTCAACCTATTTTGACACATATTCCATAGCTACCAAGATATATTTTAGTCTATAGGATCTCTAAAATGGCCCCATGAAATTGATACCCCAAACGCCAAATAGTTCAACTTCAAACATCTTCGCCATGGGAATCTTATGATACTTCGATATTGACCCTTGTCTCTGGCATTAGTCACATTTCCTCATGAACTCATATACATCCTTGAATAGGGTTGGCTAATAGTATCTATTCTGCAACACCTTTCTTACAGTATGGTCAGTTGTATAGTGAGCTTCAACAGGAGAAGCGTGACAAGCTTCTAGAATACCCAACATGTCTATCTCTGGGATACACCACCTAATAATATTATTCGGACACCTCTAAAATAAATATGGCTTATACTAAAAGTATTATGTAACATAAAAAAGAAACTTCTTTCTTTGGTGAAAGGAAATATTCTCTTGGACAATCTCACACACCACATAATTTGCAAACTCCGTGTACCAAGGTACTCGTTTGAGAACAGCATCCAAGATTTTTTCCTCCAAAAATGTATCATCAATTTTGAGCTCATCCTTGACTGCTTGATCTCCCTCAAGTCTAGACAGGTAATCTACAATTTATTTTTGCATCATTTTCGATCTTTGACTTCAAAGTCAAACTCTTAAAGGAGCAGCACCCACCTGATTAGCCTTGGCTTTGCATCCTTTTTTTCCATCAAATAACTCAAAGTAGCATGGTCTGTATGCACCACCACTTTAGTCCACAGTAAATAAGCACAGAACTTCTCAAATGTATAAACCACCATAAGAAGTTCCTGCTAACGGTAGTGTAATTCTTCTGGGCCCCATTCAATGCCTTACTTGCATAGTAAATAGGATGAAATATCTTATCCTTATTTTTTCCAAGCACATTCCCAAGCACTACTCTACTTGTGTCGCTTATGATTTCACATGGTTTTGACAATTCTGGTGCAATAATGATTGGTGCAGCAACTAGCTTCTCCTTAAGGCAATCAAATGCATTCTTGTACTCTTTGTCAAATATGAACTTGGTCTTCTTCTCCAAAATATTTCATATTTGGTTTGCAATTTTGGAGAAGACTTTTATAAATCACTGATAGAAGCCTGCATGACCAAGGAAACTCTGCACTCCCTTTACTAAAATAGTGGGTGGTAGTTTCTCAATAACTTTTATTTTAGCTCAGTCAACTTTGATTCCCTTGGATAAAATTTTATGATCAAGGACAATGTCCTCCTTCACCATGAAGTGGCATTTCTCCCAATTTAACAAGAAGTTGAACTCCTCGCATCTTTGTAATGCTCTTCTCAGATTAACCAGACACAACTCAAAAGAATCACCTACCACTGAGAATTCATCCATAAAAACCTCCAAGGTGTGCTCCACCATATCAAAAAATATAGACATCATGCACCGTTGAAAAGTAGTAGGTGTGTTACATAAACCAAACCGCATCTGCTTCAAAGCAAGAGTACCATACGGGCAAGTGAAATCCATCTTCTCCTGATCTTATGGAGAAATAGAAATCTGGTTGTAGCCTAAATACCCATCCAACAAATAATACCAACCTCTTCTAACCAACCTATTAAGAATTTGATCTATAAAAGGCATCGGGAAGTGGTCCTTCAAAATCCATGAGTTGAGCTTACAATAGACCATGCAAAATCTCCACCCTATAACTGGACTGAGTGGAATCAACTCATTCTTTTTATTTTCCACTATAGTCATGCCTCATTTCTTGGGCATAGATTGGATGGGGCTTACCTATTTACTATCCGAGATGAGATATACAACTCCTGCATCAAGCCATTTAATGATCTCTTTCTTAACCACTTCTTGCATTGGTGGATTAAGGAGATGTTGGTTCTTAATGGTTGGTGTGAAATCCTCCTCAAGATAAATATTATGAGTGAGGATACTGGGAGAAATACAAATAATATCGACAATAGTCTGACCAATAGCCTTTTTATATCTTCTAAGCACAAAGATAAGTGCCTCAACCTGGTGCTCAACCAAATCCATAGCAATAATTACAGGTAAAGTGTTTCCACTGCTTAGAAACACATCCGTAAATGTCCTAGCAACTCCTTTAACTCTAATACCAGTGGCTCTTCGATAGATGGCTTACTCGGTAGTGTTGGCAGATTTTTCAAGTCCAAATTTAGCTTCTTGGGAGCATATGAATACAATCCCATTCCCGTCAGGGCACAGACTATCTCTTTATATTCTTCAATACCTTCGGTATCAAAGTTCATTAAGACTACAGCTAAAGGTTCAACATCAAACTTCTCCTCTATTGTCACTTCTCATTCATCCTCATAATAAAAATCAATAATAGAGAATGCACTCATCTCTTTAGGTTGCTTCATAAACTGGCACACATCAAAATAAACTACCTCATTATTAATCTTGAACAGCATCTCATTAGCCGTTAAATCAATAAGCATATTTTTTGTTGTGAAGAAAGGTATACCTAAGATTATGGGTACCTCAAAATTCACCTCACAATCTAGAATAACAAAATCCACAGGATATAAAGATGGCCACCTTAACAAGCACATCAGACAATATCCCCACTGGCCACTTCACCAACCTATCTACCATCACTAATTGCATATTTGTGGGTGTAGGATCTCCTAAACCCAACTTCTTATACACAGTAAAGGGCATCAAGTTAATACTTACTCCCAAATTGCATAATGCCTTAGCAAAATTAAGAAAACCTATAGTGCAAGAGATAGTGAATGTTCCTGGGTCTGCTTTCTTTTGCACCAAGGACCTTGTTGAAATGGCACTACAATGGTAAATATTATCCACCAGTTCGTCACTCACTGTTTTATTCTTCATCATAGGGTCTTTCATAAATTTAGCATATCCAAGCATCTGCTCCAGTGCCTCAACCAAGGGTACATTCTCTGTTAGCTTCTTTAGCATTGCCATAAATTTACTAAACTTTATGTTATCTTCCTTCTTTTTCAATTGATGAGGACTGGGTGGTGGTGGTTTTGGGAGAGTAGTAACCACCGCCTCCTTTTTCTTTCCCCTTCTCTTTTTCTATATCATCCTGCTGATGGTTAGATATGACCGCATTACCATCCAATTTCTCAAACTCCACTGGATAGGTTTCATCATTTTCTGCACTATCTTCAATCACATCATTATTCACAGCTTTGCCCACAGAAGGGCAAAGTAATACTTTACCACTCCAAGTGGTAATTACCATAAAAGAGCAATCAGTTTGAGGGTTTTTCACTGTGTCACTTGTCAATGTACCGCTCTTTCTCTGATTAAGTACTATTGAGAGTTGGATTATCTGCTGCTCCAACTATTTGATAGAAGTTGATAGTGAATTTACTATATGAATCATGGTGGATAAGTTACTTTTCATCATCGTCACCCCATTATTGGTCTCCTTAAATCCCTTTAACAGCTTCTCTATCATACCCTCCATGGATATTTTGCCTGAACTAGTAGTAGCATTATTTCAATTTCTAGGGGGTACATGCAGTCCACTTCTGTCATTCTTGTTCTTCCAACTTCCTTGCTCCCTATCCTTGTAACCAAATTTATCATAATAGTTCCAAACTTGATTCCCTTGGCTATTGCCTAGGAAACCCCCCTAATTATTTAGATAGTTGGCCTCCTCTTCTGAATCTAAATCAGCTATGCTCTGTGACCCAACAGTATTCACCTTCTCGGACTTCCCTAATAATAAATGTTTGGTAAGTAGATTCATCTAGGTTTTCATGTGTGCCACATCTTGGTCATATTCTTCCTTTCTCTTGCATTGCTCTGCAGTCATTCTACTAGATATGGTAGATCTTGCTACCTCAGAATCGCTAGTATGACATGCCCTACTCTATTTGGGCATCTTATCAAGCATTTTAGAAGCTTCAGGCAATGTAAGATCCACAAATGTTGCTTTTATGGCATTATCGACAACCGGTTTCATAATAGAATTCAAAGCTCTATATAGAGTCTCCATCAAATGAACTTCATTCATTTTATGATTGGGATACTGCATCAACTTTTTCTTGAACCTCTCCTAAGTCTCATGAAGTGCTTCAGTTGGGAGCTACCTAAAATTATTGATCTCGTCCCTCAACTGTAACATCCTAGATGGTGGAAAGAACCTTTTTAGGAAAGCTCCTTTCAAATGCCTCCAGTTTGTTATAGAATCAATAGTCAACCCATTAATCCATAATGTCGCCCCCCCAGATAGAGACAATGGAAATTAGTATAGTCGTACGGCATTCTACCCTACTCCTGGATTATCAAAAGACTTACAAACAGTGACAAAATTCACTAAATGCATATTGGGATCATCACCCAGAAGTTTACCAAATAGTCATTTCAGATGAAGTAGTTGAATCATCGTATTCATGATGTTGAACTTAGCTCTAAGTGCCAAAGGTGGAAGAATAATAGCTTTGGTTGCACCAGATACATCCATCTAGTCCTTATCCTCCTCAAGATCAAATTGCACAGGCTGTCGATCATGTCTTACTCTAAAAGGATAATTTCTATTCATATTGTGGTTCACAGGTGCAGCCATATTTTCTGCACTCCTTTGGTTAGTAGAATTAAACAAATTGTCATCTCCCAAGTCTTCATCATCTAGATTAGGATGACGCATTGGTTGACCATCATTTTGTTGGTTTAGCTGAGCGCTAGCCAGAGTGGCTAGTCTATCTGCTTCTTATTAGTCTAGTATTATTCCAATCAACTATGGTTCCAGATTAAAAGGTAATAGTGGTTCCACTAACCTTCTGGTTCATGGTATATACAACATAGAATCTGTAAAAACTAAAAACAACAAATAAACATAAAATTTAGAAAACTTTAACTATGAGTCAATTATCATAAATATACTTAAGTGACGATCGTATCCCCCAGCAATGGCATCAAAATTTGATACACCTAAATTATAACTCTCTTATGATAGAATAAGTGGTTATTGTCAAATATATAACCCAGATAGGTTGGGGTTGAATCCCACAAGGAATATGGTGGTAATTTAAGTTATTCATGAGTCAATCGACTGATAGTTAATACCTTCCTATAAATGGGGTTCAGATATTAAACAAAAGTTATTGTTCACTTTGATTCAACACTTACAATTAATTTTTCAATGTTTCAAATTAATGTTATGGGAAAACCAGTGGTGTGTTCACTATAAGTATTGGTACTTGATGTACATTAGTTATGGCTATAGATTCTTGTGACGTAGGAGCAGAAGAATATCAATATCAAAGAACCATCTAAATTTCTCTCGACCTATTTAGACATTCAATTACCAAATTCGTTCGAACTTAGGAAATCCATATACTTAACCAGATTTTATCTCAAGTTGATTAACCTTGTTACAACATTAATCATTTGATGTAAGTTTAATGCTTCCAAATCTCCGTTGATAATTCACTTCCTATTAGATTGATTTCTTACTTCAAGCAAATCAATAATTAGGTCTATTCTATTGTTTGCAACCAATAGACAACATGCACAACTGAAGAACTATGAAAAAGTCTAGTGCCTTGAAAATCTTAATCAACTAATGAATTTACAAGACCAAACTCATAGATCCCACAACTCGGGTTAAGAAGATTAGCTACTCATGATATAGAAAGCAACAACATATATTGAATTCATAATTCGATAGCTGTCAACTTAAAAATGATGAAGATATATAATCGTTCTTCCTTCTAAAATCATAAGTGAATTCTCAAAACCACAATAAAAATCCCAAAAACTTAATTTGAAAATTTTAGAGAAAACTATTGAAAAGTTGTTGTTCTATATAAGTATCAAGATGCCATTGAAAACCTAAGACTTTTCCTTAAATACTCCAGATAATTTTGGTTTTAAATTTCAAATCCCAGATTTTTCGCGCATAGCTGACGAACTTCTATAACGGCTTATCAGGGAGTTGACGACTTATCAAACCAAGTCGTCAACTCCTCTTTTGAATCCATGTTTACTACTTATAGGTGATGACTTGATCTAATGGCTTATCAGGAAGTTGACGACTTATTAGGTTAAGTCATCAACTCTTCACTTCAGCTCTTGTACACTGCCTTTATCTGACAACCTTTCTGGTGACTTATCACAAAGTTGACTACTTATCAGACAAGTCATCAACTGTGATCTTCATGTCTTATTTCTCAAAATTCATCATTCTTGATGTAGTTTTCATAGGTTTTCATACATCTTGACTTACCTTCAATATCACAGAGAATATAGTCAAAAATAACAAAAGTTACTTACTAATTTACAATTATTCGTAGTTAAAAGCCTTAAATGTTCTAGCACAAATCTTGCACATCAGTCCACTCCAGTAGGTGTCTCTATTGTAGCCAGGCAGGTATACAGGAACTATCCGGTCATAATATCCCAGAAAGTCACTTTAATAGATTTTGTGATGTTAGAGATGACTAATTTTTATGTCATTCTCGGCATGGATTAGATCCACTCATGTTATGCCTCAATTGATTAAAGAATTACGGTCATTCAGTTTCAGTTTCTGAATAAATGAGTCCTTTAATGGAGGGGTAGTACTTCATCTCTTAGGGGTCAGCTTGTTTTATATCTTAGAGCGAGAAAAATGATATCCAAGGGCTACGTTTACCATCTTGTTTGAGTTAAAGACTCCAGTTATGAGACTGCCAATCTTGAGTTAATTTTAGTAATGAGAGAATTTCCAGATGTGTTCCCTAAAGACCTTCCCAGAGTTCCTCCCAAAAGGAAATTGACTTTGAGATAAAACTTCTTCTAGCTACCCAGCCTATCTCTATTCTGCCAAACAAAGTAGCTCCAACTAAACTCAAAAAAATAAAATAAAAGTTAAAAGACCTCCTAGACAAGGTATTCATTAGGCTCAGTGTTTCCTCATGGGGTGCTCCATAACTTTTCAAGCATAAGAAATATGGTTCCCATAGAATATGTATCGATTACCACTAGTTGAACAAAGTCACCATCAAGAATAAATATCCACTCCTTAGAATCAATGACTTGTTTGACCAACTTCAGGGTGCCAATTATTTCTCTAAGATAGACCTTAAATTTGGATATTATCAGCTCAGAATCAGAGAATGTGACATTCCAAAAAGAACTTTCAAAACTTAGTATGGTCAATTTGAATTCCTAGTCATATCTTTTGGACTAACGAATGCCCCAATAGCTTTCATGGACTTGATGAACAAAGTGTTCAAACAATACTTGGATATGTTCATCATAGTCTCCATTGATGACATTCTTGTCTATTCTCATAGTGAAAATGATCACGCAGACCATCTCAAATTGTATTGCAGACTCTTAGAGCACATTTATTGTTCACCAAACTCAATAAGTGCAAATTTTGGCTAAGATTAGTAGAGTTCCTTGGCTATATTATTTTTGGTGATGGCATTAGGGTTGATCCTTAAAAGACTGAAGCTGTGAGAAATTGGCCTAGGCTCATCTCTCTGATAGATATTAGGATTTTCTAGGGTTTGGTTGGCTATTACTGATGGTTTGTTGAAGGGTTTTCATATATTATGTCTCTCATATCTAGATTAACTAAGAATAAAGCCATGTTTAAGTGGCCAGATTCTTATGAGAAGATTTATCAAGAGTTGAAGACTCGACTCACCTCAGCCCCAGTTTTGACATTGCTAGATGTTTCAGAGGGATTTGTTGTTTACTGTTATACTTCTAGAGTTGGTCTTAGTTTTTTGTTGATGCAGAGAGGTAAGATCATAGCCTATGCCTCTAGACAACTTAAACCTTATGAAAAGAATTATCCTACCCATGATCTTGAGTTAGCTGATGTTGTGTTTTCCCTAAAAAAATTAGAGGCATTATCTCTAGGGGGTGCATGTTGATATGTTCACGGACTACAAAATCTTGCAATATGTGTTTTCACAGAAATATTTGAATTTTTATCAGAGAAGATGGTTGGAGTTGTTGAAAGACTACGATATGAGTGTTTTCTATCACCCGGTCAAAGCCAATGTAATGGCAGATGCCCTTAGTAGATTGTCGATCGATCATGTTGAGAATGATAAGAAAAAGTTAGTTTAAGAGGTTCATCAGCTTTCTAGATTAGGTGTTTGGTTTTTTGATTTAGTTGAGAGTAGTGTTTGGGTTCAGAGTAGTTCAGAATCTTCATTGGTTTCTGAAGTAAAGGAGAAGCGGGATACGGATCCCAGTTTAGCTAAGTTGAAAGAATCTATGAAAGACTAGAAAGTTGAGGTTTTCTCCCAATGGGAAGATGGTATATTGCATTGTCAGGGTAGACTATGTGTTCCATATGTTTATGATTTGAGGCAGCAAATTCTTATAGAGGCACATGGTGCGCATTACTCTATTCACCCAGGATCCACTAAGATGTGCCACGATTTGCGATTAATCTATTGGTTGAGTGGTATGAAGAAGGATATTGTAGAGTTTGTAGCTACATGTTATATCTATCAACAGGTTAAGGTTGAGCAGCAAAGGCCTAGTGGCACCTTACATAAGTTTAGCATTCCCACATGGAAGTGTGAAGAGGTGAACATAGATTTTGTGACAGGCTTGCCTCGTACATTTCATCTGTATGATTCTATATGGGTCATTATAGATAGAATGACCAAATCAGCCCATTTTTTTCCAGTTCATACTTCAAATTTAGCTGAGGATTATGCCAACCTTAATCTCAGAGAATTGGTTAGGTTGCATCGAATCCCTTTTTCTATCATTTCAGATAGAGGTACTCAATTTACCTCTCACCTGTAATGGCTTTTCAAAAGGGTATTGGCACCCAATTTCATCTCAGTACAGTTTTTTATCCTCAGACAGATAGTCAGGCAGAGAGGACCATTCACACCCTAGAGGATATGTTAAGGATGTATGTTCTCGATTTCAAGGGTAGTTGGAATGATCATTTACCCTTAATTGAGTTTTCCTATAATAACTGTTATCACTCCAGCATGGAGATAGCTCCATTTGAGGCTCTCTATAGGAGGATATATAGATCTTCTATTGGTTGGTTTGAGATAGGTTAGGCTGTAGTATTAGGGCCTGATTCAGTGTTTGATACAATGGAAAAACTTTAGTTAATCAGGAAAAGGCATAAGACAGCCCAAAGCCGACAGAAATCCTATACAGATGTAAGGAGAAGAGATCTTAAGTTTGAGATTGGTGTCTTGGTCTATTTAATAATCTCTTCCATGAAGGGACTGAAAAAATTTGGCAGAAAAGGGAAGCTTAGTGCCTGATATGTTAGCCTTTACAAAATTTTGAGCCATTTTGGGAAGGTACCATATGAGCTTAAATTACCTATACCATATGAGCTTAAATTACCTATAGTTTTGGAATCTGTGCATCCAGTGTTTTATGTTTCCTTGTTAAAGAAGTGTATTAGTGACTCAGCTATATTAGTTTCGTTTGAGGATATGGAGGTTAAGGATAGCCTTTCCTTCGAAGAAATCCCAAAGGAGATTCTTGATTGTCAGACTCGTAGACTGAGAAACAAAGAAGTTCCCACAGTGAAAGTTCTTTGGCAGAATCAGACCATTGAGGGAGCCATTTGGGAAGTAGAATTAGATATGTGTACCAAGTAGCCTCATTTTTTCTCCGCGAATTCAAATTTAGCTTAAGGTAATGATTTTTCCTCAGATTAACTCTCTTCAGTTTTCAGTTTTAGTTGTGTACTCCATCTCATGTCATTGCATGCATTCACGAATGTCACTTTAGTCCACGTATTATGTTTCAAACTCAATTATATTCTCACGTTCCCATTCATTCATGTTCGGTGCATGATCTCAGATTCTTTAGTACTCCCAGCTAAACTAGGCTCATTCGAGGATAAATGTTCCTAAGGGGGTGATATTACAATATTCTGAAAATCCAGACCAATAATAGAACCAAGCTTCAAGCTCATGCAAACTAAAATATGGTGCTTTGGCAGTTTTAGGACTGAGTTTGATGTATATTAAGGCCTCAAATGACTCCTACCTTTTAGATCAATCAAAATATCCCTTACCAATTGAGTTATTGGAAAAAATGTTTCTATAGTCCACTTCAAACGAGCATAACTTTTATATTACTAAGAGTTTTTCATCTCAACACCCACCAACAAACAGATAATGAATTACCTTTCCAAATATACAAATTTTGCCTTAATTTAATATCGAGGTAATAAGTTATGCTCATTTTACCAGAGAAGTGACTGTCTGTCAAGCTGCAACGACCAAGGAGATGGACCATCAAGCCCGTGATGGAACATCAACCCAGAACATTAAACATAGGTAGAATGGTTAAATTTTGTACATATACTGACGGTTGGAGTGATGTTCAGTCACCAGAGAGACGGTCCATCACCCAGATAGTCAACCAGGGCTGTTCAGTGATTAAATGACGTTTTAAATGGGTTTTTTTGTATTTTTCCACCATTTTTAACCCCTATGTCTATCAACTTACAAAATATGAACTCCTCATTCACTCTCAACATCAAATTAGGATTTTCTTTCAAGATCATTCCCCAAGAACAAGCTTCAAGCCCTTCTTTAAGAAAACCAAGAAATTGTGCTTCCCAATCCAAGAACGTTCAAGAAAAATTATTTCACTTACAACATTAAATCTTTAAGGAATGTTAGATATTCATTCATAGGTCCTTTTCACCCATGGAGTCCAAGAACCCATTTTCAAATTTAAAGTTATGATCTTTATGTGTTAATATGCGTTATATCCATGGAATTTCTTGAATTTTGATTATGTATCATGTTTACAAATTATTATTTTTTTTAAATTGCCTTAGATACGTTCGAATAGTGATATTCACATGTTAAATCCTTAACCCATGTTTTTATAATTGAAATTATGTGATTATTACATGATTTAACTATTCCCATGCTTTAATGTATGACCCCTATGTATTTGATGAAATGCCTAGATTAATGGGTTTTGAATAATGACTACTTATGATGTCCTCAAAGTTGTATTATGGTTATATTGTTATTGCTATCAAGCCCTGGGGATTATGAATACCTGAAAACTTAATTGTTTACTTAGTCTCAGTATCTTCAGAATGGTTTCAAATATGTTATGAGCTTTATTAGTTCAAGCAGTTATCATAATCAGTTAAACTTAGATCAACTCAGTATTCTAAGTCAGTTCATTTAGGAGTAGGATTTAGTACCGAGCGAATGCAGGGATGACATTTTCCCCATCAATAAAGTAGTGTCATTTATGGCAGTCCTTGTATTCCAAAACTATGTATTCAGTGTAGAATATGGGGAGTCACCCATCAGTTTAGGCTTGACTTTCTCTCAGGGGTTGCCCATCAATTTAAGCTTGACACCCTGGTCCTTCGGGATATCAGTTTAGTGGATCCACATAGCCATTGTTAGTGCCTATGGCACGGTATTGACACCCTTCCAACTGGGTCATAGGTTGCACCCCAATTAGCTCATATTAGGGCATGTCGGTTAGATGATAGCTCCCACAGTCTTAGAGCAGTATTCAATATATAGTTCAATTTCAGGTTTGCTTTACCATAGCATACAGTTACTAGTTATTCAGTTATCTGTATGTCAGTATTTTAATTTACAGACTATTTTAGAAGTATATTATGTGCTTAGTCATGCATTCTCAGATTTCATAGTTTTCATGCATTTATATTTAGTTACCTCATGTTTTTTATTCAGTCAATTACTATTCATGCACATGAACCCTTGTATATTAGCCCAACCTTATCTAGAATACCAGTACATTCAAAGTATGAATCGCATATGTAACACCCCGCATTTCAGGCTAGAATAAAAACCATGACTCTGGTGCTTTGATAATCCCAAATCCATAAATCCTATGCCAATATGTCATGCTAATTATTTTCATAGTATGTTAATCCATTCAAGCTTGAATTTAGACCATAGAGGTCCTTCAACTCAAGGACGAGTTGAAACTATTTTGATCGATTAAGTTTTAGTGGATGTTGTAATTTGTGTCAACTTCTGTTGACCATAACTCTCTATATATGTCAAATTAGAGAGCCTACTATGCGTGAAATGATAGTTCTTTGAGTTATCTTTCAATCGATACCAATTTTGCTAAAATCCGACACCCGAGTAAGAAGTTATGGTCTTTCAAAGTAGTAGGCGGTGCCTATGTAAACATAGGTGATAGCATAGGAGGCGCCTATGTAAACATAGGTGATAGCATAGGTGGCGTCTATGTAAACATAGGCGATAGCATAGGCAGTGCCTATGTAAACATAGGTGATAGAATAGGCAGCGCCTATGTAAAGTTTTCAAGTGACTTAACCACTCTATTTTTGGGACAAAATGGTCCTTTTCCACCCTTACTTTGCCCTAAACACAAAATTCAGTTCCAAAGACCCCAAAATATACCTTCATTCATCAAAAAGTGCTCAAGGATTCTCCTTGGGGTTTCAAAATAAAAAAAACCCAAGTAGTTTAAGATTCAACCATGGGTTTTCAAAACAAATTGAAGATTTAGAATCTCTGCAACGTAGGCTTCAAGAAGCCCTAATATTTGTAGTAATCGAAGTACGTGGGGTTATCCAAAAATCTTTTGGGTGTAGTTTTATGAACATGCATGCTTTTAAATGGGGGTTTTCAAAAATAACTTGCTCTTATTATGATTTCTAAGTCGTTTTTTTAAGGTCATGGGAATTGTTTGCTTATAAAATTCAATGGTTGAAACTATGCATATGTGATTTGAGATTTTCCATGAAAGTTTGATAAATATGAATGGTAAATTGCTTTCAAATTCCCATGATACTATTTCGATACCCCATATTATACTATGACCAATAAAAGAGAGCATGAATTTGAAATAATTATTGTCCATTACTTGTAAATGATTAAAATATCTTGATTTTTACATGATTATGCATATGTTGATGTGATATTGATGACTTTCAAGTTGCGTATGATGATACCCTACAAATAAGATATGTGATTAAATCATATGAAATTTGAATGCATTGATTTTACATGAGATTGGTGGATGCTCGAAGAAGGCATTTGAGTGTAAGGGATCATCGCTGGAAACCGTGTTTGTCGACATGAAAATTTGGTACCCTTCTTTGTGATCTTGCGTACCTGACTTTATTTCATTCTCAAATTAGGACTATGGTTAGGAGCCCTGCTTTGTGATATTGTGCACTACCATTGGGTCGAGACACCCTGCTGTGTGATCTTGTGTGTCTTCCCCTCACTTATACTCTAATCTCGGCGGCAACCAAGGTTTAATAGTTGGTGTAAATGTGATATGTAGGGTATTCCACCTAGCTCAGCTGCATTACATTGCTTTTGAAAACAATTTCACTACGCCCATGTGTTTGCAAATGATTTGATATGTAACGACTTTATAATGGCTCTCAACTATATTTGTAAAAATATTATGTTTTGTTTTGATATCTCTGCATACCAGTACTTTTGTATTGACCCCCTTCCCTCCCAGCTTTAGAGGCTCAGTCTAGGGGTCCAAAAAATTAGTAAATTTCCTCAGACAGATTCGCAGAGTCACTTGGTGAGCCTTCTATATTTTGGAAGGCCTGATATTTGGAAGTTTCATTTATCATTTATTAGTTTTGGGTGTACTGGGGCCTTGTCCTAGTTTTCCGATAGATATTTATTTCAGTCATGTAGTAGAGATTTTGCAGATGTTATAGAGATATTGTGTTGAGATTGTAGGACATTATTCCCCATTATTGCTTTTGTATAATTCCTGACCATGTTTTTGTAATATTGTTTATCTTCCACATTTTTCATCATATAAATTATATGCATGATTACCAAACAGATAGAGGTGTTTTGGGCCTTTATGGTTCGGGATACTTGTCACGGCCAGGGCTCTAGTTTGGATCATGAAAAACTTGGTATCAGAGTATGGTTCATGTTCCATAGATGTTTACAAAATTATGTTGGGTAGAGTCTTATTTATGGGTGTGTAGCATACTACACTTATAAGCAGGAGGCTACTAGGCTTTTAGGAATGTCTCTCTTTCTTCTTGTTCTAGTTTGTGCAATAGAGTCAGAATGTCCCTCTTTCTTACTCAAATTCGTGCTATGGTGTCGCCCATATGAAAGTAACTGTCATCCCAATTCTTTACTTACTCAGATATTCTCAGACGTGTCTCATCATTGGGTCGATTCAAGTGCAGAAGTTTAGAGTCTAAATAGTATTGTCCCTTCGGATCGCGTCATAATTATGCAAGGACTTGATAAGAGTCCATTATTGCTTTAGAGTGCATGGGTTAAAGTGTAAACCTTGATCTTAATAAAATCGTGCTTTTCAGCCTTCTGTATTGAGTATATTCGGCCCTTTTCAAAAATTTATGTTGCAGATGTCATGCTTAAGGGAAAAGATGTGTAGTAGAAGTGTTGGAATTGTATTTCCACCAAAACAGTAGTATAAGTTAAAGTGTCAGTGTCATGACCTGTTGGTAGCTAGTAGGATGTGTGGATTGTATGATAATCTGTGGGGGAAATATTTGACTTAGATTTTTATCTATACAAAGTAAGATGTGTATTCTCAGATTATGGAATATTGTGTGATAAGTTTCTATCTCTTGAAAATATTTTATTATTGTGTTGATGAAACTAAAAAAGTCTATTGAAGCCGTGTGGGGCTCTTTTGATTCACTAGCAAAGTTGACTTGCCATTCATCCCATTTTCTTGTTCAAAAAAAAATCAAAGTCTAGTGAAGCCGTGTGAGGCCTATTTCAATTCACTAGCAATTTGTCGTTCAACGTGTTGTTCTTGTATTGGTTGAATATATGTATAGCTGAATCTTTTTGCATGAGATAGAGTTGGTAATGAAATGATTTGTCCTTGTGTGTAATTAGTAGAAGGTAGAGAAGGAGTTGTTGGTCAGGGTGATTTGCTGGTTGCTTGAATGTAAAAATGGCTATATTAGCGAGTAAGTTATGATTATAGACTCATGGTTGTTTGAGGAATTTGAAGGTAGTGCATATGTATGCTTGGGTAAGTAATTGTGATGTGAGAAAGCAGCATAAGTAAATATGATTGTACGGGGTTATAATATAAGTATAAGGTTGACCATGTCTTTTATGAGGCTTTAAACCCGTTGACCTTCTTTTCATTGGTAATTGTAAACTAGTGCTACTTGTGAGAAGGTATGTAGTAGATTTTTGAGATATTTGGGTAGAATGTCCCAATTTGATGGATTAGTATATTTATATTATGTTGCAGTCTTCATTGATGGTAGATGATTGATACTAAACTATATGCTTGAATTTAAATGGTGTGGTGGTAAATAGTGGCAAAAGTTTGATGATGCATGTTTTGTGGGATTAAATTAGTAGGCTTGAAGTGCTGAAATAGTACATGCTAATGGATTATGATAAGGAAAACCATTAGGTCATGATCGATTAATGTGGTTATGAAGTTCTAGTGCACTAGTGTTTCGTGATGTTTATTTATAGTTTCCAAGTGAAAATTTTGTGTGAGGTTGGGTTGTAAATCATGCATAGCACTAGATATTAAGTTTGAATAGTTGATGTCCATGAAGGTGGATGTGAAGATTTCTTGGTTAATGAATACTAGTTGTATAGAAGTGATGTAATAGGCTTGAACGGTGCATGCAATAGATTAAGTTTATTTGATTCATAGTGATGTATGATATAGTATGTGTGATGTAGAAATATGCCTAAGGTGACATGAGGTTAAGGCATTCTTTCTAAGGCTATTACATATTGTGTGTGGCTAGTAGTACCGTTGAGTTGCTAGATGGGGAAAGACTAGTTGATGTTATATGGGTTCTAAATAGTTAGGTTAAAGAGTTTTGATTAATAGTTTTGAGCCTTTTATATGATCTTGATTCTCATAGTAATAAGGCATAAGTTGGGAGTCGCAATTTTAGTACTATGTCAAAAGTGGTTTGGTTCATTAGAGGCTTGGTGATATCCATGTCATGATATCCATGTTAAGTGTTAGAATCTAAGTTTGAGTTTTGAAATTTGAACCGATAGAAATAAGTGTGCAAACTAATGTATCCCAGAAGGTAGTCATTCTGGTTAAGTTCTATGATATGCATGCATTGTCATTTTTTTCAGACCCTAGAGTGCAGTAAGTGTATTTTAGTTAGAATCTGGTAAAGGATCTCCCAAACTCTAAATAATGACGTGAAGCTGAGGGGGAGATGATAGAACGAATAACTAAGTAAGGATCTTAGATTCTAGTAGTGATGCACTATGATTTAGAACATCAGAAAGTGAGGGTGGATCTCAACCCATTCCTACCTCAGTATTTTTTTTGTTACTCGGATGCTTACTCATGCCTTACAATTCAGTTCCGTGATCATAGTTCATGATTCCGGTATCTGATAGAGAGTCACGTACTCTTCCAGTTCCAAGATAATGAGTTCTAGTTCACTCAAGTATTTCGAATCACATTCCTTATTTTATGAACTCTAGTTGAGGTCATGCAACTCATGACGTATTTACTCACTCTTTATATTATGCTCAGTCCCGTATAAAGATCTTTTCATGCTTGAGGGTCTTATGTTTTAACCTTTTAGTGACCCTTCCTATGCAATGATAGTGGTGATGATGTAAATGTTGTTGTTGATGGAAGACCATAGTATGCTTGTTTAGATAAGGCCAAAAGTATGAAGTAAGATTCAGGGTCAATTTTTTGATACATGTAATGGTTAGTGGAAAAGTTTGTGTGCGTATGTCTTAGGGTAGTGCGTGGGAGTTATATTTACAATAGTTTAGAAACTATGTGAAGTATGTGTTTATGGGTGGTTTCCTTGAAGTTGACATGAGGTTATAAATTAGGCTTAAATAATATTTTGGAATTGTAGTTGAAGGTCGCAATATGCATTAGCGACTTCATATTAAGAGTTCAGAGTAGTCATTGAAGTGGTAAGGCATGTTATACTTAGGATGTGATCTTTAAAAGATATATAGAAGGTGGCATCATATGGTTTAGAATAATAGCGTGGTCTGGCATGTTGTGTTTTTTTTGTGACTTAGAGTTAGACTTGATCACAGTGAAGGGATTAAGTTATTTTCAACATCAGTAGAAAGATTTGTCAATGCTCATATGAAAATTTTAAGCTGAGTTGAATGAATATGATATTTATAGGGAATAGTATAGTTAAGGGATATTGGGGAAGTGCGCTAAGCTTGAAAGTAAGAAGTTGTATTGCCAATGGTCTGAAAATTCTATCCTAATCTATGAGTTATATGTCTATATTCCAGACTGCAGAGTAGTGCCAATGTTGTGATTCCCTCAGTTAGATGTCTTGTGTAATCTATAACCAAGATTCACGGCTCCCTATTACCGCTAAAATTTCTTTAGAAAATTATGCTGAAGAGAACTCCAGTTAAGTATGAGGGTGTAGTATAATTCAGTCTATATGGACAATAAGTCAGTTTAGCAGTCAGATTGGCATGACTTGTTTTCTCGTCTTTACACTTATTCATGCTACTCGAAATCTCAGATATGCTACTATTCCAAGATAGAGTATACCAGTATTTACGAGTATAGCCCAGTTCATGCTCCATGCATTAAATTCAGATTTCAGATGTTCATTTATCATTCAATTCGTAGGTGCCCTGCGCATTGCCTCAGTTTTTTGAGTATCTTAGTGAATTAAGCATTCATAGAGGGGCATAGGGTCCCAAGGGGGAGATACCCCATTCAGCTGCATGCATAGATTCTTATTACAAGCTCCGCACCAGTTATCATCGCGTATTTAGCCATACATTCATACATCAGTTAAGTTAGATATGCATGTATTAGAAATGTGTGTCCAATAAAAAAAGTTCATCTTATCAGTGTATTTAGTTCTGCATTTATGAGAACAACTCAGTAACAAATCCATGCATCAAGTATGCATGTTCATTATGAGAATTCAGCTTATGAGTAGCTTCAGTCGTGTATTCCATGCATCAGATATGCACGTCCGGTATAAGAATTTAGAACATCAGTAGTTCCAATATTATAGTCATGTTTCAGATTAGTGCATTCTTTCTTAGAGAAACATATCATATTCGCGATATTCCATACCTCTAAGATTCAATATGTTCCTACCCATCATTCGAGGACGAATGATCCCAAGGGGGAGATAATGTAACACCCCGTATTTTGGGCTAGAATAAAAACCATGACTCTGATTCATTGATAATCCCAAAGCCATAAATCCTATGCTAATATGGCATGTTAATTATTTGTGTAGTATGTGAATCCATTCAAGCTTGAATTTAGACTATAGCGGTCCTTCAACTCAAGGATGAGTTGAAACTATTTTGATCGATTAAGTTTTAGTGGACGCTGTAATTTATGTCAGCTTCCATCAACTATAACTCTCTGTATATGTCGAATTGGAGAGCCTACTATGTGTCAAATGATAAGTCTTTGAGTTAGCTTTCCAATGATACCAATTTTACTAAAATCTGGCACCCGAGAAAGAAGTTATGGCCTTTCAAAGTAGTAGGCGGCATCTATGTAAACATAGGCGATAGCATAGGGGCGCCTATGCAAACATAGGCGATAGCATAGGCAGTGCTTATGTAAAGGTTTCAAGTGACTTAAACACTCTATTTTTGGGGCAAAATGGTCCTTTTCCACCCTTACTTAGCTCGAAATATGAAATTCAGTTCCAAAGACCCCAAAATACACCTTCATTCATCAAAAGTGCTCAAGGATTCTCCTTAGGGTTTCAAAATTAAAAAAAAACCCAAGTAGTTCAAGATTCAACCATGGGTTTTCAAAACAAATTGAAGATTTGGAATCTCCGCTACATAGGCTTCAAGAAGAACCTAATATTCATCATAATCGAGGTACGTGGGGTTATCTAAAAATCTCATGGGTGTAGTTTTATGAACATGCATTCTTTTAAATGGGGGTTTTCAAAAATACTAATAGCTTACTCTTATTATGATTTCTAAGTCATTTTTTTAAGGTCATGGGAATTGTTTGCCTATAAACTTCAATGGTTGAAACCATGCATATGTGATTTGAGATTTTTCATGGAAGTTTGATAAATATGAATGATAAATTGCTTTCAAATTCCCATGATAATGTTTCGATACCCCGTATTATATTGTGACCAACAAAAGAGAGCATGAATTTGAAATAATTATTGTCCATTACTTGTAAATGATGAAAACATCTTGATTTTTACATGATTATGCATATGTTGATGTGATATTGATGACTTGCAAGTCGGGTATGATGATACCTTACTAATAAGTTATGTGATTGAATTAGATGAAATTCGAATGCATTGATTTTACATGACATAGGTGGATGCCCAAAGAAGGTGTTTGAGTGTAAGGGCTCATCGCTGGAAACCGTATTTACCGACATAGGAGTACCCTACTTTGTGATCTTGCGTACCTGACTTTATGTCATTACCAAATTGGGACTATGGTTAGGAGCCCTGCTTTGTGATCTTGTGCATTACCATTGGGTCGAGACACCCTGCTGTGTGATCTTGTGTGTCTTCCCCTCACTTATACTCTAATCTCAGCAACAACCAAGGTTTGATAGTTGGTGTAAATATGATATGTAGGGTATTCCACCTAGCTTAGTTGCATTGCATTATTGTTGAAAACAATTACATTACGCCAATGTGTTTGCAAATGATTTGATATGAAACTGCTTTATAATGTCTCTCAACTATATTTTGTAAAAATATTATGTTTTGTTTTGATATCTCTGCGTACCATTACTTTTGTATTGAGCCCCTTCCCTCCCAGGTTTGGAGGCTCAGTCTAGGGGTCCAATAAATCAGTAGATTTCCTCAGACAGATTCGCAGAGTCACTTTTTGAGCCTTCTATATTTCGGAAGGCCTGATATCTGGAAGTTTCATTTATCATTTATTAGTTTTGGGTCTACTGGGGGCCTTCTCCCAGTTTTCAGATAGATATTTATTTCAGTCATGTAGTAGAGATTTCGCAAACGTTATAGAGATGTTGTGTTGAGATTGTGGGACATTATTCCCCATTATTGCTTTCGTATGATTCCTGACTATGTTTTTGTAATATTGTTTATCTTCCACATTTTTGTATCATATGAATTATGTACATGACTACCAGACAGACAGGGGTGTTTCGGGCCTTTATGGTTCAGGATACTCGTCATGGCCAGGGCCTCAGTTTGGGTCGTTATAGCATAATCATTTCTTATGCTATCATGTTTAATATCATAGGTTCGGAAGCTCAGGTTCCCGATCATAATTAGACATTCCAGTGCATCAATTACAGTAACATTGGTGAGTCCTCATCTATTAAGGACATGGTTGTTATTTAAGTTCATTTCAGTATTTTATTTTAGTTAGACAGTTGAAGTTAGTTGGGTCCTGTCCTTTCAAATCTCTTTCAAATAGTTTTAGAGTCTTTCATACATTTTAGACAGTCAGTCAGTTGTTGGTCTTTTCAGTTAAATTTTCAATATTGTCACATATGTTTCATACTTTTGGGTTTACAGCTGTATTATTTTCAGATTTAAAACCTTAAGGCATATTCATTTATTCTGCACATGTGTATTTTATTATTATTATTTAGTTCTCACAGCAGGTACCAATTCATGGGTTAGCTTGTGGTCTTTCGAGACTGTAAGCATCGTGTGGCATCCAGGGTGTATTCTTGGGGCTTTACATAGTTATTTGCGCAAAGATTAACAAGTGGAACCCCTTTTTCATGAAAGTGAATTTAAGTGCTCTTGTGGATTACAAGACAATATGATACAAGTATGCTATATGTTTCAAAAAAAAAAGCATGATATTAGGCGGATGAATAATTACTTTTGAAACTCATATGCTACCCTATATGACTTTTGGTTAATTTAAGATTAATGTTAAATTCATTTCATAGTTTGTGTAAGAATTCAACATAGGTACATGTTAATTTGAACATGTGCCATTTGTGAGTCTTTGCTTATACCATGTTTCTTTGTGGTGTCTAGAACTTGCTCGGTGTGTGTACAAAGTGAAATGAAGTATGTAAGGCTTAGGAAATGATATAAGCATTCTTTCGTTACCCTTGTTGAATGCCTTTGTTATCTACCCATTGTTAATAACCTTAGTAAGCTATTTGAACTTTTAGCCTATTATTTGGTAGCTTCATTTGTAGCCTATTTCCTTTTGTTCTTTAACCATGTTTTCATACCCATGATTCCCTAGCACTTTGGTTGAAAATTTTTATAGATGGTAGTTGGGAATGCAAAGAGGAATTGATAATGAATCCAACATAGTAGTTTTTGGTTTAGCAAAGAAATTATGCATTGTGTTGAGTGGGAGTTTACATTAGAAATTTAAAAAAAAAAAAAAGATAAAAGAAAAAAAATATAGTTCTGTTAAAATGAAATAAATCTCCTACATCCAGTTTGTAGTCTATTTCAAGGAGTTGAGGCTGAAACAAAAGAAATCTAAATTGCAAAGGGTAGAGAGAAAATGTTATTGAATTGAGCTTCATGGTAAGGCAATGAATTAAAGTACTTAGGGAAGTTAGTCACTATTTCTATCCATAAATAGTACCTACCCATCCCTTAACCTACATTATAACGCAATAAAATCCTGCTTGATCTTATTCCTTAACATCCTTTTATTGGCAGAGTATCACACTAAGGGCAAGCTTATTAATCACCTAATGTGCATGTGAATTTTCAAAGAGAGTGAGCGTAATTTTTTTCATTACCTCCAAAAAAATTTGTGATGCATTTCATGTGGTGAGAAATGTGGGGGTACTCTCTCGTGGTAAGGGGAACATGTTTGATGACAGATTGAGACATTTTACAGTTTCTTAATTAAAAATTTTTCATAAGGTGTTAGTTATTGAGGAGTCTATTCTTGAGGGTAGGAAGTTCGGTGTAGTTATTGATGAATTTATATATCATGATCAAAAGTAAGACTTGTTGTTCATATGTGTTATGTGATCCTAACTTGAGTATCTTATTCTTATTAGTGATATTAGAGCCTTGCGTAGTATGCATAAAGTAGATAAATTGTTTAAGGATGAACAAAGATTTAAGTGTGGGTGGTGATCTTGGGTGTATTTATATGCCTAAGTACCATAATTTACCCATATATAAGCTAAGTTTGGAGAGGAAAGTTCCTGGATTCATGTGTTCTTATCCAACTTTTTATTCAAATGAGCTAACCCACATGATTAGTATGATTTCAGGAGTAAAAGAAGGAAATAAAGTCATAAAGGGATCGGGGAATGTGGATATCATAGGATGCAAGCAAAATAACATGTTGGAGGCAATGTTTACACTACAAAGTTGTAACCCAAGGCTATTTATTCATATAAATTAAGTCTAGTGACTTGGGGGTAATTAAGGAGACTATTGAAAACACCTAAGGTGAGTTTGAACGACTATTCTGTTCACTTAAAAGAGCAAAGTGGCGGCTAAGACATTTGTCAGAGGGTTCATCATGAAAATCTAAAAACAATCTCAAAATACCATTTGATTTTGGGTATGATTAGTTTGATTTACTTGATGTTCTTTTTATTTAGGAGGGGATAAGTTTTTTTATCTAGGGTTATGGGATCCTTGTAAATTAAATATACACTATGGGTTTTTCAATTTATTCTAGAATTGTTTCTTATATCCTCTTCTCTTTAATTATAGTGAATTCTCATGGTTGCAAACATTGAGTGGGTGCCATAAAGCGCAACTTGCTTGAACTAAGAAGTTGTTAGGAAAAGAGAGTAGTGACAAGGAGTTAGAGTTTTCAACCTATAGCTTATAAGTTAATTCCTTAGTTGGATTAATAGCTTGGGGATTGAATATAATTACCTTAAACACTATTAGTTTGAGAGAACTAAAGTGAATCTTTCCTTGAGGATTGATAAACACTTGGATTGAACTTTTGAATATGTTTCTAGATAAGTACAATATATTTATGAATTTATGAAATCCATAGTTGGAAAGTATTGAAATAACAAGTTGAACATAACCCTAGTTTTCTATTTCTCTATATTCAAATATTACATGATGTATCTCATTGTTTTCAAACTGAAACTATTAATTTATTTGAGTCAAATCCCCCTTTTATTTTGTAGAAACAGATGATTAAAAGTCAAATAATCTATATACAACTTAATTAGCACATTATTCCCTGTGGAATTTGACCCCAACCTAGTTGGGTTATATATTTGACAACGACCGCTTACGCTCTTCTAAGAGAGGTTTAATTTGGGTGTATCATCTTTTTAGACTTATGGGTTGAACAATACCCCTACAGCATTCATGGAGTGATAAACCAAGGTATTTCAATCCTATATCGACTCCTTTGTGATTGTAGTTATTGATGAAATCTTTCTTTATTCCAAGAATAAGGCCAATTATGTGAAGCATTTATGGATTGTACTTTAGAGGTTGTGTGAGATTTTGTTGGATTCTATCTTTTTCTTGGGTCATGTGCTGACCAATGATGGTATTATAGTTGATTTGACAAAGATAGTGGCAATTTTCTTGTAAACCACTTCATCCCGGCCTTTTGTTTCAAGTGTTCCTCTTCTATCTTCTGAAATTTCTTTAATCTTGCTTTCTTCTTTCTTAAGGCAGCTCTATTTTCTTCAATAGGAGTAATCTCTAACTGCACTTCTTTCAAAAGTCTCATTTTTTATAGGAATAGGTGCTTGTTATGGCATGTCAAGTCCTATTCCGAGAGGTAACTCTTCTACAGAGTTCATTAACATCAAAGCTCATTAGGTTATATCTATCTGAAGGATGGATCGTAGTTCGGTAGGGGGCGAGAGTTGAAACCCTACTATGAGAAGGATGCCTCACCTTTCTCTCTGGTGTAGCCCTCCATTGCTATAGCCATAAGTTATAGCATCTTTAGCCCACAACGATAGCGGCTCACCTCGCAAGGCTAGAGCGAGAATGTGAGTTCGTCTTATTATGGGTGAATAGCTGCCCCTCATACTCTTTATTCCATTTTTGGGTCCAAAAATAGGGATGAATGGATCGAAGTTGAAACAACTCTTTGACTTAGTAGATCGACACCTGTAGATAGAAATCGTTTGTCAATTGGTGACTCATCCTCAATGTCGTTTAGGCTCTCCAGTTAAGTCGGTTCCACGTCACCGCCTTTCTTTCCCATTCCCGGGATGGCCTTATGGGTATCAACCTCCCATAACAAATAATGAAAGAAATATCTAAAATAAAATATTATCTACACAAGGAAAAACACTTACCATTCGTTAGTTATTAGCGACATCCCAAAAACGTCCGGGTCCTCTAGTATAAGGGTACTTACTAGATCTCTACACCACTTTCTTTCTATTGTATAATGAAGGGTCCACGTTTCTCACTACATCTGCCAAAGTAGACAACTTTTGGAAATCGTCTCTATATTTAGCTTTACTCCACAATGCTAGGTCTTTCTTTAACCTCTTTGTCTTTTCTGAAAAAACATAGAAAGGTGATCTTTCTATACTAGCCTCCTAACACTTTTCCACCACCTCTTCATATGTAGGATGTTTAACCAAGAAGTTAAAAAATCTATAAGGTCTCACCATAGGTCCTACATTGTTCTACATATAACATGTAAAGGAGTATGAATAGAGCCTTCCATTATAAGATGGTCCACTTCACTTTGGGCCAATTTCTAGAAGAAATCAAGGTTGCCAAAAACCCTATCAAATCTTTTAAAGATAGATTCTTTCTCTATTCTACCATTACATCAGGTAAATAAACTTCCTGTAAATTGAATTTTACTTTATGGATAAATATTAATGCACTGAGAAAAATCCATAACTTCCAATTGAGTTACTAGAAGCCCCTATGTTTCTCCACACCATCTAGGATGACATTGAGTCACCACTAACTATCTATGGCACATCAATATTTCCATCCAAGTTTCTAGGTCTTCCCTCTGTTCTAGTCTCTCTAAAGCACTATGTCTCGACCCAAACCAAAGCCTGTCCATGACAGGTATCTCAAGTCCATCGTGGACCGAAGACCACCCCTTGTACTTAATCAGACACCACACAATACCTAACAATGGATGAATTCCAAAAATTATAACAAGATAGAGTAAATTGAAACTTAAATTCTATGATATGTAAACAAACAATATCAATCAACAGTAATATCCACAAAACCAGAAACCAATCTAAGTCGGGACATGCCCCAGACTCTGACAATGACATTGACAATGATAATTTTAATGATAATGTAACGTCTTCAATTCTAGATAAGGGAAAGAAACTGGTGGAATGATCAATACTTCAAGAGAATGGACGCTCACCACTTTACTAAAATTGACCGACGAATAGAGTTGATCCATCTAACACTATACAGGAAAAGTATACTTGCCTTTGGGCCCTGCATCACATGGGGATATAGTGTCTGAAGATGGTTAATAGGTTGATCTCTAGCATGTAACTCAGGGATAAGGGAATAAAAAATGCCAAGTAAAATCCAACTCAAAACCATGCACATGTCATCATATATCCAAATAAATATCACGTTGGGATAAAAAATAAGGCTTAGCATGCAATTTAATACCATTAATCTGGACTGCATAGCATAACCGTCATAATAAGGCACCTAGGGGCTATATGGGTCCATCTCTCCCCTAGCTAAAAGGGCCCCCGTGCATGTGGCTGCATGAACCAGAGAATTATTAGGTATACATATGCACTATAGGAGACTTGATATATCAAGAGTGACTTAAGAACTCAGACATACAACATGAGGGACTCAAACCTCCCGATCATCTAGGTCCCCGCTTCGGCAATTGCAGTTTCCACTATTGGTCCTTTGAGAGATCCACTTTCATGGAACAGCTACACAACCCTCATTAAAACCCAATTAAAACACTTTTCACACATTTACAATCATCAAACAGGGATTCATTCGTTAAGGAATTATCAAGTGGATTGTCATACCGGCTATAGCTTCCAAGCATATGTCACTTTGCCAAAATAATCAATTTACTAATTGGACTCTAAACCAATTAGCCAATAAGACTCCAAAGTTCCACATAGGAAACCAACAATATATCCCAGTGGGACTCTTATCCCTAAACCAAAAGGACCTTGATGTTTATAATTCAAATCAATTCATGACCTGAAGGTTCATTTCAAAACCAATTCATGGTTCAATACTCTTTTGTACCATGCAGGTTTTCAAAAATACTTTCAATATGCATAGACCTATGTTCAAAACCAATTTCACAAAATTTAGGTTGGAGTTATTGCCAATTACAAATTGTTAACTCATCAAACTTGGGGAAAACCATATCTCCCATTCAATTCACACACTCATACAAGTAATTCATTACAAAAACACCATTTAAAGCATAACAATGCATATTTAAACATGAAACATCACATAAACATCAATCTTTCAAAATCCTCAACCCATATAAAAAACTAACAGTTAAACTACATGGGTAAAAATTAAATCACATGCTTTTACCAAAATAAGTTTTAGTAATGAGATACATGCCTGAAAGGATCACAATTACAGAGGGAATTTTCCCTTGGAATACCTAAGAAATTAACCTTGAGAAAACCTTAATGTTCTTTCTTGATAGAATTTGAGAGAAAATTAAGAGTGTTTTGATTGTGGTATGGATGCTAATAGGGTCTTCAAAAGGGTTTTAAGTCATAGGTCACAATTAGGGAAAAGGAGAAATGTCCAAAGTCCCCTTAATTAAAAGATAAAAATTATCGCTAGTGTATACGGGTCACTCTGCGACTCATTTATGAATCGTCACCACGAGTTGTAGTCAAGATAGTTTCTTGGGGCACACATACTGTTAGACTTATGACTCACCGTATACGACTTGTAAGGTGAACCTACGACTCGTAGGGTCCAAGTCTCATCCAAGATAAAACTATATAGGTAGCCTACTGGTCACCCTACAATTAGCACATAACGACACGTGTAGAGTCACTACGACTTGTTAAGTCTAGTCGTGATCAAGGTAGAGAGTT
Organism: Capsicum annuum; assembly: GCF_002878395.1. Classification (NCBI taxonomy): domain Eukaryota; kingdom Viridiplantae; phylum Streptophyta; class Magnoliopsida; order Solanales; family Solanaceae; genus Capsicum; species Capsicum annuum. The sequence continues at coordinate 184,814,724 of NC_061119.1, forward strand.
TGACATATACCCTAGTAGTCCTACTATTAGTATCTATATGAATCGTATAAGGACTTTACGACATGTAAGGAGATTTGTAATTTTGGTAGTGAGCTCAAAGTTTAGGGATTTCTTAGAGTCGAACACCCGGGGTATTTCATTCTCCTCCCTTAGAATCATTCATCCTCGAATGATGGGTCAAGGCATCCATAAGCATGATTTAACATAGAACACAAGCACACTTTCCTTCAACAAAGTCATAATGCCAAGATGTTAAGGAAAACACATACCTTAAGCTCGATTATCCAAAATAGGGAACAAGAATGGATATTTGGACTTCATGTCTACTTCAGCTTCCCAAGTTACTTCTCCACCCTTTTAGTTCCGCCAAATAACCTTTTACCGAAGCCACATCCTAAGTCCTCAACCAAAGTACTTGACTATCCAAAATTTCAACCAAGACTTCCTCATATGACAAGAAATCTTAAATGCCTATACTTTCCAAGGGAACAATCTAGAAAGGATCACCCACACACTTCATCAGCATCAAAACATGAAAGACCGGATGAATGGAACCCAAACTTGAAGGTAATTACAACTCAAAAGAAACCTTTACAATTCTATCTAACACACAATATGGACCAACATAACGGGGACTTAAATTCCCCTTCTTTCCAAATCTCATCACTCCCTTCATAAGAGATACTTTCAGGAACATCCAATCACCAACTTCAAACTCTAACTCCCTTCGCCTCATGTCTGCATAGGAATTTTGGCGATTTTGGGTGGTTCTAATCCTATCTCAAATCACCTTCACCTCTTCCATAGCTTGGTGAACGAAGTCAAGGTCATACAACCTAGTCTTATGAACTTCAAACCACTTAATAGGAGACCTATACCTCCTACCATAAATACCTTTAATGGAGCCAAACCAATACTCATGTGATAACTATTATTATAAGAAAACTCAATAAGAGGTAAATAATAAACCTAAATCCCATCGAAGTCGATCATGTAGGATCTTAGCATATCTTCCATTGTCTAAATGGTCCTCTCCACTTATCCATCCGCTTGAGGGAGGAAAGTTGTGCTAAGGCTCACCTTAGATCTCAACCCTCTCTATAACAATTGCTAAAAATGAGATGAGAACTATGTACCTAGATTAGAAATGATGGAAACCTAAGCACCATGCATCTTGACTATTACTTCAATGAAAAACTAGGCATAATCCTCAGAAGAGAAATTAGTCATCACCGGTAAAAAGTAAGCAGACTTAGTCATCCAATCCATGATGACCCAAATCGAATCAAACTGACCACGAGATCACAGTAGAATATTAGTGAAATCTATATTAATCACTTCCCATTTCCATACAGGCAATTTAATTTTTTGAAACAACCCACCGGGCCTCAAGTGCTGCACCTTCACTTGTTGATACACCATGCACTTAGCCACAAAATTATACATATCCCTCTTGATGTTATTCCACCAATAAATCTCCCTCAAGTCGTGGTACATCTTTATCAAACTAGGATGAACAGTATACCTTGACTTATGAGGCTCAGTCAAGATTCTTTCTCTTATCCCATTAACATCGAGAACACACAATCCCCCTTGAACCTCAAGATACCATCACCACAAATATCAAATGTTAGAAATTTATGTTGAACCACATCATTCTTAATTTGCATCAAGACAGGATCCAAAACCTATTTCTCTTTTACCTCAGCACCAATAGATGGATACACCACCTCTTGAACCATAAAATCTCCTTCCTCATAGTCCAAAAGACTAACTCCAAGATTAGATAATCGGTGAGTGTCTTTAACCAATTCTCTCTTCTTCTCATCCACGTGATTTAAGCTTCCCATAGTAAACCTGTTAATAGCATTAGCAACAATGTTAACTTTACTTGGGTCATAGTGAAGACTCACGTAGTAGTCCTTCAGAAACTCAAGCCATCTCCTTTGCCTAAGATTCAACTCCTTCTGGGTAAATACATAATGCAAGATTTTATAGTCTAAGAAAATGTCCGCATGAACCCCAAACAAATAGTAGCGCCAAATCATCAAGGTAAAGACCACAACTAATAATTCCAAGTCATGCATCGAGTAATTTTTCTCATGAACTTTTAACTGCCAAGAAGCATAAGCCACAATCTTACCATGATGCATCAACACACAACTCAATTCAACACGGGACGCGTCATAATAAAAAACAAAACAATTAGTTCCCTCGGGCGGTGTTAAGACTAGAGGCGAAGTCAAATTATCTTTTAATTTCTCCAAAATTCCCTCACAAGCATCCAACCACAGAAACTTCACCTTTTTCTGAGTCAACTAATTCAATAGGGTAGCAATAGAAGAAAAGCTCTCCATAAACCTCAAATAATACCAAGCTAAACCCAAGAAGCTCTAAATGTCGATTAGAGTCATAGGTCTAGGCAAATTCTTAACCGCCTCACTTTCTATGGATCCACCATGATCCTCTCACTAGAAACAACATGACCCAAATAAGTCACTATATTTAACCAGAATTTGGACTTAGATAATTTAGCATAGAACCATTGATCCTTAAGAGTCTGCAGTACTATACGGAGGTGGTTGGCATGATCCTCCTCACTCTTGGAATATACTAAAATATCATCAATAGATGTTATCACAAACAAGTCTAAGAACTATCTAAATACCCAGTTCATAATATCCATATATGTTGTTGGGGCATTTGTCAAACCAAAGACATCGCCAAAAACTCAAAATGTCCATCCGGGGTTCAAAAAACAGTCTTAGGGATATCCACCTCCCTAATCTTCAACTGATGGTAACTCAATCGAAGATCAATCTTAGAAAAGAGTTTAACACCTTGAAGCTGGTCAAACAGATTATCAATCGTTAGAAGTGGGTTTCTTCACAATCACCTTATTCAACTAGCGGTACTCTATACACATCTAAAGGGACCCATCCTTCTTACATACGAAGAGTATCAGAGCGCTTCGCGGGGAAACACTAGGGAAAATAAAACCCTCATCAGGAAGATCTTTCAATTGCTCCTCGATTTCTTTCAACCTCGACGAAACTATTTTATAAGTAGGGATAAAGATAGGATGGGTATTCGAGTGCAGATCAATGCCAAAATCTATTAGCTTATTAGGAGGGACACCAGGAAGGTCATTAGGAAACACTTCAGGAAACTCACAGATCATGGGAATAGATTACAATAAGGACCCTAAGATCTAGAATCTTTAAGATGCACTAAATGGTATATATACACCCCTAGGAAATTAATTTTTGGGCTCTAAGATACGATATAAATCTTTTCTTAGGCACTACAGAAATACCTTTCCACTCGATCAGTGACATGTTTAAAAAACTAAAACTAACCCTTTGGGTCTAATAATCAAGAGATATATAGCACAAATGAAGCCAATCCATCCCAAGATCACATCAAAATCTAACATATCCAGCTCTATTAAATCTACCAATGCCTCCCTACCACAGATAGATACCACACAAACCCTATAAACCCTTCTAATAACTACAGAGTCACCCAATAGGGTGGACATAAAAAAGGGATCAGCAATACTCTCAGAAGTAAAACCAAATGAACTAACACATACGAGGTCACATAAGAAAGAGTATACCCCAGTTAAGTAGACAATACACATCATGAGAGAAGAGTCTCAATATATCAATAACAATATCAAAGATGCCTCAGATTCTTGATGTGTGGAAAGAGAATAAAGGTGATTTTAACCAGTATCGAAATCAGAAGTGGCACCCTTTAGTGTAGGGGTTAATGAAGTAGCAACCAAAACCTTATTAGCTCCAGTGTCAACCCTAGATGAAGGATAATCCTTCTGCATGTGTCCAAGCTAACCACACTTAACACACTTATTCCTCTATTCCTCAAAAAGTCCATAATGGACTTTCCCACAAAAATGACAAAGGGGATAACATGGGGCAGACATAGCTCCACTAGCCTGAGATTGGGCACCCTGTGCCTTGGGGCCATCACTATTCTAGAAACAGTGATCAACGAATTAAGATATAGAGCACTATCCATAGAATAAGAACCAAAATTTCCCCAAGTCCTCTTCTTAATCCATAAACTTCTATTTCCACCCTTATTTTTCCTACCTCCACGCTATTTTGAGTATCGAAACTTCTTATTCTGCCTCTCGCCAATTTTTGTCTTCTTTTTCTTCTCATCCTCCACTTGTTGCATGTACACTACTAACCTATAAATATCCATGTCCTTATTCAATAAGGAAACCTTGTACTCTAATACCAAATTGTGGAATAATCCAAAAGTAAATCTTAGCTCTCATGGAAGACACAACTCAGAAGCATAACGAAACAGCTGGTGAAACTTCAAGGCATATACATTTATAGTCATCCTGCCTTATATCAAATTTACAAACTTCTCGGCCTTTTCTTCCCTCAACTCCTGAGGAAAGAAACGATCAAGAAAGGCCTTTGCATCACCATCTCTCAACTGCTTCCTCTCCTCATACCACTTATATGCCATATCCTTTAACTGATATGCAACAAACTCCACACCTTCAGAGTCAGAAGCATGCATTACTCTTACTATCTTTTCCATCTCAAAAATAAACCCTTTAAGAGCTTTCTCAACTTTAGAGCCAGTGAAAATAGGAGGCTTGAGCCTCATAAACTGGCCAACTCTAGTGGCCTTAGAAGAAGGAACAATAACATCCTCATGCTCAGACTGGCGAGACCAAGAAGCCACCAACTGAGTCAACAAATGAATGAACTGGTGGAACACAGCATTAGTCATATCATACTGAGGAGCTCGAAGAGGACTAGTGATATTTGAGGGAACCCTAGGAGAGCCATCAGGAATAGAGGCCCTAGATTGGGTCTTAACTCCATAAGTAGAAGGGGTTCTATCGATATTGTACCCAAGTGAGATAGAGAAATTTCCATGAGCATAAAATCTTTGAGGAGGCATGATCTAAAATCTAAACAAATGAATATTAGAGGAGATTCAAGACCTTAGACTCTACTGTTAGAAATTAGAACACAAGAAAGAGAAATATTCCTAACTGTCTCGTAGCCTCTCCCTTATAAGTGTGGCATGCTACGCACCCATAAAAGAGACTCTATTTGACACGGCTTTTTGGATATTTAATGACACCAAACCTGGGCTCTAATATAAACTTTTTCATGATCCAAACAAGGGCCTAGACATGATGGGCATCTCAAGTCCACCGTGGACCAAAGACCACCCCCTGTGCCTATCCAAACATCATGTAATACCTAACAATGGATGAATTTTGAACATATAAAAAGATATATTAAATAGAAACATAGAGTCTATGTCATGACTTGAGGCTACCCCCTAGTCGCGACAACGGTGCTTAGGTCCTGAAAGACCATAAGCTAACCCATGAGCTGGTACCTACTGTGAGCAATAAATAATAATAATAAAATACACATGTATGGAATAACTTAATACACTATATGGTTTTAAATACTAAAATATTTCTAAATGATAAGTCTGAAAATATCTACCAGAAAATAATTATCTAAAAATTGATCGAAGTAATGACAAACTAACTAACAGTTAAAAGTGTTTGAAAGCATATAAAATTGACTGAATAAGAGTTGATAGGACAGGCCCCAACTAACTCCAACTGACTACTAAACTAAAAACGCAGTAAAAAATATAATCGGTCCTCGAAATATAAGGACTCACCACTATTGCTACTGCTGATGCACTCGAATGTAAGTGTGGTTGGGAACTTAAGCATTTAAACCTATGATATGAGACATCATACCACAAGAAATGAGTATGTGGTTATTACTTTGAATATACTAATATGCTATATGAGGTTAGGCTGATATGCATGAGTTTTGTGCATAAGTAATAACTAACTGAATGAATAACATGAGGTAATTGAATAACTGATATGAATGTGTAAATATAGTAAAATTTGAGAATGCATGACCAAGCATATAACATAATTCTGAAATAGTCTGTAAACTGAAATACTAAAACCTATTAACTAAATATCTGATAACTATATACTAAGGCCAATGCAGACCTAAACTAAATCGTACTAAATACTGAACTAACACTGTGGGAGGTATTATCTAACCAACATTCCCCAATCAGAGCTAATTGGGTTCCAACCTATAACACTATTTGGAAGGGTGTCATTACTTTCATAGGAATGGACAATGGTTGTGTGGATCCATTAAACTGGTGTCCAAAAGGACTAAAGAGTCACTTTAATCTAGCAGGAGTACTCATGAGATTTGAGTTAACCCTAAACTGGCAGGAAGACATATCAACCTACGTGGGCTATATAGTTCTGTAGCTCAAGGATTGCTACTAAGAGTCACACCCTATTCTTGCAAGAATGCCCCTATCGCTGGGTTCGCTCAGTGTTAAATCCTGCTTCCAACTGAACTAACACTGATCACTAAAATTGACTAAGCTTAATTGAACCCACAACTGACTGTATTAACTGACTAAATGATGTTACTCGTGGTGTGACTAAAATCATTCTGTAGATATTGAAAACTTGGTAAAAATCTAAATTTTGGGTATTCATACCCTAGGGCCCGATAACAATAATAATAGGACATGCTAAAGTATTTAAAAAACATAATTAGTCATTTTTCAAACTCAATTACTTAGGCATTTTATCGAACACTTGGAATTCATGGCCTTAAGCATGGGAATAGTTTAAAGATTTGATAATAGAATAATTACAATACTAAAATCATGGATTAATATTTTAAAAGAGAATCAGCACCGCTCAAATGTGTCAAGGCTAATTCCAAAGAAATCATTTGATAAACATAACTTGAAATCCAAGTCCATAATAGCTTCATGAAGATAACTCACAATAATAAGTAAAATCATAACTTTAATCTTGAGAACAGGTTCTTGCACTCCATGGCTGATAAGAACCCATGAATGAACATCTACCATACCTTAAAAGCTTAAATCCTCGAAAAGAAACATAACTCGTTAAGCTTCTTTAGAAACTTTTGAATTTGGGAACTTGTTTTCTTGATTTTTCTTGAAAGGAAAGGAGTTTAATTTTTTGAACTAGGGAAGAGATTAGGGTTAAATTGAGATTAAATTTGGGGATTTTGGGAATAATATTCCTTAACTGAATCCAAATCCAGTGTTAATACGGATTGGGATAATGGGAAATAACAAGGCTGCCCTTCTATAATTTACTTTAGTAACTGGGACGCCGATTAGGCCATCACTGCGATGCGCCAGTAATGCCATCGCTATTCCCTAGTGACATAATGAAATGGCATTGAGATTTTGGAATTGAAACCTAAACACGTCCCAACCATCGTCAAAAAATCTAGAACTTCCCCAAGACATGCTCCTTACACCTATGAACATGAATTAACTCATAAACTTATGTCTTGAGGTCAAGAAGGTCACTTTAAAAATCACTGAAGTTAAGAGGCCAAAAATAAAACTAAGTCCCCAACACTTAGCTAAATTTTTAGGTTCTATGCCTCTTATGCATGCGTTATGGGCTGAACTAAGCTAAGACTAATACGGGGTATTACAATATCTCCCCCTTGGGAACATTCGTCCTCGAATGAGTCTAATTAAGCTGAGAATATTGAGGAAAATAAAACCATATATTGAACATACATAACTTAAAACATGGTTAAATAACTGAATCTAAAACATGATACATGACTGAACTGATTCGTGAATATATGCAATGACAGAAAGATGATTATATCACTGGAACAGAGAATAGAAAAGAGATAATCTAAGGAAAACTGTTACCTTAAATTAAGTCTGAGTTTGCAGAGAAAAGATAAGGGTACTTGGTACGTATGTCTGCTTCTGTTTCCCAAGTGGATCCCTCAACGGCCTAATTTCGCCAAATAACTTTGACCAAGGAAAGTTCTTTGTTCCTCAGTCTATGAATGTAATGATCAATGATTTCAACTAGGATTTCCTTATAAGAAAGGTTGTCCTAAACACCATACTTTCAAAAGAGGCTTCTACAGTTGGGTCGCCAATACACTTCTTTAGCAATGAGACATAGAACACTAGATGCACTGATGCCAAATCTGTAGGCAACTCAAGCTTGTAGGCTACCTTTCCAAAACGGCTTAAGATCCTATAAGGGCCTATATATCCAAGACTAAGATTCCCTTTTTTGCTAAATATCTTCACTCTCTTCATAGGAGAGATCTTTAAATATACCAAGTTTCAAACCTCAAACTCAATCTCTCTTCATCTCATATCTGCATACAATTTCTGTTGGCTTTGGGTTGTCTTAAGCCTCTTTTAGATAAACTAAACTTTCTCAAAGGCATCAAACACTGAATCTGGCCCTATCAACTCAGTCTCACCTACCTCAGACCAACCAATAGGAGATCTATATCTTATCCAATAGAGATCCTTAAATAGAGCCATCTAAATATTAGAGTGTTAACATTATTGTAGGCAAACTCAATCAATGGCAAGTGATTATCCCAACTGCCCTTAAAGTCGATAACACATGCTCTCAATATGTCCTCTAGAGTCTGAATGGTCCTCTCTACCAGACTATCTATCTGAGGGTGAAAGGTTGTATTGAGATGAACTTGGGTACCAAGAACCTTCAGAAAAGATTTTCGAAAATAATAGGTAGACTGAGCACCTCTATCTTAAATGATAGATAGCAGGACTCTATGAAACCAAACCAACTCCTTAATATAGAGCTTGGCATAATCCTCGGCTCTATAGGAAGTATGAACTAGCAAGAAATGGGTTGATTTGGTCATTCTATCTATGATAACCCATATTGAGTCATGCTGACGATACGAAATCCATGTTTACCTCTTCCCACTTCCAAGTGGAAATGCTAAACTACTGCAAAGTTCCACTAGGTATTTGGTATTCAACCTTAACCTGCTGATAATTTGAGCACTTAGCTACAAAATCTTTAATATCCCTATTTATTCCACTCCACGAATACATTTCCCTCAAATCACGATACATATTAGTGGCCCCTGGTGTATATAGTATCGTGCATGATGTGTTTCTACAAGGATTCATTATCACAACCAATTAACACACAGCACACACAGTCTACCTTGACACCAAAACACACCATCTCCTCCTTGGGAGAAAACTACTACTTTCTGATATCTAACTAATTTCTTTAACTTAACTAGACTGGAATACCTATCTTGCTTCTCTTTCACTTAGGAAACCAAAGAAGATTCTGAACTATTCTGAACCCATACACTACCCTCAGCTGAATCCACTAACTAAACACCTAACCTATCAAACTGATGAACTTCATTGGCTAACTTCTTCATATCATCTTCTACATGAGTAACATTACCCAAAGACAATATACTAAGGGCATCTACCACTACATTAGCCTTGCTCGGATGATATAAAACCCTTATACCATAATCTTTCAATAATTCTAACTGCCTTATCTGATAGAGATTTAAATCTTTCTATGAAAACACATACTGCAAGATTTTGTTATCCATGAACACATCAATATGAACCCCATAAAGATAGTGCCCTAAATTTTAAAGGAAAAAATAATAGCTGCTAATTCAAGATCATGGGTAGGATAATTCTTTTCATGGGGTTTAAGTTGTCTAAAGGTGTAGGCTTTGACCTTACCTCTATGCATCAAAACATAACCCAAACCAACTCTGGAATAATCAAAAAAACACAACAAACCTATATGAACCATCTGGAAAGGTCAACACTGAGGTTGAGGTGAGTCGAGTCTTCAACTCCTGAAAACTTTTTTCACAAGAATCTGAACACTAAAGCTTGACTTTCTTCTGTGTTAATCTAGATATGGGGGATGCAATAGACAAAAATGCTTCAACAAACCATCGGTACTAGCTATCCAAACCCAAGAAACTCTTAATATATGATGGAGAGAGGGGTCTAGGCCAGTTTCTCACTACTTCGGTCTTTTGAAGGTCAACTCTAATACCCTCATGAAAAATAATATGGCTAAGGAAATCTGCTGATCTTTGCCAATATTTTCACTTACTGAATTTGATGAACATTTGATAGGCTCTAAGAGTTTGCAATACAATTCTGAGGTGGTCTACATGATCATTTTCATTACGGGAATAGACAAGAATATCATCAACGAAGACTATGACGAACATATCTAAGTACTACTTGAACACTCTAGTCATCATGTCTATGAAATCTATTGGAGTATTTTTTAGATCAAAGGACATAACTATAAACTCGAAGTGACCATATTGAGTTCTGAAAGTTATTTTTGGAATGTCATATTCTCTAAGTCTAAGCTGAAGATAGCCTGATCTGAGGTCTATCTTAGAGAAATAACTAGCATCCTAAAGTTGGTCAAACAAGTGATCAATTCTGGGGAGTAGATACTTATCCTTGATTGGGACATTGTTCAACTAATGGTAACCAATGCACATTCTAAGGGAACTATCTTTCTTTGACACGAAAAGGACTGGAGAGCCCCATGGGGAGAGGACCTGATGAAACCTTTATCTAACAAATCTTTCAATTGTTTCTTTAATTCCCTAAGCTCAGCTTGAGAAATTTTTTTGGGCAGAATAAAGATAGGTTGGGTATCCAAAAGAAGGTTTATTTTAAAGTCAATTTCCCTTTCGAGAGGAACTCCAGGAAGATCTTCAGGGAATACATCTAGAAATTCCCGTACTACTGAGACTAAATCAAGACTGGGAGTTTCTAAACTAGAGTTTTTGACTCGAACAAAATGGTAAAAACATCCCTTGGATATCATTTTTCTCGCTCTAAGATACGAAATAAGCTGACCCCTAATGGTTGAGGTACTACACCTCCATTGAAGAACTGGTTCATTCAGAAATTGAAACTGAACAACTTTGTTTCTACAATCAATTGAAGAATAGTATGAGTGGAGCCAATACAAACCAAGAAAGATGTCAAAATCCATCATCTCTAACTCCACAAGGTCTACTGAAGTAACTTTTTGGGATACTCTATCCGGGCAGTTCTATATACTCGTTGGGCTATTATTGACTTACCCACTGGGGTAAACACTGAGCAAGGATCAGTTAAGGTTTCATAATTGACTCCAAAGTTGAAAACTATATAGGGAGTTATGAAAGAAAGAGAAGCTCCGAGGTCTAACAAAGCATGAGAATATAAATAAAAGACCTGAAACGTACCCATAACCATATCAGGAGAACTTTCCTAATCCTATCAAGACTGAAGTACATACAATTGGCTTGGGCACTGCCCATTGGTTGCACTAGATGTGGCACCCTATAGAGTCAGGAGATCGACTAGAGTTGAAGGACAATTGTGCTAACTTTGTGGACCCACCTTGGGACATTCCCTAGTTCTGTGGTCTGGCTTGCCACATCCAAAACATACATCACTGTCATCCCTACACACACCTAGATAGTTTCTACCATATTTTTGGCAAAGGGGATTTGTACGACCATTGTTTACGTTGCCCTAGAATTTCTATTATCATTTTTTAACTTTGGTACAGGCGCACTAGCTAAAGACGGAGCTACATCTAAAGATTTCTTATAGAACTGAGGACGATTACCACCCTCTAACCTTGGCTGAGAAAAGTTGAAACTACCTGTTCTAGCCCTTTTGTTCTCTCTTTCTTTCTCCTTAACCTTCTCCTCCTCAATCTACTGAAAATAGACCATAAGCGTAGACAAGTCCATCTCCTAAATCAACATTGTCATCCTACACTCCTTGACCACACTATTAGATACACTAGACACAAATGTGCTCATCCTAGACCTATTATCATCCACCATATGAGAAGCATACCTTGCCTTATAAATAAACATAACAGAATACTCCTTCATACTCATACTACCCTGCTTCAAATTAATAAACTCTATCACCTTAGCTTCCCTCAACTCAAAGAGAAAGAATCTATCTCAAAAGGTTTTAGCAAACTCTTCTCATTCAATAGGCCCTATATCTGTGCCTCTATCCCTCTTTCACTGCTTAAACTAGGTGTGAGCTACATCCTATAACTAGTAAGCAGCCAACTCTGCACTCTCACTAGATATGAAACCTATTATATTTTTCACATTCTGCACCATATCAAGGAAATCCTACGAATCCTCATTAGACTTAGATCCCAAAAATAAAGGAGAATTCATTCAGGTGAAGTCCTGAATTCGAGCTATGGTAGTATTAACAACCGAAATGGCTAGGATAGCAGCCTTCTAATTATTTTGAGTTGCTACAAAGTGAGCTAAAGTATTGAATTCAACTCTGTACTTGGCATGAGAGACATGCTCATTCAGGGGATTTTTCAGAATGGGTGGAGCTGCGGACTAATTTTTGCTTCTTCTTTTGTTAGTATTTTTGGTAGTCATGTTCTATAAATGAAAGGAAGATTGACTTGGAAAGAGTGTTTAAATAGAGCTTATGCTCATTCATAGGACATGAATATTGAAAGAAGGGAAAACTTTCCTAAAACGTCTTGTAGTCTCTCATCCATAAGTGTGGCGCGCTTCATACCCATGCACCAGACTCTACTCAATACAGCTTTAAGACTCCCTAGGACACTGTAAAACTTTAGGCTCTAATACTAAGTTTTGTCACGACCCGAGCCTACCCCTAGTCACGAAAACAGTGCTTATGATCCCAAAAGACTACAAGCTAACCCATAATATAGTACCTATTATGAGCACTGAATAATAATAACAAAATACACATGTGCAAGATAATTGAATATTCCATAAGTTTTTTAATACTAAAATAGTTTTGAATTATAAGTCTGAAAACAACTATCGAGAAATAACTGTCTAAAATCTAATAAAAGAATAGCAAACTGAATGACTATCTGAAGTGTCCAAAAGCCTCTAGAACTGACTAAATAAGAGTTGATAGGATAGGTTTGAACTAAATCCAACTGAATACTGTAATACTCTGAATTTTTTTAAGTCGAGTTTCATCCTTAAGGGGAGTAAGGGATGACTTCCCAAGTGAGAAGTATTTTAAACCGTATAAAATTTCCCTAATATTGAATTTTTTTCATGTAGATGATTGAATAATCTTCCCTTAGTGAGACAGTGTACCACCTGGTACTTTAGTGCGTCATAGAGCGAACCAAAATGGTAATTGTCAAATTCCAGTGAGCCTCTGTGATTCCACCACATCGCGGTGTCCTTCCAATTTGCAACCAAGGTGGCAACGTGATTTCCACCGCATCACCCCATGGCTCAGTTTCCCAATTGTCCAATTTCCAGTAAGCTGGCACGAATATGGCGCATCACGCTAGCACATAAAATCAAGATATTTCTAGTTCTGGATTTTAATTCCAAGGGCAAAAAGGGTCATTTCCCAACCCCTATATATACTCTTTAACATGAGATTCAGCATATTTAAACCCAAATATTATTGGTTTCTCTTAATTTTCCTTAAGAACAAGACCTAGGGTTTCTAATCCAAGACCCAAATCATCAAATTTTCACTGTGAATCTTTTAGGAATTACATAGAAAGGTCTGTTAGATGTTGATTCTTGGGTTCCTTCCACCCAAGAAGTTCAATAATCCTTTTCTATATTCAAAGATCTTATATTTATGAGTTTTCATGATTCATGTGAATTGAAATTGAAGTTCATGCGATTATTGAGTTTTGATTCATGATTTAGACTACCAATTTCAAGAGTTGATTCTAGTATGGGATGAATTGTATGATGTTCATGATAAACCCTCTTCAAGTTGCATGATATTAATGTATTCATGATGATTAAGTATAGAATCTGTGGTATAACTAAAGCATGATCCCCATATGTTTGATAAAATGCTTATGTGAAGGAATTAGAGTCATTATAGCATGTTGACTAGAAATCCCCAATTGTGTGTAAGTTCATGCATATTAAGTGTTTGTTGAAAAGCCTTGGTGAATGACTTGTGACATGTTAGCATAAAATTTCCTAATTGTGTGCTCTCAAGTGCATGTAAAATGTCTATTGTAAGACCTTGTTGAATGGAGTATGAGCCAGTAGCATGTCTCCCTATACTATTATATGTTTATGATTTCTAAATGCTTGAAGAGATGCTTTAATGATTGTAATGGTGAATGAAAGTCAACGGTCATGATTATTTAAGATGGTTATGTTTTACTTGTATGTTATCGAGTCCTGGGGGTAATTATACCTGATAATTTAGCTACAAGTCTAGAGCTCATGTCAGTTTTCACGATAATCTCAGTCATGTCATCATTCTTAAAAATCAGTCAGTTACAGAATTCAGTACTCTCAGACAGTTACAAAACTTAAAAAATCTTAGTAATCCAAGTATCATTAGCATTCCAGCTTCAGTTCAGTACTCAGCTCAGATCTTAGTAGTATTCAATATTCAGTTCAGACCTTAGTAGTATTCCATCAGTTAATGGAACCAAGTAATTCAGTCAGATCAGTCAAGAAATATGAACAGTAACAAATTCAGCTTAGTCTAGTACAGTTAAGAATTTTTTTAGTGTCTATTCAGTTGGGAGTAGGATTCAGCACTGAGCTAGGGCAGGGATGGCGGCTTTCCTTTTATTTAGGCTAAGTCGTTAGTAACAATCCCTATACATTCATAACTGCATAGCCAACATAGGATAAGTAGTCAACCAGTATATTAGGCTTTAATACCTCCTAGGAGTCACCCGTTATATTAGGCTTGGCTCCAACTAGGTGTGACCCATTATATTAGGCATAGCATCTTAGGTTCAGAGAGAAGTGGCTTTACCCGTGACACGGTACTGACACCCTTCCAACTGGGGTATAGGTTGGACCCCAACTAGCTAGAAGGGGTATATCGATTATATGACTGCCTCCTACAATCTCAGTTTCAAAATCAATTTTAGTAATAGAATTCAGCTAAGGAGTCACCCGTTATACTAGGCTTGACTACCTCTTAGAGATCACCCATTATATAAGCTTGATCTCAGATATAGACAATCATATTCAATATTAGTAGACTCTGAGAGCACCCATTATATAGGCTTGATCTCAGATTCAGACAATCATATTCAATATCAATAGACTCAGAGATCACCCGTTATATAGGCTTGATCTCAGATTCAGACAATCATATTCATTATCAGTAGACTCAGAGATCACCTGTTATATAGGCTTGATCTCAAATTCAGTTTATCTAGTATCAGACATCATTACCAGTAAACTCAGAGGTCACCCATTTTATAGGCTTGATCTCGGGCATAATAAATCAATGTCAGTATCAGCAAGATTAGACATCAATCTCAGTAGACTCATTTATTGAGTCTCTCAGTATTAGTAAACTCAGACATCAGTACTTGAAGACTCAGTCATCAGTATGTCAGTATTTAGAAACCCGTAATTGGAGTTCGTATTCAGTGTTACTGCGATTCCAATTTTGGTTTGTCCATTCATACATATGTCCTCCTTCAGTACTCTCATGTTATTCGAATAAGTAACTGTTCATGCATAAGCCCTTGTATTTAGCCTTACCTCATATAGCATACCAGTACATTCAAAGTACTGATGCATACTTTTCTTTTGTGCTATGGTATCTTATACCATAGGTTCTGAAGTGCGAGATCCAGAGCATCCTTAGCAATCCAGACACAGTCAGCAGCAGTAGATATAGCAGTGAGTCCTCTTCATTCGAGGATGATTCTTATTTTTATTATTGCGTTAGATTCAGTTTATTTTTAGTAGTGGAGTTAGTTGGGGACTTGTCCCATCAACTTCTTTTTCAGACAAGTTTAGAGGCTTTTCGTATAGATGTATTAGTATTCAATTTTCAGTATTGATTATTTTAGATGTTTTGAACCTTATGGTCAGTTTTTGCCAATTTTCCACATTTATTTCAGTATATTATACAGTTCTCAATTACAGATATTAGAAAGTGTTAGCTTGTTTCCCTCAAGGTCATGAGCACTGTGTGGCATTTCGGTTTTAAAAAATTAAGGCATTACAACTACGAAACTAAAAACACTGAAATAAACATAATCGGTCCTTAGAATATGAGGACTCACCACTACTATTGCTGCTGATGTGCTAGAATATCTAAGTGCGGTCAAGAACCTGAGCGTATAAACCTATGATATAAGATATCATAGCGCAAGAAATGAGTATGCGGTCAGTACTTTTAATATACTGGTATGCTAGATGAGGTTTGACTGATATGCATGGTTTATGTGCATGAGTAATAACTTACTGAATGAATAGCATGAGGTAACTGAATAACTGGTATGAATGCGTAAATGTTGTAAAATTTGAGAATGAATGACTAAGCATATAAAATAATTCTAAAGTAGTCTTAAACTAAAATGCAAAAAAACTGTTAACTCAATATATGATAACTATATGCTAAGGCCAATGCAAACCTGAATTGAATTATGTTGAATACTAGACTGAGGCTGTGGGAGGCATTATCTAATCGACATACCCTAATCTGAGCTAATCGGGGTCCAACCTATAATCCCAGTTGGAAGGGAGTCAGTACCGTGCCATGGGTACGGACAATGTCTATGAGGATCTACTAAATTGGTGTCCCAAAAGACTAAAGAGTCACCCTAATCTAGTAGGGGTACTCATGAGATTCGAGTTAACCCTAAACTAGTAAGAAGACATCTCTACCTACGTTGGATACATAGTTCTGTAACTTAAGGATTGCTACTAAGAGTCACACCTTAATCTGGCAGGAATACCCCCATCCCTGGGTTAGCTCGATGCTGAATCCTACTCCCGACTGAACTAACACTGATTACTAGACTTGACTAAGCATAATTGAACCCACAACTAACCGTATTAATTGACTGAATGATATTGCTCATGGTATGACTAAAATCATTCTGTATGTACTAAAATCTAGGTAAATAGCTAAATTTCAGGTATTCATAACCCTCAGGACCTTATAACAATCATAATAGGACATACTAAAGCTTTGAAAAACCATAATAAGTAGTCATTGTTCAAACTCAATCATTTAGGCATTTCATCAAACATTTAAAATTCATAGGCTTAAGCATGGAAATAGTTTAGACATGTAATAATAGCATAATTACAATACTAAAATTAACTATTAAAATTTAATAAGAGAATAAGCACCATTCAAATGTGTCAAGGCTAATCCCAATGAAACCACATGATAAACATAATTTGAAATCCAAGTTCACAATAGCTTCATAAAGATAACTCACAATAACAAGTAAAAATCATAACTTTAATCTTGAAAATGGGTTCTTGGACTCCATTGGTGATAAGGACCCATGAATGAACATCTAACATACCATCATTTAAAACCCTCAATCCATATTCATAAACCAATAATTAAACCACTTGGGTTATAATTAAATCACAAGATTTTAACAAAATATATTTTATAGAACAGATACATACCTAAAAGGATCACAATTATGGAGGGAATTTTTCTTTAGAAGCCTTAAGCAATCAACCTTGAGAAAACTCTATTTTTGCTTGAGTGAATTTGAGAGAAAAGAGAGAGTGTTTTGATTGTGTTATGGATGCTAATATGGTCTTTAAGAGGGTTTTATGTCGTGGGTCAAAATTGAGGAAAAGGGTAAATGTCCAACGTGCCCTTAATTAAAAGCTAAAAAATTATCGCTAGTGACTACGGGTCACTATGCAACTCGTTGACACAAGTAATTATCAAGATAGTGTCTTGGGGCACATACATTGTTAACCCTATGACTTTAATGACCCATTTCATCATTACTAAATTATTCGTAATAAATGCATTCCTCAGTATTAATTTGGGTCCAAATTAGTCAATATTTTATTTATTATGTCACCTTAAACTTTTCGGCAAAGATTTTAGCCTTAGGATGTGTCTAGATAGACTCAAGCACGATGAATTTAATTATTCATGAGCTCTAATATCAGTGACTTAGTTTGAAATTTCTTTAGCTATTGAATAAGGCCGTACAATATTCCTAACACAAAGTTAAGTATAGAACTTTTTTTTGATATGGGTTTCAATTAGGGAAAACTATAAACGACCATATATCTAAGAATATAAGGTATTATGAATCCTATAGCCTATCAAATTAAATATCTCTTAGTCTTATTTCCAATGCAACAAACCATTCCTCAATCCAAATTTAGAGTAAAAAGTTATGCCTATTTTACTGAGCACTATTTGGGTTGAAACGGGATTTCGCTGTAGCAAAAATTCTGAGGATATTTAAATCAGCTTCAGCCGTATTTTAGGTCTAAAAATCCCAAATTTCATTCCCAACCCTAGAGTGGTAATTTTCCAAGGCTTAAGGTGAAATGTCTTCGTTGAGGTAAGTTTTTCCATTTTTTTCTGTCTTTCAATCCTTTAACATCTTAAAATCCTTAAAAAGACCTTTAATGGTGGAATTCTTTAGGGAAATACTCATGGGTGTTTTTCATATGACCTATAGCTGATTCTAAACAATAAATTAAACTAGATTATGAATTTTGATGGTTAGGAACCTTGAATTCCATAAAGATGAGACCTTTAGCATAATAACTTCATTAATGGAGATGGGTTAATCTTGAAAGAGATAATTAATAGCTAATTGATATTGGGGAATGATATAGACCTTGAATTAAGGGTAGAATTAGTGGGTTTTAATTTCTAAGATATTTGTTTGAAGAGTAAATATTTAATTACTCTTATAATTGCTTGATTTTTAGATGATTGATTATTCCAAGACATGAAGGAAAGGAAAGAGCATCTTTGTTGCAGCTTGCTTCTTCCAAAAGCTTGGCGTCTAGGTAGGATAGGTTTAATGAGTATAAGATTGTGTTATTTTCTATTTTCATAATATAGAATTTATGGAAGAAAGCATATCTAGGCCTGCGGGCATTGAGTTAAGGTAGATACACGAGTATTTAACTTTAATCCCCAAAACTATATTATTGATTGATTATGTAATATTTATGATATTATATATTATATGATCGAAAGGAGATTATTGTAAATATATTATGTGAACATGATATTTTTTTAGTTGTTCTAGTGATGAACCTAATTGAGTTGTAATGGTATTAAGTTGTATGTATCGTGCAATAATATGATGAGGAGAATTATGCTAAGATCGAATATTGATGAGCATTGTAATATTTAAGGGATAGATTACTTGAATTAGTGTGATGATTATATTATGTGGAAAGAGGTAGAGGATAATGATATGCGTGAATGTGCCAGTTATCGATGGTGATGTTAGAAACCAAATTGCAGTATTTAAGAAGATAATGATATTTTTAATAATTAATGAGTAATTAAGGCTTCAATAGTGACTTGTATGCGTAAGAAATAAATTGTGATTTATTTTATGATATTTTTGTTTTGATATTGATAAAAATACTATATCTATTGGATGCACATGAGAGCCTAAATTGGTGATAATGATGGTTTATTGAATTGTGTCTATGAGTGGTTCTTTTTATAATGATAACTCCTTAAGGTAATAATATGAATACTTGTTGGTTGGTATTCGGACTGTAACGCCCTGAGTCTGTACCCCTGATATCACCCGGTGCTTATAATCTTGAAGGACCACAAGCTAACCTATGATAGGTACCTGCTAAAATAATTGAGTAATAATACTATAATAATGCGTAAATTAGGATGGAATTGCCATAAGGTTCATAACTGAAATAAATTACTGGTAAATAAATACTGAAAGTTAAACATCTATCTGTAATAATCTAGTCTAAAAAGCCTCTAACTATCTGAATATGGAGTTGATGGGACAAGTCCCCAACTAACTCTTACTACTGAAAAATAAACTAAAATACTGAAAAAACAACTATGTCCTCGAACTATAAGGACTCATCACTAAATCTGCTGCTGATAATCTTGGTTGCTAAGTACGTCAGGAGCCCGTGTGTCTGAACATATGATATAAGACATCATAGCGCAAAAGAAAGGTATGCATCAGTACTTTGAATACACTGGTATGCTAAGTGAGGTAAGGCTAAAAGTATGGCTTCATATGCATGAACAATACTGGCTGAGTAATATGAATATAACTGAATAAGAGTACATGTATATATGAAACGGTTGTAAATACTGATTATACAATATTATGCATATAACTACGTATACTGTAACTGAGATCATATTAACAATGGGTACTGAGTTATGATAACTGAATGAATAATATTTAGGTTTACTTATAACAGTATTACTGCTAGCTAGGTGACTGTATCTGACAATCCTGCTTTTGTAGAACTGAACTGAGTTCTATACTAAGTTGGGTAACTGTTTCTAACATCCTCGTGTTCTAGAACTAAACTAAGTTCTACACTAAGACTAAAACTGAAAGTGTGGAAGGTAATCATCTAACCGATATGCCCCTCTCTGAACAGATTGGGGTCTAACCTATAACTCAGTTAAAAGGGTGTCAGTACCGTGCCACGGGTAAAGACAAGTTGTTGAGTCACCCTCATTTGAAAGGTGCTTTGAATGAGAATGGTGGTACCCTAAAATAGCAGGTAAGAAACCTCATCAACCCTTAACTGGCAGGTTGATGTATCAACCTGCGATGGCTATGTAGTACTAGAATGCAAGGATTATTTCTAAGGATTACACCCTCTACTGACAGGTGAGTCCCCATCCTTGGGTCCAGTCGGTGTTGAATCCTACTCCTAACTGATTAGATACTAAAATGATTGCTAAACTATACTAGGTTAGACTGAACTATTACTGATCGTGCTAACTGACTGAGCTGGACTAAGTTCACTGAGTTTTGTTAACTATCTAAATACACTGAATTCTATAACTGACAAAGTACGACTGTACGTGACATTACTGATACTATTTTGTAGCTGCTGAAATTCTAAGTAAACAACTAGATTTTGGGTATTGAATACCCCCAGGATTCAATAGCATTGAAAGTAAAATATAGCTAAATCTTGAAAGCATGATAACTAGCCACCTTGTCACAATTCATCCATTGAGGCATTTTATCAAACATGCATGGTATAAACTTGTATACATACTAACATGTTATGATTTCTCTATTAAAACCACAAGAACATTTTATCAAATACTTGGGGAGCATAATTCATGCACATAATGATAATAAATATGTAAGCATCATGATTTCTATCCAAACTCACAATTTCAAGGGTTTTTAACATGAAACCATATAACAACTCACACATGCTATTTATTTCTCATGAAACTTGTAATTAATCATGGATTATAAACCCAACTAACATCATAATCATAAATACAATTCAATTCAACATGGAATTCATAAAAGCAATCATCTTAAAATTTTAAAAGAGGTTCTTGAACTCCAAGGGTGGAAGGAAACCCAAGTACCTTGATTGTAAATTTATTAGAGATTGGGGTGAGTTCTTGAGACTTGATTCTTGAACTTGATGAAGCTAGGGCTTGTTCTTGAGAGAATTTTGTGAAAAGGATGAGCAATTTTTCTATTTGGTAATTTCATCCCGTGTTATAGAGCTATTGGGTGAAGGAAAAATGACCCATTTGCCCTTAAAAAACATGAAACAAAATTGCAGAATATACCTAGACCAGACTGTCCAGGGTGCTGCGGGCTCTGGAGCACAGCTCTAGGCAGGGTGCCGCAAGCTCTGGAGCGACGCTCTGGGCAAGGCGCCAAGGGCTCTGGAACGCTGCGGGCTCATCGCCTCGAGCCACTATTTTGGAGTTTCAAACACGCCCTTATGCTTGTCCAAAAATTCTAAAACTCACCCGAGATGTACTATTGACTTCACCGATCATGAATAAACTCAAAAACTAACTTTCTATGGTCGGGAAGGTCGTTAATAAATTTCTCAAAGTTTGAGGGCTTTAGAAATGACTAAGTCCTAACACATAGCTAAAATTTTCTAAGTTTGGGGCCTCTTTAGGCATGTTTTAAAGGACTTAAACGATTAGGATTTTGTGGGGTCTCACACAGACATGCTTGAAATTGTTGATGTTTTGATTATTAAAGCGTGTATAAATGATTATTGAAAATTTACTTGATGAAATTTTTTATGACTCTAAGTGTACTTGTAAACTTGGTACATTGTGTTGTATGTTGTGGGATTGTGTAAATTTGATATTGATAATACTTATTTATATTGGATCGGGCATTACACCGGTACAAATATATATATGCTGGATCGGGTACCACACCAGTATGGATATATATATGTTGGATCAGGTACCACACTGGTACGGATATGTATATGTTAGATCGGGTACTATACCGTTAGATATATATATATGTTGGATCAGGTACCATACTGGTATGGATATGTATATGTTGGATCGAGTACCACGCCGGTACGGATATGTATATGTTGGATCGGGAACCACGCCGGTATGGATATATATTTCTTAGATTGGGTACCACGCTGGTACAGATATGTATATGTTAGATTAGGTACCATGCCGGTACGGTACGTGAACATAGATTGTTCCCTATAGGACATGACTATTTGGGAAAAAATAAGTCCCATAGCATATGTATACATATTTGTCTTAAGTGTGTGGATGTTTACAGGATGGTTGATACTCTTGATGGTTATGTGGCTTATTTATGAGCGTTGTTTGATCTGCTATTGTTGTCTTGTTTATTCATTGGGTATTTGATTGTGTGATATGTATTTGAAAAAGTGAAACTTTTTACTTATATGTTGGTTGGCTTGCTTCATTTATACGTTTTTTAATCGTAGCTTACTAAAATGTCTAGTTATCATTCTTTAATATTATAATAGAGCATTTGGTTGTTAGCCTAAGATTTTAGTATGGGTTGTCAATGATTACAGGTTTGTTCCTATAAATATGAGTAATGAAAGAGATAAGGTGAATAAAGAGGAATAGTGATGTATTAGCGTTGGATTGTGATTGATGGTGTGAATTAATCAGGCTAGAATATGTTAGTAGCGAATATGATATTGATGGTGTTGGAAGAGTAGTTGGATGTTGTAACTTATTTAGGTAAAGTAATAATATTATTAAAACATTAGTTGAATTGTATTCCATTCAAGATGTCATGATTTATTTTTATTAATTCTATTGTATGATTATATGGACTAACACGGTCAGCAGATGATGCCTACTAGTACATGTGGTTGTACTGACCTTACTCTTCTACATTCCTTCTTGGGTGTAGACTGGATGCAGGTTAGTTTGCAGTTACTAGATGGATGACGATATTCAGCACTAACTTCTGCACTTTCTTCCTGGCAGATGTTAGAGTCTTTGTATTATTTATTTTATTGTCAGTCTATGTAATAGATTGCTCTTGTACATTTATGGCCAAGTCTTGGGATAGTGAAGGACATTTGTAATAAGTTTTTGAAAAAGTTTATTTATTAGTATTTAATTTACTTTATATTTTCTTAAAAAACAGAAGTCTTCTGTATATTTTAGTTGGGTAATAAGGGTTCTCCAATCTACTTAGAATAGCATAGATGCTCGCATGGTCCGTTAGTCTAGGTCACGATAATGAATCACCCCATACGACTTGTTAGGTGACCCTACAACTTGTAAGGTCCAAGTTATATCCAAGACAAAACCATATGGGTAACTCACTGATCACCCTGCGATTAGCATATGATAACTCGTATAGAGTCACTATGACTCATTGAGTGTAGCATGATCAAGGAAGAAAGTTTGACACATATACTAGTTAGCCTATGATTTGGGTCTATATGAATCGTAGAAGGACTTTACGAGTTGTAAGAAGAGTCATAAGTTGGGTAGTGAGCTCAAAACTCAGGGATTTCTCAGAGTCCAACACCTAGGGTGTTTCACACTACATCAGGCATAGATTGTAGTAATCCCCACCTACTCAGACTAACTTGATGAGTGAATTTAAGCGTACATTGATGAGTGTCTGACATTATTTCCTATTTCTAATATCCATTCCAAACCACCCATATTTTATCTGAGAATTCACTACTGTATTTTTATATATAGCTTTTTCAATACTTATTTAACTCATGAGGGCCCTAGAAATGTTCTATAATGGAAATATAAGAATAATGTTGTCTCTTATTTAGATCAGTTACCCTCTTAAAGGAATTTCAGGTTTGTACTTATCTAATATTCAAGAAAAAAATATTGTTTACCATTATCAACTTTGGGTTGGTTTAGTAGAACTACACCTTGTTTGCATTTGACTTTCATTTGTGTAGTTGATCTACCCTTCTTCTCTAATTCTTGAGCTTCTTTGTGTGTCTTGGTGAAATATCCCCCTTTTTACTTACTTCTTTACTGTTCTCTTAGATATCTTCATTATTTTTCTTCTCTGAGCTTCTCTTGAAATTTGTCTTGGTATCTTTTGCACTATTGTATTAATTAGGAGTCTTGTCTATATGTTTTTTTTGTTTATCATGCTCCTTTGGTGGGAGCTTTGTACTTACTGATTTAACTTAATCTTTTCCTATCACAGAGCTCTCTTTCTCTTCTGATTTCTTCTTGTTTGGATTGACAGTTGTTGATTTTTTATTGATAACATAATGCTTTTCCCCAGTAGACTCCTTGTTTGTATTATGTTACCCCTTTTTATTGGTATTCTCCCATAAATCCTTATTTTGTGTCTTCCACCTTCTCTACATTGCTCTTCTTTTCTTCTTGTTCCTGATTTCCTTTCTCTTTCCTAACCTATGTATGACCATGTCATCCTTATTTACATTGATTTTGTCCCTGTTGCTACCAAAAACATCTTCTACCTATTTTCTAATAGACTCTTATTTCATAATTTTACTCCTTTCGACTTGATCTTTATTGTCGGCACCACCCTAATTATACACCGTGTCTTTATTTATATTGAGAGAATCAAATTTGTTCCAAGTAGTTACCCCTTCTTCTTGTTGGCTTTCCCTTGGGTTCTATCTCTACATAAAGACTTCTCTATATTAAAAATCTGCCTCTTCTTACCTCATTCCTCTGCCTTTATTTATGTAGTTATGCTCCATCTTATCTGGATTTGATAATAGACTCATATAATATTCTATCCGCACAACGTGAGTTAAAATATATTCATTACATAAAATCCCAATATTAATGTCACCTTTCAATTCACATTATTTAGTAATCACCTTCTTAAGATCCAGTATGTCGGTCCATCTGTATGAGAATTTTCCCACTATTGCAAATTTCAATTCCTTATTTGCAACCATCTGGGTGATCACCTCCTCTTACCTAACTACCCTAGGTTACCTATGCAAATTCATGATCAATTTCATGGGTAGAGGGTTATTTTTAGAGATTGTTGGTTGTAATTTTTCTACATAGTTCATTCCTGTATCATTCATAGGGTTCAGTCCCGTGGTTGGTATTTGATCAGCATCCGCCAGAAGCTACCCAATTCCCATTAAGGCCATATTTGTTGTCGATAATAGTAGGTAAATTTAGGTTTCTTTCCAAGAGTTTTGAGAGCATTTTTTTCAAAAGGTGTGTCTGATATCGGTTGATAAGGATTTAAACATTACATAGTCAAAAATTTTATCCCATCATATTTAATCTCCTTATGAGGAAAGAGACTCTATTCAATTCATTTTTTCTTTAGGGTAAAAAAATTTTACGTCTTTTTACTTTTGGGATTGTATATTGCATTTGGTGACATGTCATAAAATATACCATTAGGTCTCTCTACAACAGTCTTTTGCTATAACAATATTTCATTAAAGTGTCATGACTTTCTTTGAAATTGATTTTCAATTATATTTTCCTTCTCTATAACGTCATTCGACCTAGCAATAACAGTTATTATAGTAATATATTCTTTGTAAAATTACCTCTTTATAACACCATACACAAATATTATGTAATATTAATATTTTTAAAATAAAAATATTATGTACTGTATAAATAAATATTAAAATATTTATGATAATCATGATTAAACTAAGAAAATTGTAAGCTTTTTTAAGTTCTTCAACCCTAGCATTTCAACATAACTTTAGTGTGTAAGGTTTTCTTAATCTCATGAGTAATTACTTGGGGATAGAAACTCACACTATCAAAAGGTAAAAAGAAGAAAGATATTATGGAAAATACTTCATCAAGAACACTTGCAGGGAATTCTGATAGCTTGAGTCCTGACTATTTGCACTGTCCTTAAGGATATATATGTAAGCAATAAAATCTTTATTAAATTTAAATCCGTATAAAATTTGGATAATATTAAATTTAAAATATATTAGTCCCAAATAAATATTGTGGATTAATGTAACTAAAAATTACACAAATACACAACTTATGTTTTTAATATTACAAAAAATCCCAACTCCCTAAACATATTACAAAAATCCCACATATACACATAATGTTATGTATATGTTGGTTATGTTATGTATATTAATAGGGAGAGAGAGTAAAATAATTTAAAAAGTGGGAGAGAGTGTAATTACTTTTAAAAGGTTGGTATTTATGTTATTTATACTTAATGTAATTGGATCAATTATTTAAATCCAAACATCTATGGATTTAATTAAAGTACAATTTTTTTTAATTGGGCTAGTCTATTAATTTGGATTAAAAATAATTAGCCTACTTTAGCAAGCCCAAGATGTCATCATATTAATTTGGGCTACAAATGACTAAGCCCAAGATGTCATCATGTTTCAGAGGCCCGATTTGGTGTCACATGTCAAATGATGTGGCATGCTAAGTAAAGTAAAGAGCCAATGGGACCATGCCACATGTCAAAATAATGCAGTAAATTAAAAGCCCACAAGAAATGTCATGTCACTTAAATCTGATTAGCCAAAGGAAGTTCATATTTATCAACCATGTCATTTAAATCTGATTGATCAAAGGAAGTTCATGTTTATCATGACACTTTACTTCCAACAACTATAAATAGGGGCCTCGAAATTCAGAAAAGGAACCAACAAATTTAACAAGAAGCAAAAGAGAGCTCGTGGATCAAAGCAGAAGATTTCTCTACAAATTCAAGATCAGTTTATCAAGTTTCAAGATCAAGAGTTCAAAGTTCAAGAACAAGCTCCAGATTTCAACATCAAGAGTTCAAGATTCAAGAACAAGTTCAAGCTTTAAGATCAAGACTACAAGATTCAAGAACAAGCTCAAAGGCCCGTGAATTCAAGTACAAGTCGAGATTAAGTTCACCAAGTCCTCAAATCAAACTCAAGTTTAAGATCAAGATTGCAAGATTTAAAAATAATCTACAAAGCCTTTGGATTGAATAACAAGTTAATATCAAATCCATCAAGTTCAAGATCAAGCTCGAAGCCCTTGAATTTATAGTTGAAAAGCGAATCAGAAGACTCATAGAGATTGTAACACTCACTTATTGAAATCAATAAATCGGTTGTTACATTTTTTGTCTTGGTTATTATTTTTGGTTTTGAGAATTTTATAGTCCAACAAATTCTGGCCCGCCCAGTGGGACGATCTCTACCTCTCATCTCAACATTTCATACTTTGAAGAGTAAGAACGCCAAAATGACTTCCAAGAAGACCAACTCTCAATCAACTACTTCCAAGGTTGCTGATTTAAATTTCTCTACTAAAGTAGAAAGCTTCCTTGGTGTTACTTTTGGAAGCTTAGGATCTGTCACAAGGAGCATAGCAGGTTTGCTAAGATAACAAACACATCCAGTGTCATCTGTGCCAACTCTATTTTTTGGATCTTTAACCCTAAAAGGGGAAAAGTACAATACAAGTGATTTGGAAGGAGGAAGTAGTGTCGCAGAATCGCTAAGAAGACTCTCTAGCTCTACTTGAGCAATTCGGTTCCAAATACTGTAGCGCAAAAAGCTATGGTCGTTCAACAAATGTGTCATATCCACTTACACCGCATAAGCTGAGTCTTTTAAAGATCAACTTATGAAATAATCCATGTTACTATCCAATATCTCCAGTGATCATGCAAGTAATAGTTAATGATGCCTCATCTATGGAGGAGCAGCTTGCGAATCTGACAAAGGTAATTGAAGGCCTGGCCAAGTATGTTCAAAATCAAGATGCTAGGATTGATAAGATAGTGGATAGGGTGAAAGGCCTGATAGAAAGAGAATCTAGCCATGCACTGGGAAAAGCTCTAAAGGATCATGAGACAGAACACCCTGTGAAGCAATACCACCGACTAAAGAGGTACTAGTTTCTTCTGAGGGGATGATCCCGATTGAGTAATTAAAGGAATTCATCAAAGGGATCCTCAAAGAAAAGTATGATATTGTCATCAAGTCTTTCCTTACATATGTCAAGCCCTACACTGCAAAGATATATAGCCTCAAAATGACTGTTGGTTATCAACCACCAAAATTTTAACAATTTGAGGGTAAAGGGAACACGAAACCACATATCGCACACTTTGTTGAGACATGTAATAATGCTGGAACTTGTGGTGACTATCTTGTCAAAAAGTTTGTTCATTCCTTAAAGGTAAACGCCTTTGATTTGTATACGGACCTTGATCCTAACTCCATCGATAGTTGGGAGCAATTAGAACATGAGTTCCTGAATTAATTTTATAGAACAATACATACAGTGAGCATGGCAGAGCTCACAAATACTGGGCAAATAAAGGATGAGCCAGTTATCGACTTCATTAATCGATGGGGAAATGGGAGCCTAAATTACAAAGATAGGCTCAGCGAAGCTTCTACCATAGAGATGTGTGTCCAAGGAATGCATTGGGAGCTCCTCTATATATTTCAAGGCATTAAGTCAAAGTCTTTTAAAGAGTTAGCTACGTGTGCTCATGATATGGAGTTGAGCATATCTTCTGCTAGAAAGGGAGAAACGCCTATCCATGACCCTCGAAGGGGAAAAGATAAGCAGGAACCCAAAAGATGGGGTAAGTTTGTCCCCAAAAATAATAACAAAGAATCCATGAATATCGACGTGTCTCCTGTGAAGATCACTACGAAGGTGAGCAAGAATCAAAGCATGAAGACTACTTCTCGACCACTTCCAAACCAGAAGTTAACTTTAAAGGAGATGCAAGAAAAGGAGTACCCTTTCCTTGATTCTGATGTAGCTAAGATTTTTGATGAATTTCTTGAGCATAAGCTCATGGATTTACCATAGATAAAGCATCTCGATGAAGATGGAAGGACCAATGACCCAAATTATTTCAAGCATCATAGGCTTGTTGGTCACCCCTTTGTAAAAGTGTTTTTTCTTTAAAGACAAAGTCATTCAATTAGTAAATAAAAAAAAGATCTTCTTCGATGATGAGACGGCCAGTTCTCATCAAATCTCTTCCACTTTTGGATTGCTTAATCCGGTCCAAATTTGTGTCAAAGAGCATAATGAGAGGCTATTAGAGCATGACAAGTCTTTAGTTGGAAAAGGAGATGATGAAGGTTAGACTCTAGTAACAAGGTGCAGATGCAATAAGATGAGTCCACAAAATGAGTCTGTCGAGCAACCAACTAGGAGGAGGATGGTAAAAAAATCAACAAAACAAAGATCGATCGAGCTTTCAAAAAATATGAGGGTAATGGAGCTCCACCACTAGAAACCTCAGCATCTAGTGATTTTAGAGGAATTTTTACCAAATTGGTTCCGTGTAAAGACTGCCCAAGTCAACATTGAGGCATCTTATTTTAATACTGCCAAAGAGGGGGCAAAGGGTAAAAATGTGCCCATATAAGTTCCTTCATCCTCTAAACCGCTTGTTGAACCTCTTGGTCAAGAGGCACATGTATGTAATACAAAAATCAAATTAACAAATAACGATCTTCTACTTGGTGAGTCCCTACACTACCATCTCTTATACATGTTGGGTCAAATTTTAGGAAAGAAGATCAATAGAATCTTGATAGATGAGGGATCCAGAGTTAACATCCTGCCTATCCGCACGATAAAGGAACTTGGAATCACTACTGATGAACTGGATGAGAGTCATATAATGATCCAAGGCTTCAACCATGGGGACCAGAGGGCCATGGGATCTATCAAGTTAAGGATTTGTACGGATGATTTTCAATCAAATGCATTGATGCATTTGATCGATGCCAAAATTATCTCATCCTCCTACTATCAATGCTTGAAGTACCTCGAAGGTGGAGTGGAAATAAAGATAGTAGCAAATGATAAGTCATTTATTGAAGCTGAATCACACTTTGTCGATGCAAAATTCTACTTGAAGAACTATGTCGTGAATGAAAAAAGTGTTGATGATGTCACCAAGACCAAGTGTGATGATCTTACATCCAAGAAGGTTGTGGTGACTGTTGAAAAAGTCACCACCAAGAAGCCTCTCTTCACTTCAAATAGATAAAGTATAACTCCTATGAAAAGAAGGTAAATTATGTTCTTCGCTACGTACTGAAGGTAAAGAAAGAGAAAGATCACCCATCTAATGCCCAAGATAATGTGCTAAAGGGGGTAAATTTACCTATTAGGAAGATTGACGCGATAAATCCAACCTCAAGGCTAGTTGGAGAAGCTATGGATCAAAATTCGCCACAAGATATGACACTCCCTACGAAGCGTACAAAAGAGGGCTTTGATCCAAATGCATACAAGTTATTTGTAATGGCTGGATATAATCCTAATAAGCTATCAAGGTTGGGTAAACTTTCGTTGAAAGGTACAAAAAGGCAGGCATGTAAAGTCCTAGGATACACACAACTAGGGGTGTACAAACCAAATCGTTAAGTCAAACCGAACCGATGAATCAAATCAAATCGAGGAAAAAAACGACTTATGGTGTGGTTTGATTGGTTTGGTGTTGGCAAAAAAACTATATCATTCTTGGTTTGGTTTGGTATTAGCAAAAATAAAATCAAACTGAACCCAAATCGAACCGACATAATATGTATATAATTTTAATTTTTTATATATAAAAAAATATTACTTATAATCTACTTTCTAATTATTTTTATTACTTTTTTATATTCAGAAAATAGATATATATTCTTGGGTATTTAATCATAATATTTGTCCATTAGTAACAAATTAATACAAAGCCCAATATTAATATAAAAAGGAAAAATTATATATTATAGACAAAATACTATATTAATTACATGGTATGGTTAATGTTACAAAAAATTACCATTCATAGTTATTTGGTAGTTTAAAATCATTTTTTTGTTCTATTGGCTAAAAAAAGGCAACAATGGGAACATCAAAATGCACGATTATTAAAGATATCTTCTTCAACTTTTTTGTTTCTTATTTTTCTCTCAAAATCACTCAATATCCTTGATTTTACATTGAAGAAACAACAACATTGGAAACATCATAATAGTGTTCTTCAAGAG
This sequence comes from Capsicum annuum, assembly GCF_002878395.1. Taxonomy (NCBI): domain Eukaryota; kingdom Viridiplantae; phylum Streptophyta; class Magnoliopsida; order Solanales; family Solanaceae; genus Capsicum; species Capsicum annuum. Next base: position 184,845,881 of record NC_061119.1, read on the forward strand.
ACCTTCTTCAACTTTTTTCTCCTTCTTTTTTTCTCAAAATCACTTTAATATCACAAGATATCATCCTTGATTTTACTTTGGAGAACCTTTTTTTGCAGATTTGTCACCACATAAAATCCGTTTAGAATATTTATTGAAGATTTGAGGTAATCTTTCAGTATTTTTGATATTAGATTTAATTTTTTTTATATATATATTTTGCAATCCTTTCTATCATAAATTTTGATTGAGATAACTTAGTTCAATCATTATTTTATCAATTCAACTAAATTGTTATCAATTATATACTATGTGTCAATTATATATGTGTATATGTATAAGTTGTATATTAATTGTATATATGATGTAATTTTATAAGTAGTACATGTGTAAGTCAATTGTATAAGTCATATATGTCAATTAAATAAGTCATATATGTATAAATTGTTAATTGTATATGTATTTATATATATGCGCATATGTATAAATGGTATATTAATTTTATATATGATGTAATTGTATAAGTCGTATTTGTATAAGTCAATTGAATAAGTTGTATATGTATAAGTCATATATGTCAATTACATAAGTCATATATGTATCAGTTGTTAATTGTATATGTACATTTTTTTTTCAATTGTATATCTGAATGTTAGTATATTATTATAGTGAATATTAAATAACTATATATATATATATATATATATATATATATATATATATACAGTTTGCAGAATTTATATTGAGTGTATACATATACATTTTGCATAGTTTATATACAAATATACAATTCTTAAAATTACAAAAAATAAAAGAATGAGAAAGAAGGGGGGAACTATAGAGGGACGGGAATGGAGGAGGAGAGATAGAAGGAGGAGAGAGGCAAGAAAGAGTGAGAGAAAGAGAAGAATTTAAGGTATATTTATGTTTTGTAACTATGCAAACTTTAACCATGTCTTGTAATTATAGACTAAAAGTTATCTATATCTGAATTTTTGCCATATAAAAACCTAAAACTCTTCATTGCTTCACTTTACATTTTGTTCATTTGTCCGTCAAGTTGTGATTTAGGTTTGTTTCTCTTCTTTCTTTTTTTTTTTTATGGAATTATGTTATAGTTAATTACTTTATGGAGTTAAGTTTTTAATAAGTTGTCTCCAATTCTTCATTCTTTTGTATGCTCACATTTTATGTGGAGGAAACTTTCAGACAAGCTACTATAACTAGTGACTAAGAAATTGAACCACTAGGTATCTACATAATATTACTTTGAGAGATAGTTGTTTAGACGTCTTAGTAATTTGCCAACTTAATTTTAATTTAAATTACTCTATGACCATTGTTTTTTTTTAATCGTTTTAGTGAAAACATTTAATTTTTTTCTTCAATCACATTATAATTGTAAAAAACCGAGAAAACCAAAAAAAACGGACTAAACCCAAAATTAAAAAATCGATTGTATATTGGTTTGATTTGGTTTATATATTTAGAAAACTGACATTATTGGTTTGGTTATATTTTAATGAAAAAATGAGCCAACCCAACCTATGTACACCTCTACACACAGTCACCTCCCATTCACATCTCCATAAGAAGGGTGGTTAGTAACTACATCACTATAGAAGAGGAGTCTACTGCATCCAACAAAAGGCCTTCTGTCTTTGACCAACTTGGAGAATCAACCACAAAAACTTATGTGTTCGAGAGGTTGGGTCCTCTAAATAAGAAAAGTAGTAACAAGAATCGAAGAAGTCATCAAAGTATGATAATGAACTCCTCACCTAAGATCCAGAAGGATTTCCAAAGTTTGATTCATTCTAGACTGAGGCGGTAGAAAAACTGGTGGTTTCATACAACACAGTGTTAAAAGCAAAGGCTCATACTATTGTTTATACCAAAGAACATGAGAAAGATGAAGAAAGTGTTAGCTCCTCATATTATGTTACGGCCCAGAATCAGAATGAGGCCTTATCTCAAATAAAGGTTGATGAAGAGATAGAAGATACTTTTTGGTGTCACCACATATCCATCAATGATGCTGATCCTCAAGAGGAGAAAGCTGCTGGAGATGTTCGATCTCAACTTGAAGAAGGAGTAAAGGGTACAATAGATACCTTGAAAGAAGTTAATTTTGGAACCGATGAAGACCCAAGACCAACTTACCTGAGTGCTTTTCTAGAGATGAAGGAAGAAATCGCGTATATGGATATACTCAAAGAATATATGGATGTATTCTCTTGGAGTTATAAGAAAATGCCTGGCTTAGATCCGAAAGTAGTGATCTATAGATTGGCGATCAAGAATGGTGCTCGTCATGTTAAGCAAGCCCAAAGTCGCTTTAGGCCGGAGTTGGTTCCATTAATCAAAAATGAAGTTAACAAACTCATTGAAGCTGGCTTTATTCATGAACTCAAATATCCCATGTGGATTTCAAGTATTGTTCCAGTACGGAAGAAGGATGGCCAAATTCAAGTTTGTGTCAACTTTCGAGATCTCAACAATGCATGCCCTAAGGATGATTTTCCAATCCACATACCAAAGTTGATGATTGATGCCACCACTAGTTATGTGACAATGTCCTTCATGGATGGTTCATCCGGCTACAATCAAATTTGCATAGCGCTAAAAGATGAAGAGCTCACTGTATTTCATACGCCCAAAGATGTTTATTGCTACAAGATGATGCCTTTTGGTTTGAAGAACACTAGCGCCACTTATCAAAGGGCTATGCAAAACATATTTGACGGCCTACTCCACAAAAACATGGAATGCTATGTGGATGATCTAGTGGTGAAGTCAAGAAAGATAGATGACTATTTAAAAGACCTAAGAATGGTGTTCAAGTTACTTTGAAGATATCAACTTAGGTTGAATCCATTGAAGTATGCCTTCGGAGTTACTTCCAGAATGTTTCTTGGCTTCATTATGTGACACCAAGGAATTGAAATTGATTGCGCCAAGGTCGATGCAATTTTAAAGATGCCCGAGCCTCGAAATATTCATGAGTTAAAAAGCCTTCAAGGAAGGCTAGCATATTTAAGGAGGTTCATCTCAAACTTGGCCAAAAAATGTCAACCATTTAGTCATCTCATGAAGGACACTCCCTTCGAATGCGACCAAGCTTGTAGTAATGCCTTTGAGAGTATCAAATCATACTTCATGAAGCCACCAGTTCTTGCAGCACCCATACCTGGGAAACTATTGATACTCTAGATCGCGGCACAAGAAAGGTCAGTCAGAGCACTATTGGCTCAAGAAAATAGTGAAGGAAAAGAAAACTCTCTTTACTATCTGAGTAGAACGATGACACCAAATGAGATGAAGTATTCTCTGATCAAAAAGTTATGTTTGGCATTGGCTTTCTCAATCCAAAAGATAAAATACTACTTTCAAGATCATATTGTTCGTCTTCTTTCCAAGGCAAATCCCATCAAGTTTTTTACGTTGAAACCAGTCCTCAGTGACCGACTTGCAAGGTGGTACCTTTAATTTCAAAAGTTTAAGATTGTGTACGTTCCCCAAAAAGCTGTAAAAGGACAAGCATTGGCTGACTTCTTGGCAGATCACCCAATACCTAATGACTGAGAACTGAACGATGCACTTCCTGATAAAGATGCAATCGCAGTTGAAGTTAGATCCCCATAGAAAATGTTCTTTGACGGTGCTGCACATCAAGATGGAGCTGGTGCTGGCGTAGTATTTGTCACTCCACAAGAAGTGGTCATCCTCTACTCTTTTACCTTGATGAATATTTTCTCCAATAATGTTGTTGAATATCAAGCGCTCACGCTCAAATTTAAGATGGCTGCCGGCATGAAGCAACTATAATTACAAGTTTTTGGTGACTCCCATTGGTGATCAAGTATCTTTTGGGAAGCTATGAAGTCTAGAAGCCTAAGTTAAGACCACATCATGATTATGCATAGAAGTTGATGGGATAGCTTAGAGAAGTAACCCTCCTACATATGCCAAGGAAAGAAAATAAGAAAGATGATGCCCTAGCTGCTTTGGCTTCAACTCTAACTCTTTCGAATTAGACACGAGTTAATATCCGCCAAGAATAGGTAGTACCACCATCAAGTGAGGATGAGGATGTAAAAGGTAAGGTTGTATACCTCATCGCTGTGGTCGAAGCTATAAAGGAGGATTAGCGATAACCTATCATTGACTACTTATGTTATGGGATACTTCCAGAAGATCCAAGGGGAAGGACTGACATTCGTCGTCGTACACCTCGCTTCCTTTACTATAAAGACACACTGTATCGAAGATCATTTGAAGAAGTACTCTTATGGTGTTTGGGAGAGGAAGAAGAAATTTAAGCTTTGTGAGAAGCACACTTGGGAGTTTGTGGATCGCATCAGTCTAGACCAAAGCTACATTTTTACATTAAAAGGATGGGATATTATTGACCAACGAAGGTGAAAGATTTCTTGGACTATTCTAGAAGATGCAAAGTTTGCCAATTCCATGCAAATTTCATACATCAACCTCCAGAGGTACTACACCCAACTGTAGATCTTAGTCATTTAATGCTTGGGGAATGGATATTGTTGTTCCACTACCAAAATCTTCTGGTGGACACTTATACATCTTGGCCGCAACATATTACTTCTCAAAATGGGCCAAAGTTGTTTCTCTCAAAGAAGTAAAGAAAGAAAATATTGCAAACTTCATCTGAGTGAACATCATCTACCGCTTTAGAGTTCCTTAGTACATAATAACTGATAATGGAAATCCATTTGATAACAAGTTGATGAAGAAAATTTGTGATCTCTTTGGTTTCAAGCAAGCAAGTCTTCTATGTACCACGCTGCCACCAATGGTCTAGCTGAAGCATTCAATAAGACTTTATACAACTTGTTGAAGAAAGTTATCTCCAAATCCAAAAAAGACTGGCATGAGCGAATGAAAAAAGCTTCATAGGTGTATAGGAAAACTTACCATACACCGACGCAAGTAACCCCATACTCACTTGCTTTTGGAGTTGAAGCAGTCCTGCCACTTGAGCGTCAAATACCTTATTTGAGACTGGCCATGAAGAAGGGCTCACCAATGAATAAAATGCTAAGTTGCATCTTGCAGAGTTAGAAGCTCTTGATGAGAAGAGGCTGGAGGATCAACAAAATCTTGAATATTATCAAGCCCAACTATCTCATTCATTCAACAAAAGGATTTGCTTAAGGTGATTCCATGTTGGAGATCAAGTCCTTGTAGTAAGAAGGCCCATTATTACTTCTCGTAAGTCTAGGGGCAAATTAATCCCGAAATGGGATAGACCATATGTCATACAAGAAGTATGTTCAAATGGTGTTTACAAGCTTATCAATGCAGATGGCATGAGGATTAGCCCCATCAACGCAAAGTTATTGAAGAAATACTACCCTTGAAGGAAGATGATACTCCTTAAGGAATGAGTATAAACTGCATATCCAATCCTGGCCCGCAAGAGTATAAACTGTGAACGGCTCAAAAAAATTTCACTATGATGAAAACCTTGAAAGGACGACCTAGGCAAAAGTTAGGACATAAAAAAAAACAATCACCCCAGAACTACGTTGTGACTTAATCCTCTTCATTGAAGTACGTAGGCACTTGGAATTTTATTTTGAGTTCAGTTACATAAGTGTCAAAAAAATACATGTCTTTATTTGATTCGTCATATGAAAGTTAAGTCTGTATGCATCCTGATTAAGTCTTGGACTTATGTCAAATACTGGTGGCTCAATGGGGGCAACTCATCAAAAGGAAGAGAAGTTCTTTAATAGGATTTGGGATACCAAAAGCCTACAGTTTGAAGCATAGATCTGCCAATCATGCAATTGTTAAATTTGCAAATCGAAAGACTTAATCTTTAAGGCTTCTAAACTGAAGTTTCAAGTCTAAATCGATTGTGAGACAAAGACGTGAAGCCAATAGTCAACAAATTTGAAGAGAAAGCCAGAGTTTAGTACTAAAACATAAGCACGTCAAAAAAGGCAAGCAATTCTTGAAGTCAAAATTCAAAAGGAACATTAAGAGAAAAGTGCAATATAAAAAAGATTTACTATTACAACTAATAGATTCAACTACTCAATAAAAGGCTAAAATAAAGCGACAAAAGAGTTTGAAGAAAAGAAAACATCTCCTAGGTCTAATCTACACATAATTTGTAATTGATTAAGTCTTGGCGCATAGCTTCTAGATGCTCTTTCTTCTGATCTACACCATTTGATAAGTATGTGTCAAGGCTTGCATCAAATTCCTTGGTTTAAATAGAAGACTCTAGCCTTGATTCCTTGGTTTCATTCTCAGTTTTTGCTAAAAGACCCTTCAAAGCCTGCGCCTTTATACACAATTCTTTTATCTTTTTCTTCATGTTCTGTAGTGATTGCCAAATGAAAGATGTTGTTCTAACCTTCTCGTACTCTTCAAGTATGGCATTTGAGAGGCGTTCCCCTGCTACATAGAATAATTCTTCTCTTATGGCTTCCTCATTCATATCATGAAGCATCGATCTTGCTTGATCATAGGAAATAGCGAGGTCAAAGAAGTCATGCAGCAACTTTCTCAATGGGGAAATATCCACGTCCTTACAATACATCTCCTTGATGATTACTTGGACTTCATATTCAAGGGAATAAGCACAATCAACATCACACTTTGAAAGCTTATCTTGAATTATGGTCCAAAGAGAGGAGATATAGTTTTTCTGAGCATCTAGGACAACCTTTTTTCCATCAAACACCGAAATAACAGCTAGTGGAGGCTTACATATGTCAAAATCCAAGGTTGTTTTAACCTTGTTACAAGAAACAGAAGTTTTCCCTTCTCCCGTTCTAGCTATGGAAGGTGGTTCCATTAGATCTGAACTAGATACAGACTCATCACTATCATGTGACCCTTTACGCTGCAAGAAGATTAATATAAAAAGGGTTATTAAGATACACTTAGTAAAATAGATGTCTTAACCATACCTCCTCGGTAAGAGGTAATATAGTCTTCAAAGTATTATCTATGTCATCATGAATTTTAATCGTTCGTGGAATAGTACCCCTTGCATCGTCGAAATGTAACTTTACTCTTTTTTAGCAACTGTCTCTACTACTACTCTCACTTTCATCTTAGGACAACCTTTTAGAGATATGAGTAGTTTGAGTAGGGGTCTTGCCCTCGTATACTATCGGAGGCGTGTGAGATCTCTCATTTTCATGTTGATTTGATAACTTGGCATTCGAAGGAGGAACATCAGTGATAAGGGCCTCATTTATAGGTACATCAGAATTCCCCAAATATATGGCGATAGTCAACCCAGGGATGTTCATCAAAGTCTGTAGGTGATATCCAAGAAAATCCCCATGAATCTTTTTCCGCCAAGTCTAATAGTCATTTCCAAAGAACTCGCCTACATTAGGCGAAATTGAAGGAAAAGCTACCCGTGAGAATGATCGGCTCAATGTGCAAATCCTCTAAAATATTAGTTCTTTGTCTAAAAAGGTAGTGCAAATGTTATTCTTCATGATTCCCAAAATATTCTGATAAAATTCAAACTGTCAGCTGAAGCGGTGTGGACTATATGGCTCAATGATAAATGAGTTTCTGCATCTAAGTATGAGAAATCTGAAACGAATACTCATAAAGTAGCTCATCTCCAATGCTAGGGCATTCTCAGTATCCATATAAAAGAAAGGATGCATTTTGTCCTGCATGGTAGAAGTCCAAACCGTGCTCTCCCCACTATGGATACACCTTCTTGTATAATTTTTGTCAAAATACATTGCACCACCCTCTTCGGAGTATACAATCATAGTAGGGACGGACGGCCCACTAGAAAATGAATAATGGGTCCTGAAATAATGAGCAATCCAACCATACACATAGTGAATAGGAAAACAAACCTTGATTTGATCGAGTTATGCTGAAGAAGATATCTTGTTTAGTCCACTATAAATGCTAGCCAGAACCGGTATTGCAAGGCCGACCTTCCTCCCACTCGCCATCATACATGTCATCTTGAAAGTCCCAGGGCAAATGAAGTCACCTTTCGTACTTGGAAAAATAAAAGCGCACAACCAATAAGACAAGAAAGCTTCCAAATATGTATCATCTTTTTTATCGGATTCACCCCAAGATCAAAAAAATACCTTATCTTCAGCATGTGACCATCTTAGCGTATCAGGCAAAACCCCACTAGGGTTATGTGTCAATTCGGAGCGAGCAATTTTCTTTTCCTGCCTTGGTGGAGCAGGGTCGTACTTCGAAGATTTATTGCACCAAAATGTTATCCAATCACTAAATAATACTTCTTGGCTAGCATTCCGCAGATTATGAAAGGCAGCAAACAAGTTCTCACAAGTTTAGGAAATATACCTTACCTTCTTTGTATCTAAACCTGTAAGTTCTTTGACCTCAAAAGTACTACTTCTTCTTAAAGAATACCCTGAATCGGTAAGCCTTCAAGAACATGCAAATCCCATAAAGAAATAGATAATTCCCCAACAGACGTGAGAAGTGTATTTGTATTGGGGCAACAAGATTCACAAAATGCCTGGAAATGTCTGAGTTACGATTGTAAGTAAAAAGTGATGCATAAACCGCATCATAAATCTATACCTTGCTCAGAGTTTCTTGGATCCTACCAAGTATGTCATCTGTCCATTCCCAATACCTAGGAATATGACGGTACTCTCTCGCAAGTTTCATCGCGGCTCCCCAACATATCTTTCCTAAAGCTATACGATGACCCAAGCTTGGGAGTGGAGTTGCGATATTTACATAATAATGATCCAGCGGTTGAAGAGAGAACAACTTAAATGACTGATCGGAATTAGAGGTTTGTACCGAAGTACAATTCGTCATGGAAAATGGGTTCTTGAAGGAAGGCCACGAACTTGCATACCGACCAGTCAAAGGAGTGTGAGTCAAAAGTAGAGTCTGTTGGGCCCCATCTTTAGTTTCGACTATAAGATACTTGGATTTGGTGGAAAGGGAGGTATAGTGTCTAAAAATCACCATCTCTTCAAACTGCAAAGAAAAGAAGAAGGGTTAAATCCATGGTGTACAATAATAGGTACAAAAAACCCTTGACTAAGTCATCCCTATGCGTCATAAGATTACCATAAAGATACCTTTTCTTATGGCGGGGACGAGTAGTCATCCCTATGCGCTGTAAGATTACCATAAAGTTACCTTTCTTATGGGGGGACGAGTGGTCATCCCTATGTGTCGTAAGATTACCATAAAGTTACCTTTTCTTATGGCGGGGACGAGTAGTCATCCCTATGCGTCGTAAGATTACCATAAAGTTACCTTTTCTTATGGCGGGGACGAATAGTCATTTCCATGCGCCGTAAGATTATCATAAAGTTATCTTTTCTTATGTCGGGGACGAATAGTCATCCCTATGCGCCATAAGATTACCATAAAATTACCTTACTTATGATGGGGAGCAAGTGACTATCCCTTTGCATCATATAATTATCACCTTTGCATGAAAGGCATTATCTTGAGTAAAAAGTTTAATCGTGCATGAGCTATTATTGAAAAAAAGAATGATAAAAAAGAAAAATTAAAAAAAAGAGAAAAAAACACTTCAATATTAAATTCTTGAAATTTGGACGAGAGGTTTCTCCAATTGACCTTGCAAATAGTTGATGCTTTTCATGGTACAATATAAAAAGTATACATGGGGTATTTATAGGTGTAGGCGGTGGATGTTGGCCTTGGTAGAGTCCTAGTTTAAGTCCAAATAATTTAATATAATCCAACTAGGATTCTAAGACTACTGAAGGCGGCGACAACAATTGCAAATTCTTTTGTTTTGCTGTAGGCGACAAAACAACCATCAAGAATATATATATATAAATTTAAAAAAAAAAAAAAGGGGGGGGGGGGGGAGGCGACCAATGTCTGGCGAGTGGTGAGTAAAAAGAAAAAAGAAAAGTCAACATCATGGTTTCTGTTGTTTTGCTTATGATTGCCACGTGGAAATAAATGGATCTAAGAGGATTTTTATGCAAAGGAAATATTCTATTATGAAGGGTATTGGTCCGTGAATATTATCATGTACATATATTTTTTTACTTCAAGCCTAGTCAAAAACCTCATAAAATTTTATTAAATTTAAATTCATATAAAATTTAGATAATATTAAATTTAAAATATATTAGCTTTAAATAAATATTGTGAATTAGTGCAATTGGATCAATTATTTAAATCCAAACATGTATGGATTTAATTAAAGTTCAATTATTTTTAATTAGGCTAGTCCATTAATTTAGGTTAAAATAATTAGCCCACTTTAGCAAGTCCAAGATGTCATCATATTAATTTAGGCTACAAGTGACTAAGCCCACTTTATCAAGACCAAGATGTCATCATGTTTTAGAGGTTCGGTTTGGTGTCACATGTCAAATGATGTGGCATGCTAAGTTAAGTGAAGAGCCAATGAGACCATGTCATATGTCAAAATAATGCAGTAAATTAAAAGCCCATAAGAAATGTCATGTCACTTAAATTTGATTGGCCAAAGGAAGTTCATATTTATCAAGACCATGTCACTTAAATCTGATTGATCAAAGAAGTTCATGTTTATATGACTCTTTACTTCCTACAACTATAAATAGGGACCTTATAATTCAGAAAATGGACCAACAAGTTTAACAAGAAGCAAGAGAGAGCTCGTGGATCAAAGCAGCAGATTTCTCTATGAATTCAAGATCAGTTCATCAAGTTTCAAGATCAAGACTATAAGATTCAAGAACAATCTACGAATTCAAGATCAGTTCATCAAGTTTCAAGATCAAGACTGCAAGATTCAAGAACAAGCTCAAAGACCTTTGAATTCAAGTACAAGTCGAAATCAAGTTCACCAAGTCCTCAAATCAAGCTCAAGTTCAAGATCCAGACTGCAAATCAGTTCATCAAGTTTCAAGATCAAGACTACAAGATTAAGAACAAGCTCAAAGACCCATGAATTCAAGTACAAGTCGAGATCAAGTTCACCAAGTCCTCAAATCAAGCTCAAGTTCAAGATCAAGACTACAAGATTCAAGAACAAGCTACAAAGTCCTTTGATTTAAGCACAAGTCAAGATCAAATCCATCAAGTTCAAGATCAAGCTCGAAGCCGTTGAATTTATAGTTGAAAAGGTGAATCAGATGACTCATAGAGATTGTAACACTCACTTATTGAAATCAATAAATCTATTATTGCAATATTTTTCTTGTCTTAATTATTATTTTCGATCTCAAAAATTTTACTGTCCAACAATATATTTTACCTTGTATGGGTGTCTCTCCAAGATTAAATAAGTTCTTCCATTATAAACTAGAAGTCAGAATCTAAGAAAAGTAAACAAAAGTAAATAAGAAGAAAAGAAAATTGTTCTCTATGTTTTTCACTCCTTCCTCTAAGAATAGTAGCAACATATAAATAAATTAAAAAACCCAAGTCTTGCCAACGTGAAAATCGTTTTCAAGTCCAGAAATTGTCCCTAAATTAGTCAAAACCGTTAAGGCATATTGAAGAAGGCAAATTTATTAAGTAAGGACGCTCGCAACAAACATTTTTTGACCAAAATTAATTATTTATTGTAAATTTTAATATTGTTATATAATGAGAATTTATTCAAGAAATAATAATATTCTTTTTCAAATATCCGACAATCCGCCACATATTTTAAAAAGAATATTAAGAAATATAATGAAATACGAAATTTTCCTCGATTTACACGAGTAAAATGCATCGAGCTGGTATTACATCGACTATGAATCAGAAATATATAAAATAAGATTAAACTTACATAACAATTATTGAAATTTAAAACCTCTATGAATCAGTGGTTGTTTTGTAAATCCATGGTCATCTTCTATCACGTTATACCGGGACAATCTTTGTCGTTATGACAATTTTGCGCTACGAAGTCATGCGCATGTCCTGATATTTATGAGTGCTCTAGAAACTTGTCACAATTTCATAGGAGCAGTGTCACTCTACACACATATAGGTCCAATCATCAAGTGTATTCTGTAAATCAATACACCACCTATAAAGGATATGAATTAGATTAAGAATATATATAACTCAACTCTCACTTTGTCTTGCAACACCACACTATATTCACACATCATTGGAGGGACATAATTTTGTAGTGATTACTTAATTAACTAATTACACATATGAACCTAATTAATGGAATTCCAATCAGATAGATTGGGTTACCAGCATTGTTGATCTTTTTAAATTGACTAAAATCACTCTCCCCTCATTGTTTCTCTTTTAATTCCGTAAAAGTAATCAAATTCACCTCCAACTAACAATCGTTTACTTAAATAATGCATCTCAATGTTGTGTTTTATTAAATTTAAATGTGTATATTTTAATCGATGAATTTTTAATTTTATTTTCCCCCACAATTTTTGTTGCTCGACAACTACAATTTATAAACAAAATAATTTTGGCTTTATTTCAATAGGAATCTCACAATGAAGTTTTTTAATCTCTCAGCCTCATTACCTGTCAACTCCAAAACAACAAAGTATTATTGGCAGTTTCATGCTATGACTCCCCCACAAAGGATAATCATATAATCATTGGTGAATTTTGAGATTCACTTGGCATCGTTATACCCTTCTACTACAATAAATATATAATTTACTTTATTTAGAATCATTATTGTATCTCTTATATATCATTAGGAACTTCTTTCTAAAACAGTGCATCAAGAAACAACATCATTTCTAACAAGATAAAGTGTAAGACCATCATTAATTATTTTTGTTTCAAACTGTAATGCTGTGCTCAATCACTTCACATCTAATAAGAAGTTTATATGCACCAATATTTTCAACAAATATTTGAAAGTATGGGGATATGTTTTTAATTTTGTATCGGATAATACAAATTTGTACCTCAAATATATCAAAAGTTTCATCATCTTAATTTTCAGTTTCATTTTGAATGACAAGACTAATTGAAATATCACTTTCAAAAAATTCCTTGACATAATTCAAACATGACACCGTAACTCCCCCTTTTTAAAAATTTTTCAAGTAGGAGAATGATATTTCTATAACCCAAAATTAACATGCCAACATTTATTAACATATAATCAGAATTCTAACAATGTAAATAATCTAAGAAAAAATACAAGCATGTGATTTTATAGTTTGTCTACTTTGAATTAAAATGTACAAGTCTAAGATGTCACAAATTATATGTATCAATCAAGTAAATATAAGAACTAGCATTATTAGCCACAAATAAATTATACTTACAATATGCATTACTCACAACAACACATTATTTTTCACATCTGATCAAACTCAAATAAAATTTTCACTGAACTTTTCTAAATGATCTCATAAACATCAAGTTGTTTCAAATAGTACCACTTTTATACCACATCAATTAATTCCAATATTTTTCATATGTGAGTTTAATTAGAAGATATTTTCATTCAATGAACTTTAGTAGTGTTCAAGAATCACCAACAGATACAAATCACTCTTCATCTTTAACTTGGATGTGAGACACCAATTTAGTTTTGTTGCTTAGTAGCACCAAATTCTAACACCCAATATTTCACATACTAGTCACAAGATTCGCTTTTAAAAAATGTCCCCAATAATTATATCATTCACTTGGCCAAAAATTATATTAACATAGCGGGATTATTATTTCTCCGAATCTTCTCCCAGATTAAGGGGTGTAATGACATAATTTGTCAAACATAAAAAATAATTATTTCTTATGAAAGAATCTCTAATCAATTTAAGCTTAACATAATTATTTCTTCATAGTAGTTATGTTAGAGAACTTATGCAAACAAAGTTTTCTTCACATTTAATTTCAGAACTCATCTTAGATAGAAAATTTCAATTAGCTTGACCACTACTTTGTGAAGCCAACCCATGAGGTGGTCATCAACTCCCACACTTACACCAATTCCGCATAGAAGAGCCAAAACTGAGTACTATTGCTATTGATGGTAAAACAGTACTCCGTACCACCATTATTAAATTTCCTTAACCTGGGTTACCTAAATTTGCTGAATGTCCACCATCATCTGCTTGCCCATTCTTCTTATTAACCCCTCTCTCTCTCTCTCTCCTACTACTACTTTGGGTAATATTATTGGGAGGATAAATAGTGTTTTCATAAGAAAAAGAACAAAACATGTTTAAGATTGTTGGAAATCTTCCGAAAAATAATTTATCAAGAAGACCTATTCATAACATGCGGCATGCCTTTTGACACTGTCCTTAAGGATATTCACCTTGTATGGGAGTATTCCTAGGATTAAATAAGCTCTTTCAATATAAACTAGGGGCCAAAATCTAAAAAAGATTAACAGTAGAAAACCAACAAAAGAAAATATGAAGAAAAGAGAATTGTTTTCTATGTTTTCCACTCCTTCCTCTAATAATAGTAGCAACATATAAATATATAACAAAATCAAGTATCAACCCCATCCTCAAGAATGACAATCTTCTGTGTAGCTTAGCCTAGAGGATGCATTCATACCCATCCTCCCTTTGGGTTCCTGTTCTTACCAATAAGTAAAGTAACAACCCTATCAACCACTCCCCCTATACCTGTAGAGTTTGGAGGAACATCTCTAGGAGCTGGAACTTTTGTAGGGATGCCAATCAGTAGAGTGTTCTTGATGGCACTAAGGTGGATGTCTGGAGAGATAGATGGATCCCAAACTGCCCCCCGCCCCTCTTGGTTAAATTATCCAGGGTTCTCTTCCTACCCCCTACCCCTTACCCCTCTCTCAGGTCTGGCACCAAGGGGTCTAAAACCTGGATGTAATGCCCTTTGAGGTTCCCTTATCTATCAAGCATACTATCCTTCATAATTTCTTGCCCAATCCAAGACTAAAAGTTGATTCCCCCCTTTGGATCTTAAATGAAAAAGGGTCCTTCTCTTGCAAGAGTGCTTATTTATACCTTAGCAAGAAAAGGTCTACCACAGCACCCACCTCCATCTCTTGGAATTGGATCTGGCATAGTAGCATTCCTTCCAAATTATAATTTTTTCTTTGGCTGATGCAACATCAGAGCCTCCCTGCTAAAGCCACCTCGGCTCATAGGGGAATTAATAGTAATCCCATCTATGGGTCCTATAACCATCCCCGTGAGGACATTCTTCACGTTTTCTTCCATTATAGTAGTGCCTCCTCTTTTTTGACAGAACTTGTTTATGCCTATAGAGGCAACCTCACCATCACTAGCTCTTCTCTCCTCCTGACTGGCCTAACACTTAGAAGTACCTCTTTAACACCACCTTTGACAACCTTATTCCTTAGTCAACTCCCCTACCATATTGTCTTTGGCACATATGGAAAAGCAGGAACAATAATTTTTTCAATTATCTTCATGGTTGGCCTAGTTTTAGGAATGCATATTCTAATGTTGTGGAGTTCTTTCACTTATCCAACCACAACTCTTATTCCCCGTGCCTCTTTATTCTTTGTGTTGCCTCCCTCCAAAAACTTATTACCAGCTTAATACTAATAGATCTTGCTAGGGTAATCCTGGAAAATAAGGTATTGGGGAAGTCATTCAATATTTCATTGGGAATTGAATGAGAATTTTCTTTCAAAGCTTCCATCACATTACTAATATCCACATAGAGCTTTTGTCCTTACATAAAGG
The DNA here is from genome assembly GCF_002878395.1 of Capsicum annuum. Classification (NCBI taxonomy): domain Eukaryota; kingdom Viridiplantae; phylum Streptophyta; class Magnoliopsida; order Solanales; family Solanaceae; genus Capsicum; species Capsicum annuum. The sequence continues at coordinate 184,861,501 of NC_061119.1, forward strand.
CCTGGCTTTGGTTTATGATCAACATTGGTTTCCTATTGAAATCACCATTAATTCCCAACTAATTATATATGGATACTAAAGCAAGGCCACTTATTATATAATCTCATTCTTGATGCTTGCAGATCCCTGATAAGAAGGATGGGTAGTCCACCAGTTCGTCACAGCTATAAAGAGTAAAATACGGTTGCAGATATATTGGCCAAGGAAAAAGTGAAGCGTAACCAGTTTACAGATTGTATGTTTTTGGATGCCCCTCCCCCATTTTGTATCAAGTAAAATTTGGGCAGATAAGATAGGAATTTGCTATCATAGAGACGTTTTGTCAACTGTACCTTCCTTTGGGCATAGCCCATCTGTTTTTGTACTTGAGCCAGACTAAGTTCATGAACTTCTCTAACCGTTTTAATTAATGCATATATCCTCTTCATAAAAAAAACATACAAAGTTGTTTTTAAGTCAGTAAAGTAACCATAAAGTCAACAGCATTAAGGCATATTGAAGAAAGACAAATGAGTTGTGGTGAAGTGGATGGGGCTGCTTCACCCTTATCTAGAGGTCGAGGGTTTGATCCTGGGTATGGACAAAATTCTATTGGGAGCGCTGCCACCTTAATGGGCCCTGCAATGCGCGATCCAAATTAGTCGGGGCTCCAATGCAGGCATCGAACACCGGATGGGAAACCGAAAGACAAATTTATTAAGGAAGAACATCGGCAACAACTACTTTTGATCAAGATTAATTATTTATTGTAAATTTAATATTATCACATGATGAGAATTCATCCAAGAAATATTAATTCTTTTTGAAATGTCCAACAAAAAGCGATTGTGTGGAACTTCAGGTCTGTTAAAATTTAGTAGTTCTCTAATAGAATTGAATGTTGAATCGACATCACAAGTTTTTCCTTATTGTATTATTAGAACCTTTTCAAGAAGCAAGATATATTTAGAAACACAAAAGAAGATTAGGCATGTATTATGCCAACTATAATCAGAATGGCAAAATTTTGGTCTTTGTTCAAGATGAGATTAATATGGTGATGTTCATAGACTAAAATTAGTAGATCTCTTTAAAGTTAGAGTTTCTAGACTCTGGCAAGTTCTTGATTATTACTCTGATTTTTGCTAATGATTATTGTAACGCCCCATATTTTGGGCTAGAATCAAAACCATTATTCCTATGTGTAATAGTTCCAAAATATAATAAATCTTATGTACATTTAGTGTGTTAATCAATTATATAGTGTGGGAATCTAGTTAAGCATGAATTGAGATCATAGAGGTCCCTTAACTCAAAGACAAGTGGAAAACTTTCCTATCGATTGAGTTTTAGTGAGTGTCTAGACTTGGGTCAACTTCCATCAACCATAACTTATTGTCTACGAACTAGAGGGCCTATTATATATCAAATTAAAGGTCATTGAGTCTTCTTTCCAATGCCTCCAACCGTTTGTTAATCCGGATCCGAAGTAAAAAGTTATGAGTATTTGAATGAGACACTGTCCAGGCTTGGCGATGGCTTAGGCGCTGCAAACTTTAATGTTTTTCATAGATTTTCTAATGCCAACCTTAATGTTTACCATGGGGTTTGCGCCGCAAACCCTATGTTTTACGGTGTAGGAGCTCCTTTTTGAGTTATTTCAAGGGCAAAAAGTCTTTTTACATTCCAAAACCGTCCCTAAACATCTATAGATGAAATTAGGGTAATTATTAATGTTTTAAATCTCTTAAATTCCTAGTTCATCATTTAAGAACACAAGAGGAGAAGACATCTAGGGTTTGGACAATCAATCTTAAAGGTCCAATCTTTTCAAAACTTCTTCGTGAATTCTTCGCAACTAAGGTACATGGGATTTTCCTGAAACTATATGGGCATGGTGAAATTATTTTAATGATGAATAAATGTTTAGAAATCATGAATTTACAAAGGGTTTTGGATTTACTATTACAATTATGTATTATGAAACCATATTGATGATAAACTTTTGGTTTTGAGGCCTTTCGCCCTTAAATTCGATTTTTGTTTATATATGTTCATATGTGGGTTGAATGTTTGAAACTTGATTTGAGAGCACGAAGATTTATACTCCCTCTCTCATTATGAATTATTCAATTGCATATTGAAAAGCATGACATAAATGTCTTTACTATTATTTATTAACTTGGTTTTGATGATGACTTGAAGAGAGGGTGTCTTTCTTAACTGCATAAATGAAAGTGATAATTTTAAAGAGAAGTGAATGATTTGTTACAAGATACTTGACCACCATGTGTTTGTGAATTGAATTGAGGATCCTTGACTCTGTTTTCATGAATTTCACTATACATATCCTCTTATACTGTTTGACTAGTTTGATAGTCTGAAAATAATGTTTTGAAAGAGAAGACGGTAACATGATATTGTATGGCTTAGAAATATGAATTTCAAGTTTTGGTATGACGATACCAATACAGATAATGCCATGGTAACACAAAATAGAATAGAATACAGATTTTCATTTAGACTTTTAGATTTTGAATTCAGAAAGATAAATATCTATAAAAGGTTAAAAATGGGCTTAAAGAGAGTTAGATGATTACCCGAAGAAAGTACGAGTTGAAAAACTCAATACTAGAAATCATGATTTGCTGACACGGGGTTATGGTACCATGCTTTGTGGTCTTTTGTACCTTGATTTATGTCATCCCACTTTGGAACTATGGTTAGGAGCCATGCTTTGTGGTCTTGTGCACTACCATGGCATATTTATTTGATAAGGGATCATGGCACCATGTTGTGTTGTCTTGCGTGTCTCCCTATACTGATACTCCAATCTTTGCGGCAAACTTGGATTGGAGGCTTGGCCGCCGATTCAAGGGCGGATTCCATATAGCCCATGGAATTACAAATTGTAGGATGTATCATCTAGCTCAGGAGTAACATAAAGAGTCGTTTATGATTTTCAAATAAATATTTCTAGGTCTTTAAAGTGTGTCTTTGTGTTTTCATATATTATATGTAAAATGTTTTATGAATTTCTCTCACTTATGTTATATATATATAAATACATTATTTTGGATTGCTCTGCGTACCAGTACTATTATATTGACCCCCCTATATTTCAGGGTTTGAGGCTTAGTCCAGAAGCCCCCCTAAGCCATAGATTTATTAGACAAAAGTGTGCAGCTGGTGAGGCTTCTTTATTTTAGAAGTCCTATTTTTAGCACATTATTAGTTTATTTTGGTTTTAGGTCCGACTGGGGACCTTGTCCTAGTATCAAACAAGTTGTTAATTTCTGATGTATTAGAGATTTCGTAGACTAATGTAGATGATAGCTAGATGTTTATGGATTTCTTTCCATATTGTTAGATTGAACTTAGAACATTACCATGATTCTATTTGTTTACTTTCCATATTTTTCCTTGTTGTACATGAATGGTGTTCATGATTGCCAGATAGAAAGGAGCTCCCGGGCCTTCATGGTTCAGAATGCTCATCGCAGCCAGGCCCTATCTTGGGTCGTGACAATTACCTATAAAGATTAAGTATTTGGGATAACATTTATGACATAGCTAATAACATAGGTCATCCTTGGTTAGTGGGAGGAGATTTCAATGTCATATTGAATGAAGAGGAGAAAATAAATGGTCTTCCTATTTATCCTAAAAAATATGAATACTTTGTATTTTGTCTCAACTTTTGTGAATTATTTTACATCAACTTCAAGGAAGTTCACTCACTTGGTAGAATATTAGAGCAGATGATTAGTGTATTTTTGAATGGTTTGACAGAATGGTGGGCCATCAAGATTTTTAGAACTATTTTGACATTTTAGAGGTAGAACATTTATGTTTAACTAGTTCATATCATGATCTCTTACAATTGTTTTTTGGGGTTCAAGCTCCTAGGGTTTCAAGACCCTTCAAGTTTCTCAATATCTGTACAGAAAATGAAGAGTTCATAAAAGTGGTTAGAGATAATTGGATAGCCAATACAGAGATTGGTAATTTTATACAATTCAAGTACAAAATAAAGAATACTAAGGTTTCTCTATCTAGATGGATGAGATCTTTCTTTGGTAGTATTTTCAAGCAGTTGATCATTGTAATACCCTGCATTTTTGGGCTATAATTCAAACCGTCGTTCCTACGTATATAGTTCCGATCCCAATGATTCCATGTTAGTATATGTATGATGATCAATTAAATAATTTTGGAATACCCTTGAATGTGAATTGAGGTAACAAAAAAATCTCCTAACTCAATGACGAGTTAAGAAATTTTCTAATGACTAAGCTTTAGCAAATATTTTAACTCGGGTCAAATTCCAATGATCGTTACTCCTAGTATATAATGAACTACGTTTCCTACTATATACTAAATGAAAGATATTCAAGTCCAATTTCCAATGCAACTGGTTTCACCTTCATCCGATATAGGAGTAGAAAGTTATGCTCATTTTATTTTGGAGTGTCTGACTCTCAAAAGATGATGACGAAGTTGATGTGTTGTCAACTAAGTGATGACTAAGTTGATGAGCCGCCAACTAGGTGATGAGCTATCAACCCTAGTCATCACCCTCAACCAGAAAAGAGCAAATTCTACCTATAATTGACAACTAGGGTGACGGGACATCACCAAGTTGATGGCTCATCAACCTAGTCATCAACCGAGGAAAATCCAGAATTTTTGTTGGTTTCTCTAGGGGTGTTTTGGTCTTTTTCTCACTCCAAAATCCTACCCCATGAATTAAATCATCCAATAAGCATTATTATTCATCCCTAATCAGTTTTAAGCATCTCATAATCCTCTCTACTCTAATAAATAAGAAAAAATTAGGGTTTCTTTCAAGGCTAGATTTTAAGCTAATTCAAATTTTTTTTCATCAAAAAAAGTACGTGGGATATCCTAAATCTCATGGGTGTAATATTTTAATGTTTTTACAAACTTTAGAATATATATGTATGTACGTATGAAAAAGGGTTTTGGAAATTGTGTTGATAGCATGTATTGGGAAACCTAATTTATGATGAAATCTTGTCTAAACCATAGGATTTTTTCCTAAACTTGAATTGTGTTAATGTGCATAGATGTTATGAGTATGAAAAGTTGTATGAAAGTAAGATTTATGTATTTCCTTCTCTTGTTATGAAATCCATTGTCTTAACAATGTTATGGATTATTTACATGAATGGTTAAAAGTTGAGTTTAAATATTTTACCAAAGTTTTTGGATTGTTATTGTCTTCGAATGAATGGAGAGGGTTTTTTCCTTATTTTATAAATGCTCATATTTCCTAATAAAGAAATTTTATATGATTGATAAAAGTTATGATCACACTTTATCAAAGTATTGAAAAGAGAGTATTTTGCATGGGTTTTATATGTTTTGAAATAAGAACTCTCTTACAGTGTTCAAATATTTTTGGTGTTCAAATAACATGTTTTGATTGAAAGGACTAAGGCAGGATATGATATGGCTTATATATGACTTTCAAGTCTTGGTTTGACAAACCAAACAGATGAATGCCATGACAAATTCAGAATAGATCAGAATATAGACTTATTTAGATTTTGATTTCTGTAAGATGCATGTTTCAAAAAGGTTTAAAATGGGCTCTAAGAGAGTAAGGTGGTTACCCAAAGAAGGCACGAGTTTATATAAGTCATTTCTCGAAATCGTGTTTTGTCGATATGGGTTTTATTATGTCCCAAGATAGGGATTATACACTGGCCCTCTACCCCTTGGCGTATCAGAATCAAAAACTACTACTCTTGAGGCAAACTTGGTTTGGGGGCTTGGCCACTGGGTCAAGGGAAAATTCCATAGAGCCCATAGGATTTTAGAATTGTAGGGTGTACCACCTAGCTTAGAAGTAAGACAAAGAGTTGAGTTGTGATTTATAGAAGTGTTGAAGCTTATTGATTATTCCAATGTATTTCTAAATATATTATGACAAGTTGGTTACAAAATGGTCTCACTTATTTTAAATAAGATATGTGTTATTTTTGGGTTGTTCTATGTACCAGTACTTTCGAGTACAGACCCCCTATATTTCAAGTTTTGAGGCCCAGTCCCATGATCCTGTAAACAAGTAAATTGTTTCAATAGTTCAGAGTTGGTGAGCCTCCCTTTCTTTGGAAGATAGTCAATTCTTATGCTAGTTCACTTATTTTATGGTCCGGCCAGGGGTCTTGTCCCGGCCTAGTCAGTTAGTATTCAGTAAAGGATTTGTAAATGAGATGTAAGTATTATGTCGTCAAAACTTTTGGACACAGTTTGATGTATGTATGGTACCTTCCGTATTTTGATGTATGTATGGATTATGTTCATGATAGCATATTATGGGGTCTCTTAGGCCTTTGTGGTTTGGATTGCCCGTTGCAGCCAGGGCCTTAGCTAGAATTGTTACAAGCTTAGTATCAGGGCTCGTTTCATGGTACAAGGGTATCTACAAAGTCGTGTCGAGTAGATTTCTTCTTATGATTTTGTAGCATACCACACTTATAAAGAGGAAGCTACGAGGCATTTAGGAGATGTTTCCCATTCTTTCGTAATTTAGTTCGTGCTATTGTGTTGTCCTTATGAAAGTTATATGAATTTCTTCTTCGTTCTAATTCTATTGGTCATGTCTTATTATCGAGATGATACAAGTTCAAAAGCTTGGTTTCTAAGTTATATGGTCCTTTCTGATTTAGTCATTAATGAGATTATGAAGTTGCACGGGGAATTGAGTGGAGTCCGTTAGTGCTTCAAAATTGATTGATATAAGCTTATAACCCTATCTATATCAAACATGCATTTGAGCCTGAGGTACAAAGTGTATTCAATTCCTTTTAGAATCTTTGTTGCAGATGTCATACTTAAGGGTATAGCTATGTAGCAGAATATCGGAATAGTATTTTCTCCTGAGTGTAGTATGTTATAAGGTGTCATGACCTATTGGTAGTAAGATGGTCCATAAGATAGTGATATGAAGTCATAAGTTGAGAAGTCAGAGTAAGGATGACTTTTATGTAAAGAAGTTAGTTTTAGTTGTATAACCATTGACCGATGGGTGGTTTGCCATTTTATAGTGATAGATGAATGTGTAGCAAGAGTTATAGATTGTACGGTAGCCTGTGAGGGGAGTGATTGGCTATGATTTTTTGTTATTCAAAATAGGGAAGGATCCCGGTGTGGATAGTTATGGTGGTTAAAGAAATCATTTATAGATGGTAAACGAAAAAGGGTAGGTTAACCAATAAGTTATAAGAACAAACTAACTTGGGGAATGTTAGGATGATGTAAATATTGTATATTAATGTAACCATATATTGTGGTATATTAGTGGAATTATATAGATTTGATTTACTAGTTAATAAGAATAATAGTGGCTTTAGTAGAGCAGATTTGGTGGGATATAATAGTGGATTTAGAGGGATAGAAAAGCTGATCTTTAGGGATAGAAAGACAGATCTTTAGGGATGTAATCACTGAATATTTTCTATTTAATGGCAAGAATCTCAATATTGAGAGGCATTCAGTAGAAAATTGACATGGTATCAGAGAATTCTTTTGGTTGTCTTGTTTCATAGAGTTCATTTGTGGTTCCTTTTAGTCTTTTTGGAAAATTTCAGTTTTTTGTTGATTGTTCCTCGGTAATTAATACCTTGAACTTTGATCTTGGTCATTTTGGTTATTCTTTTTGAGCTAGTGTCTCTAGTTTTCATAAATTGACTTCATATCTGTTTGAATCATTCAGTGTTTATTTCACTGGAAAGAATTTTTCATCAGGGGAGTTTCAGTTTTAGTTATTTGTCACTAGAAAAGAACTATGTGGCCATATAGATGAAGCTGATCCTGCTCCTACTGATCCTACAAAATTAGGTGAATGGAAGATTAAAGATTCGGGTGATGAAATGGCTTTTAGGGTCAATTTACCCTCTTATTGTTATTAATCTCAGGCCTTACAGAATAGCTAAAGCCATGTAGGATTATTTACAAAGGATTTACAACCAAGATAATAGTTCCCGTGCTTTTACTTAGAGTATGAAATTTCTAATTACTCTCAAGAAAGTCTTTCTGTTTAGGATTATTTTTTTGGATTTCAGAACTTATGGGCTGAATTTACAGATATAGTTTATTCTAAAATACCTGTCGAATCTCTCTCTGTAATTCAATAAGTTCATGAGAAAAGCAAGTGAGATCAATATTTGATGAAGTTATGCTTTGAGTTTGAGAATGTTTTCTCCCACTTGATGAATTATGACCCATATCCCTCCTTGGATATTTGTTTTAGGGAATTACTCCGTGAAGAGCAGCGTTTTGTCACACAAAATGATTTCAAGCAAGTTGATAATATTGTTGTTGCATTTGCTGCCCAAGGTAAAGGAAAAGTTAGGGATATGACTAGAACTCATTGCTACAGTTGCAGAGGATATAGTCATATTGCTAGCAATTATGAAAGGAAGTTTTGTAATTATTGCAAACAACAAGGACACATTATCGTGGAGAGTTTCACATGCCATCAAAACCGTAAGGTTAATGCTTTTCAAGCTGAGACAAATAGTTTCACTACTGAGAACTCATCTTTGGGACAAGTTCTTACTCCTGAAATGGTAAGACAAATGATCATGTCATCTTTTTCAGCTTTAGGGCTACAAGGTAATGATCTTACATCTAATTTTTGGCTTGTTGATTCGGGAGCTTCCAATCATATGACCAACTTATCTAGTATGCTAAAAAATATTCGTAAATATCATGGTCCATCACAAATTCAAGTTTCCAATGGTAGTAATTTACCCATTACCAAGGTTGGGGATATTACTAAAACTTTCAACAATGTTTTTGTGTCACCAAAGCTCTCCACCTTCAGTTGGACAATTGGTAGATAACAATTACGATGTGAATTTTTCTCGTAATGGTTGTCTTGTGCAGGATTAGGTGTCGGGGACAGTAATTGCGAAGGGGCCTAAAGTTGGACGATTGTTTCCTATACACTTTTCTATTCCTCGTAATCTATCATTTGCTTGTACTTATACACTTAGTATGACTGAGGTATGGCATAAGTGCTTAGAACATCAAAATTCTATTGTGTTGTCTCATTTATCAAATTCGGGTTTATTGGGGAACAAAAATCAATTTTTCACCGCATTCGTTGATTGTTCTACTTGTAAATTAGGAAAGAGTAACATTCTTCCTTTTCCTAATTTTTGCAGTCGTGCTACAAAGTGTTTTGATGTCATTCATAGTGATGTTTGGGGTATTTCACCAATTATTTCTAATGCTCATTTCAAGTACTTTGTGACATTTATAGATGATTATAGTCTATTTACGTGGGTATATTTTCTTTGTTCCAAATCTGAGGTATTTTCCATATTCAAGATATTTTTGGTCTATATTGAGACTCAATTTCGTACTTGCATCAAATTATTAAGAACTGATTCTAGTGGAGAACATATGTCTTATGAGTTCAAAATTTTTTGGCTTGAAAAATGAATTGTCTTACAATGCTCCTGTCTATATACACCATAACAAAATGGGATTGTTGAATGTAAAAATCGTCATCATTTAGATGTCACTCGTACTTTATTGATTAAATCCTCTATTGCATCTAAGTATTGGGTGGAAGCTTTGTCTACTGCTGGTTACATAATTAATGGACTACCATCTAAAGTTTTAAATCTTGAATCTCCATATTTTCGTCTTTATCATAAAAATCCAAGCTATGATAATTTTCATACATTTGGTTGAATTTGTTTTGTGCATCTTTCTCCTTCTGCTCCACAACTAGAATCTGAGAATTCTTCAAGGACTGTTCCTCTTAATCCCACCCGGCGATCTACGAGAGTATCTCAAACTCCTAATTGGTATGAATTTTCATCTACTTTATATACCATTTCTATTCCAACTTGTTACTCACAAGCTTCTAAGCATGAATGTTGGCAGAAGGCAATGGAGGAAGAATTTTTAGATCTTAAAGAAATTAACACATGGGATATTGTTTCATGTCCTTCAAATGCCCATCCAATTGGATGTAAATAGGTTTATTCAATTAAACTTTATTCTAATGGAACTCTTGATCGGTACAAATCTCGGTTGGTTGTTCTTGGCAATAAGCAGGAGTATGGTGTGAACTATGATGGGACTTTTGCACCGGTAGCAAAAATGATGACGATGCAAACTATTATTGCCATTGCTGCTTCACAAAACTGGACTCTTCATCAAATGGATGTCAAAAATGCTTTTCTTCATGGTGATCTCAAAGAGCATATTTATATGAAACCTCCTCCAGGTTTGTTCTCATTGCCTACATTAGATGTATACAAGTTGAAGCGGTCTTTGTATGGATTAAAACAAGCTCTCAGAGCTTGGTTTGACAAATTTTGGTCTACTTTGCTATAATTCTCTTTTGAGCAGAGCAAATATGACTCATCTTTGTTTCTTCAGAAAATATCCACAGGTTGTGATCTTCTTTTAGTATATGTAGATGACATTATTATTACAAGAACTGATTCTTCACTAATCACTAGACTACAACAACAACTTAAGGATTCTTTTCATATAAAAGATCTTGGTACTCTTACATATTTCTTGGGTTTGAAAGTTTATCGTGATTCATACGATGTGTCTCTAAATCAACACAAATATACCCAAGATTTGATTTCTTTGGCAGGTCTTCAGGATTTTGCCTCTGTAGATACTCCATTAGAATCGAATGTAAAGTATCGCAGGGAGGAAGACAATCTTCTTCCTGATCCAAATATATTTTGGCAATTAATTGGGAGCTTAAATTACCTTACTATTACCAGGCCTGATATCTCTTTTGTAGTTCAACAAGTTAGTCAGTTCATGCAAGCTCCCCATCATCTTCATTTGGTGGTTGTCTATTGTATCATTTGTTATCTATGAGGAACATCTATTTGTGAATTATTCTTTCCTAGTGGTTTGCCTATTCGTCTTAATAATTTTAGCGATTCTGATTAGGTGGGATGTTCTGACACTCATCATTCGGTTACTGGTTGGTGCATGTTTCTTGGAGAGTCTTTGATATCTTGGAAGAGTAAAAAGCAAGACCACGTGTCAAAATTTTCAACAGAGGTTGAATATCGAGCAATGTCTACTGCTTGCTCTAAGATTGTGTGGTTTCTTGGATTACTTGCTGAGATTGGATTTAGTCAATCTAATCCTACTCCTTTCCATGCTGACAATACAAGTGCCATTTAGATTGCTACTAATCCGGTTTATCATAAGTGGACCAAACATATTGAAGTATACTGTCATTATATACAAAAATTATAGATAAATATGTCATTACTCTTCCGCATATGTCCAGTGATCTTCAAATAGATGATGCATTTACAAAATGGCACGATGATACATTAGTTTCTAGTCGGCAAATTGAAACTTCTTGATCGGTAACATCAATTTGAGGGGGGATGTTAGCTTGATGTAAATATTGTATATATTAATGTAACCATATGTTGTTGTATATTAGTGTAATTACATAGATTTGATTTCGTAGTTAAAGAGAATAATAGTGACTTTAGTAAAGCAAATTTGGTGTGATAGAATGGCGGATTTAAAGGGATAGAAAAACTGATCTTTAGGGATAGAAAGACGGATCTTTAGGGATGTAATCATTGAATATTTTTTATTTAATGGCAAGACTCTCAATATTGAGAGGCATTCAATAGAAAATTAACACGAAAGACTCAATAGTGTTTATGGAATTTGAAGATAGTGGGCATGTATATATGGGTAAGTAAATTAGGATGTGAGAAAGTAGAATATGTTCATAGATTGTAATGGGTTATATTATGAGATTAAGATCGACTATCCTTATTATGTGACCTTACCCCCCCCCCCCCCTCCCTTTTATTGTCTTCTCTCTAGTAGTTGTTAACTAGTACTGTATGTGAGAAGGTGTGTAGTAAATTCTAAAGTATAGTAGTAATGTCATGAAGGGGATGTGATTGTAAGTCATAGTTAAGTGAAATGAGGTATCCAGGTTGTTTTACCAATTTGATGGATTAGTAGTATGTGGCATGCTTTATCAGTGGTACATGAATGATGCTAGACTATAGGATTGAACTTTAGATGTGGAGTATGATGGTAAGCATAATAGCTTAAGATTGATAATGCATATTTTGTGGGAATAAATTAATGGGTTTGACATAATGCGTGAAATAGCCTAGGTTGGAAACTCGTGGAAAAAGGAGTAGATAATTGTGGTTGAGTCATTAAGTGGATAAAGGCGTAAGTATATAAGATTAAGTTGAACCCCCAGGTAGCATGTTGTTAGATAAGGTTTTATGTGTATGAGTGTTATGTACACCTATCCTTTGTTCGCAAGTTTCATAGTATGGAGAATTCTAGGGAGATGTTATATAGTGTTCTTTAGAGCTGAATTGAGGAAAATATAGATAGGCATTATGCACCTTTGATAGTTCTACAAATTTTATTAAGTTGTGAGTTATGCGATTGGATGTTTAATTCAAGTATGTTAAGTAGTGGAGGATGATTTTTTATGTGATAAGGAGTGTAGATATGTTTGCTCATGAGAGTGTGAGTTGTAGGGTGATGGCTATAGAGGCTAACAAAAGTTAAGAGTAGCATTTTCAGAAAGCAAGGCATTTAAAGTATAGTTTATTAGGGGGGAGTTTAGCGATTATGTATATGGTGATACCCCATTGTGTTGAGAGTAGTGGTTGTAGATTTAATGAGAGTTTATGCCCGCAAGCTTAGGATTATGACTGTGATCTAAAGAGGAGATGATAGACTAAGATAGCTTTTGAATTTTCTGATGGTGGCAAGTTTTGGGGAAGATTCATGGTAAATATATTCCTATTCAAGCAAGCTCCTCCTACTTCAATTTAAGAGGTCATTCTACTAATGTCTAATGTTATGAATTCAAGTCATGTTTATGCCTATGATTCAAGTTCTCTATGTACATATATCCATGTTCTGACCTCCAGACTAGAAGAAATAGTGTCTCTCAGTAATCCAAGCTTTCAAGTATTCAAGCTCTATGTTGTAATGCTCATACAGATCCATGTCTCATATCATGTTTAGTTCTAAGGAAATATGTTTTCTATATGTTACCAATTCATGTTACATCGGGATTAGCCAAAGTTATAAGGTTTATGTAACCTCATGACTATCTCAGCTCTGAAAATAAGAAGTAATAGCTTCAAGTGTTAACCCTTGTCCCAATCGTTGGCTTCGTGAATTTTGACCTTCTGTTATACAACTCATGATACATGCACTCATGTTTCTCACCATAAGCTCAGCCCTATAAACTCATATTATACTATGTATATACTCAAACAACTCTCTATCTATGATCTAGACATTTGGTATAAGAAACACTTCATGCCTATTGTATCGTGTCTATGTCACATATCCCATCTTGAGTAGTGTAATAAGTATAAGTTATAATTAAATAGTGTTACTCCCACTAATGATTCTTATGCGGGTCCCTCAATGACCCTTCGTATGTTAGTATGGTGGTGGTTGTGGAGGTGCAGTAATGTTTTAGGCAAGGCAGTATAAGTTCTTGAATGTGAAAATTTTGATGTGATTTCTTGAGTGAAGGTGATAGGTGAAGAGGGAAAGAAGGAGATGAACTTTCATTATGTAAAATAGCTAGGAAGGAGATATGTGGCAAAAATCTTTGTGAGAATGATTAATGTTGCTGGTTTTAGTAGGGAGATTTATAAAATATGTGTAGTAGGGATAGGCTTGAATTTTGTAATTGATGGATACTCAAACTGATGTGTTATATGGTTAGTACTCCACAATTTAAGGCCTGAGGTTGTTAGATTATAGTGATAATATGGAGAAGTATTCTTAAAGGGATGTTGAGTATAGAGCTCTATAGCTTAAGCAAGCACCTTTTTATGTCGGGTTAGGCTTCAACATGGAAATTTGATGCAGTAAGACTCAAGCTATAGTGGTTATGTATTTAGTAGGAGAATTATTATATTGAAATTTTTAAATGTGATATTCATATCTGAAAACATAGTGGAGAAGTGTCGCAAAAATGTAAAGGCTATTAGACGTATTATTTCAGGTGGGGAATGTTCCTATTCTATTTTTATGTCCCGCGAGAATCTCAGTTACATATTCATGTGTTGTACCAATTTTAATTAGGCCCAGGATTCTTAAAAATATTCATGCTTTACAATGTTATGATCATGTGCCATATAACACGTGCCAAGATTATGTCTATGTCAAGTCTCGTTATCCCATGATTTATTCTTACATGATTTAATTGGTGATGTCATGAAGATCTTCTTGAATGCCTATGTATGTTTCATGGTGGAAAATAGAATTCCGAATATGATGTTACTTCCTTTATTTCATACTTCTATAGCTTCAACAAAATCCTACCAATCATTCAAGGATGAAGGATCCTAAGAAGGAGATAATATAACACCCTGCATTTTTGGGCTAGAATTCAAACCGTCATTCCTATGCGTATAGTCCCGATCCCAATGATTCCATGTAAGTATATGTATGATGATCAATTCTATAATGTTGGAATAGCCTTGAATGTGAATTGAGGTCATAAAAAAATCTCCTAACTCAAAGACGACTTGAGAACTTTTCTAACGACTAAGCTTTAGTGAATGTTTCAACTCGGGCCAATTCCCAATGATCATTATTGCTAGTATATAACGAACTATGTGAACTACTGTATACCAAATGAAATATCTTCGAGTCCTATTTCCAACACAACTGGTTTCACCTTAATCACATTGGAGTAGAATGTTATGCTCATTTTACTTTGGAGTGTCTGACTGTCAAAAGGTGACGACGAAGTTGACGAGTTGTCAACTAAGTTGAAGATCCATCAACTAGGTGATGATATATCAACCCTAGTCGTCACCCATACCAGAACGGAGCAAATTCTACCTATAATTGATGACTAGGGTGATGAGACGTCACTAAGTTGATAGCTCGTCAACCTAGTCGTCAGCCAAGGAAAATTCAGTTTTTTTGTTGATTTCTTTAGGAGTGTTTTGGTCTTTTTGTCACCCCAAAATCATCCCCTAAAAATTAAATGATCCAATAAGCGTTATTATTCATCCCTAATCGGTTTTAAACATCTCACAATCCTCTCCACTCTTAAGAACAAGAAAGAATTAGGGTTTCTTTCAAGGCTAGATTTCAAGCAAATTCAAAATCCTTTTCATCAAAAAGGTACGTGGGGCTATCCTAAATCTTATGGATGTAAGATTTTAACATTTTACAAGCTTTAAAATATATATGTATGTACGTATGAAAAAGGGTTTTGGAAATTGTGTTGAGAGCATGCATTAGGAACCCTAATTTATGATAAATTTTGTTTAAACCATGTATTTTTTTTGCTAAACTTGAATTATGTTAATGTGAATGGATGCTATGAGTATGAAAATTTATATGAAATCAAGATTTATGTAATTCCCTCTCTCATGTATGAAACCCATTGTCTTAACAATGTTATGGATTGTTTGCAAGGATGGTTAAAAATTGAGTTTAAATGTTTTGCCAATGTTTATGGATTGTACCAAAGTTGGAAATGTATGACAAATAGGCAAAAGATTAAACAGAATTAAGTCAACAAAAAATCATTGGGAAGAAAGTTTCTTTGAAAGCTCATACTCCATTTGTATTTTTTAGGGTGATCAATGTTATGCATGTAAATCAGTCTTTAGTAAATGTAAAAATCCTAAGGAGCGAGTATCCTTGTGCAACAAGACGTATTAGTTTAATTTAATAGATCTCACAAACATAGACCAAATGAGTATTTGGGAACAACTTAATTAGATTAGAGGCAACATAGTATCGAGGGGTGAAAGTCATTGTGAGAGTTCATTATCAGCTTGACTATTTAGGCAGATAATTTTTGAATTATTACGGGGTGGGTATCTTAGACGACAATAAAATAAATGACTAAAAAGATACGAATTGTATCCGTGAAGTTGTAAAATAAGTTGAAAGCAAATAGGAGAATGATAGTAGGAGTTAGAAGATTAAAGGGAAAAACTTACAACTCCTTTACAGGAGTGTAGAAGTTGCTACTGATTTAGAAAATCTTAATATCTGAATTGACACACGAACAAAGTTGGTAATGACAAGAAGAAATAAGTAAGTTCTACATTTAGAAAAAATAGCATAGATGGATGTAATTTTTTCTCTGACGAAGAAACAATAAATGTTTACAGAAGATTTAACAATAAACACACTAGGAATAGTAGTAAAACATTTTCCTGACAAGTCTTTTAGCCAAACTACACTTAATAGAGCCGTATATTTGCCAAAGGCAAATATCTTTGGCCCATTCTTTAAAATAAGATAGGTCCTAACGTTATAAGCAAGAGCACTTAAGCACGACAAATGAATGAAAAGTGGCTAGTGGCTACAACGTACAATTTATTATTAGTCCAAATTTTATTGTACAGCAAATGGACAGATCATACAAACTATAAAAAATTATTGTATAGAAGCGTCTACAATTTTTTTTTTTGTAGTAGATACTTCTCGGTGGCAGGTTATAATATAATGTATAGTAGATGCACTGAAGAAGAGAGTATAATAGATCGTCATAGCCAAAAATTAAATCAAACCATGAAATTTTACAGAGCAAACATAAGTATAACAACAACACAATTTATGGCGTGTTACAAGAATAAAATGATTAATTACCAAATTTTCAAACAAATGTAATAAGCAACAGAGAAGAGATTTGACACTGTAATATTATGCATAGTAAGAAATACGCTCTTACTAAAACATGTTCAACAATAGTAAAAATACAGGGGAGACATAGAAGACATATTCTCGAATAAAAAAGGTAGTAGTAGAGTAACAGGGCATAGTTGTTTGTTGCCAAAGAAGTTTTATTTCTTGCACACTTATTTTGTTAAATTTAATGTGCAACAGAGATTAGAGTCAACGTTCTTGGGTAAACAACAAAGTGATTTGTCAAGTTTCTGATGAACGTGAATTTTTCAACATTGTGAATACTTGGGATGCACCCTCCGATTACAAGCAATTAGTACTAAAAATATTGTTATTAGTGTCTTCCTTCCCACATTTTTTTACAGTAAAGTTACTTATCATCATTGAAATTTTTTATAACCAAGATCTGTAATAACATTTTACATTAACAGCCTATTCATCATATAATTTGGTGTTCTACAGGTGAATGGGATTTGATAATTGACTAAAACTTACCATTTTATTTTGATGGAGAAATATATCACAATGAACTTTGATAACCGATTAGAGTAGAAGATTTGATGTTGTATAACAGATAATTGTATAATGATTGACGCGAGAAACCTTTTCCAAAAGCCAAAGGTGGTATCTAATACAATTATTAATGTTTGCAGACAGAATGAAGTCTAATGATGATCTTTCATCATGTTATTTGTTTTTAAGGTGATGAAATGTTATAGAAGGCACTGTTGTAGAGGTATCATTTTGGATGTGATGCAACTGAACAGGGTAGTTGTGAAGCGTTAGGTTGCTTCTCATCTGGATATAACGTATAGTATTCTTAATTTAATTTTTAGTTTTTGTTTCTTAACTCTAATTTGAGGGATTAAAAAATAATTATAATTTTTGGGGTTTGATGGCCATTGTAGGGCAATATGAGCATCAAGATTTTTCGATATTTAATTAGAGATATTTATTCTTTAATAAGTTATTAGACAATAAATTCTTAAATTTGTTTGTTAAAGATGAATTTTTCGCCCTTCTGATTGGGAAGTTTATGACAATAGTCCTATTTACAAAACATATATCGATTAGTCTCACATTCTCCATATAAGAACTTGCTGAAAGAAACTACACTGTAATTAAATCGAGCCTAATGTATGGATAGTGACCTTAAAATTCATACTTTAAAGAACATTTAATAGATGTTTATTCATTTTTGATTGTTATTGGATAATTACTATCCTATTACATTACAGTGGTAGACAGAGTATAAGTAATTAATAGTAGATGCCGACATCATGTGTTAGTGTTGTGAAGCACACTAATTATATTAGACCGGTATAGTATTGGACAGATTTATTTGAGATCTATACCAAATAATCAAATGAAGTGGTTTGAAAGATACTTGATGTTTGGCAGGTGATTTTAGGTAAATTTTGTCAAAACTGTCACTTATTCTGGCTCATCTTCCTTCTTAATTGTAGTTACAATGTATCTTTTTTGGAAGATGATTTTATGGAAATTATGTCGAGGCATTTTGTTTATATTGTCTCTCATCTCCCTTATTAATTATAGTTACAACATAACTCTGTGTAAATGCCTATTCCATAAAAAATACAAAGACTTCTTCTCCATACAATCCTTACTTCATCGTTTAATCCGTGGGACTTGATTTAATGTCATTGGTCAAATATTTTTCTTGTGTTTATAAATTTGGTGGTAAGTTACAACTCGCTTGTTAGGTTCATTTAGTTATGTGCATCTGAAGAAAATTTTAAGTTTGGAATCAGAACATTATATATGAAATGATAAGTATGATAGTTCATATTAATCGCACAAGCATAACTATATATATTATAATACAAAATATCCACAAATAATCTGAAATCACACTTAACAAATATAATACATACACTATAAAGGGAAACTATAGTTTTTTAACTTTTATTTACTTATTATTATAGGCAGTTGAGTGTCGTGGATTTTTTCCCCTTTTCCTGCACATCCTAATTGATTTAACTTCCTCCTCCACCACTATTCGGACTGCATCTTGAATTTCCTATATCTCATGAATAATTAGACTTCTTCTTAGGTTAAAGCTATTCATATCGATCCTAACCAGAAAGTTGAATAGCTTCTCTTTACTTAACACCAACTTGCGCTAGTTCCTACTTTCTTCCTTCTGTAATAAGTGGAAAAAAATTGGATATGTTAGTAATAATAATTAATAATTAGTAATTAGATATGTTAGTAATAATAATTAATAACTAGTTAGTATAAGTAGTTATAAATATAGTTCTTACCTTTACAGAGGTTGATTCAATGTACTCTTTGACGTTGTAACCAAGGAAAAATCTTGCCGCTTCAAAAAGTATAACCCTTGCACGTCGTTCTCCATCAAAAATTTGTAGCCTTAATGAGTATCTAAAAGAGGTGAAAATATTTCATATATATAAGTTAAATATGGTTCACATATCTGGCAATATTTCAATCTCATAATTGTGAATCTCGCCTTATTTCATAATCAATATTTTCAATGCTACAATTACTACAACTTGCAGTTTCTTGTATAACTTGTACTATCTTGTGGCATTTGTTGCAAGAAGAAAACCCCGTCTGATCTTTATTGAGAATCTCTAAAATCGTTACTTTGAACTTGTAAAATGATTCCTATTCAGTGCCAATAAATAATAGTTTACATTATATTATGTCATATCAATGATCCGTTGGAAAATGTTAAAGTGTCGGTGAGTAATACCTGTGTTTCAGGCAGCGACCCATCCATAATATTCTCCAATTTCACTTTTTTCGTTTTTCATTAACTTACTTTGCATAATTACAAGATCTTGTTTTTCGGCCTATATGATATCACGCCTGCAATTCCTATTAGGTTATTTAAATGTGATACCAAATTCGAGTTAAGTATGTTTAAAATATATCTGTAGATAATTATGATATAAAAAAATTCATGTCTTGTACTAGATTCGTAGATCAGTAGCTTTTTCAAATATTGGATTGATCAGCACACTACTCACAGGTATAGTGATATCTTATAAATTCCTAGTTTCAACAAGTCATATTAAATTCTTTGAATGGTTGTTACATGAAATATGTTTTTATATAAAAATATAGAATCTGATAAGGGTTACCTTTATATATTTATACTCTTACATCACATAAACCAAGAATGGGTTTATCATCTTTTAGCTTTTCCATAAATGCACCATCATCTACCGTAAAATCTCCCCATAGAGTAACAGTTGTTTTCTCCTGGCTGAATTTTTAGTTAGAATAGTATAGTAAATAAGCTATGTATAGTTAAACATGAGTAAGTATAAATCACCTTTCATTGCTATCAATAATCTCTCTTCTTTTGCTGTTTCCTTTTTCAATGATGGGATTTACTGCAAGTAAGATGCAAACCAAGTCTACAAATTGTGCACTTAAATTAGAGATATGCATAAGTAGTTAACAATGAAAATAATGAATAATTCATGTGAAGCGTTACCAAATAAAGTCCCATTTGAAAGTTTTTCAACATGCTCCAATGATACAAAACCATTAAAGAAGTTTTTGGTTAAGACGTCATGAACAGACTCTTTTACTATGGTATTATTTGTAAAATACAATTCAAATTCTTTGTAAACTGAAGAGTAGTTGGGGTTGACGCAGTTCAACCGACCATTGGCAATGTAGTAACTTTTATTGGGCTTCAACAAGTCCTTCCATGTTTGAATATGCTTGTTGAATAAGGTTGCCTGAATCTTTGTCCCCTAGTATTGATTTAAACAACATTTTATGTCATCAATAAAGGCAATCTAAATAATAGTATAACTAATATAACATATAAATGATATTACCTCTTCGCCGATTAATATTATAGTCCTGAAAGAGCCTTCATTCCTTGCATTCCTATAAGGTATTATTGATCCCCTTCGAATAACTAATGCTTTCACAACCCAGTCAACGGAGTATTTGGGTATCTTGTTAATAGGTAAACTTTGTATAGATAGTTCCGTTTCGATCGGCATATTAGATAAACCTGAATGTTTGAAGTTCATAGTTAAAAAATAAATTTCTTAACAAAGAAAATTAAAATCAGATATTTGAATACCACTGATTTCTTATTTCAACAGAAAGGAAATTTGTAGATGTAAAAATTACAGATTGAACAAAATCATATAGAAGAGTTATATATGAGGATTCAAACATACTGAAATATACTATGGTTATATATATATATATATATATATATAAGAGATTGGCTTTCTATTTGTACAAAATTGTGCATAGCCAGCAATGACTGCTATTATACTTTCATGAGTCTTAGGTATTGACGATAAACTCATATACTTATGGTAAGAATGTTCTTTAAAATGTTTGCTACAAGTAACGGGTATAGATCTATGAATCAACAACTATTTTTAACATGATGTACATAGAAAAAGATTTATCCATTATTTATGATATACAGTTGAAGATAATATTGCAATTAATTCTTTAGGAAGAAGGTGAAGATAACATAGGTGAAGAGGTTTCTTAATACATCTATACATTAATAGAATTAAATGAAACTTACAATTTTTTATTTATGGAGGTCGTTCTTGCCAAGAACTCTAAAAGTTGAGCCGATGTAGAAAACAGAGGAAGTCGAACTAATGATCTGAAAAGCTGTGATGCGAATAGCCTGCTGCTAAAATCAAGCTCTATTAGAGTCCATAACTTTAATTAATTAGCAATGATGGGTATATCAATAGTTGTAAAGTGAAAACACTGAGAAGGTGCAAGAAGAAGTTAGTCAGACCTTAAGATATTCACAGAAGATGAAGTTTGATGAAGAATTTTTATGTGGAGCGTTGTTTTATAGATGGTGAAACAAAGTGGTGGCATTGCTTTGAAAGAGTATCGTTTCCCACAAAGTATGCAACTAATGAGGGGGAGGAGATGTGTGCGAAGCGTTGCTTTATGTCTGATGGTTGTCTTGGATTTTGAAGCATTTTTTTAAAATATTGCGTAATTTTAGTAGGTTTTATTGGGTAATTATGTTTTTTAGAGTAATTAGGATGGTAAAATTATAATTTTCTATTTAATAAATGGGCCTTCCCGTACAAAAGCTTGTCTCTTATTGTTATTACTATTATTATTATTATTATTATTATTATTATTATTATTATTATTATTAGGTCATCTTAAATTAATTAGTAGGGTTGTCTTTTGTCAAAGACTAGTAATTTTTGGCTTGACTTCCATCTGTACCGCTAAGTCTGCATTGTATCTATGTATATATTATTCAATCGATGGTCTCGTGAACTCATCTTCCTCACTCTTTCGTTATCAACCTCGAACGGTGTTGCATC
This sequence comes from Capsicum annuum, assembly GCF_002878395.1. Taxonomy (NCBI): domain Eukaryota; kingdom Viridiplantae; phylum Streptophyta; class Magnoliopsida; order Solanales; family Solanaceae; genus Capsicum; species Capsicum annuum. Next base: position 184,883,529 of record NC_061119.1, read on the forward strand.
CCTACCTTTTAAATGTGTACTTTAATCCTCGACCCCAATGCTCTTCTATGTAGGGTATACTACTTAGTGTGGTGAAGATTTGATAAAATATATAAAATATGCAATGGGAAGATGTCATTTTTAGTTTAAAGAAGTTTAAGAAATAAAATGTACTGTGTTAAAGATGAGCAGAATGTATGAATTGTCACCTTCAAATTCAAACAAAAAAGAACTCATTTTACATGATTATTACTTTTTACAGTTTTAGTAAAATAGTTACTATCTTCCCGCAGTGATAGATAGAGTATAAGAAATTAGCCAGAGATGTTGCCCTTAGGTATTAGTATTCTAAACAAAGTGAATTCTCTTGGGTCGCTTAAGTTAAATGGTTTGATGTTCTGCCAGGCCACCGCTGAATTAAGAAATTTTAAAGGAACATACCAAGTAGCATATCCCTGAATGCTAACATTTCATGTTCTCATGTGTTTCTTTGTCTGGTTTTATACAATCAAACTAGAACTGTAAACGATTATCAATTTTGGAAACTAATCTCGGTAAGTTGTTTGAGTATAGTAAGTCGTCCAAATAATTTATCAAATTATGAACTCTGCAGCTTTGGCATCATAATAGGGGAATGGGGCAAACACATTTGATCATATTGTTATAAGAAAAATTACATTAATATTATTTTGTTCGAGATGAATTTTCCTACCAGTTACTCTTTTATATTGAGGCGTAGAGTAGATTCCACACTAAGGAATGTAAGGAACAGAAGTATTAAAAATTATTCGTTACAATAGTTTTAACGATTAAACACATCTTATGTTCAGAACTAAGTGTAGTTTCGGCAAAAGAACACATTGTCGAAATGAAAAAAATGTGTAATTTCGGTAAAAGAATACATTGTAGGGATAGAAACAACTACAGAGTGTGCAGTACAACTCTTTTACAAATAGAAGACATGCAATATTTAGCATCGACTCTGTTTTACACAAAAGAACACATCCTATGTTTATTCATGGGATTTGAAATATGACTTCATAAAAGTTGATTTCATAATCGAAGCTATTTTAATCGAGCATTTGTCTTAGCGAAAGGAAAATCTTATGTTCATTTAGGTAGTGTAAAATTAATTTCATGTGTTACAAAAATGTGAAATCAATAAATTATACAGAGTGATATGATGGATCTTTTAAAGAAAGTGTATCGTTGGATAGTCACAAGGCATACCTGTTTGTTATCGTCAAAGTTGAATATTTGGTGACAAAAATAAATTTTAGGTGTTAGTCAACGTGTTTACGTGGATTATATCAAAGCTTTGGCTTTCTTTTGTCTCTCATCTTAGTTTTAGTATCATCCCCTGCTCCTACTTACCTTCTTTTAATGTTCCTTGATTTAGTCTTTCTATAGCAGCGTAATTATGATTCCAGTATAAAGTGAGTTGTGTTCCCTAGTGGTTACACAGTGTGGTATTTGATAGACACGGAATAGTTGTTGATAAAGATTTGTGGGAGAAGAGCATCAGCGCAGACTTTGTTAGCCATATTTGTGAGTTGATATTTTCTAATCGAAATTATATTTTTGTGATCGTTGTGAGGAGATCTTCTAAGATGAATACTGTGATATAAGAAATCTTAAGTTACATCAGTAGGTGCTTGAATATTTTGGCCTCATATAAAATTATTACACATCGTTGTCCTATAATCATATACAAGTTGATTATTGTCCGAAATGCAAGCAAGAAGGAAGAGGTCGAGCCTGGAAAATGTTAAGCTGCCTTCTGAAATTATGATATTGCCCTTCAAGAATTTCACTTATTGTATCCAAAGAACTTATGTAAAGTTATGAAATCAAGTGCCCTGACATAAACCTTGAGGACAAGTTTACCTTTAAGGGCTGGAATATTGCTGTAAACAAAGTTAATTCAATTGGGCATGTGAAAGTGTTCATGAAGGTCGAGTAGAAGCGATGTTTCAGCGTTGGGTTTGTTTAGTTAGGAGGGAAAATTAGTAAATTAAGTTTAAGTTATTTGAGTTGTTGCTATGAAGATAGTATAGATATAGATATATATGGTGATAATTCTGTAGGAATTTAAACAACTAAGGTAGTATACGTGGAAAAAATTTATATGTGTTTTTGACTATAATTTATAAAAAAAAGAAATACCTATATAATTTTTTTAATAGCATGTTAACATGTTAGTAGTTATTGAGCAATACGCTAGGAAATCTGCAACTAAGACAGAGTTATCTAACATGCGATGTGTAAGATAAATCCTAAAAACCTTCTATATTTCAAAGGCAGCATTGAAACATAACGCTCTCATTCCAGCCATCACGCCATCGCGAGAAAATTAGGCATTTGAATGTTGTATACAAGAAAGTTGATGATTATGAGAGTAGAGCATAAAAGTAACACACGAATGTTGTTACGACAAAGTTGCATATAAGGATTTATGACATTGTTCATCTTTTTATGCATTCACATAGTTTAGATTTTTACTTTTGAAGTGATTTATTACAGTACAAAAAGAATCTACGTTTGTTGTTTCTGTAAATTATCACATAACATAGTTAGAGATGACTGTAAAATATTTGCACACAATTATTACAGCAAAAAATGGCTATTATAACGAATTTAATAAATATTTCATATTCAAAAGGTATACATATGTCAACATAATATTCGTATATAAATGAATATATTCACATTCATTATTTGAATGATGGATGTAGGTGTGTCCAAATTGTGTGCCCCTTAAGTAGCGCCTTAGATGTTTCAACCAGAACTGTGAAAATATGCACACTCCTTAACAATAGTGTTGCTTGTAATGTCAGTTCAAATTGTTTGTGCACTGAAGAATATTTGGGGTTGACACAATCCAAGCGACCATTGACAGTGTAGTAAGAATTATTTGGCTTCAAGAAGTCCTTCCATATTTCGATATGCTTATTGAATAAGGTTGCCTGAATCTTTGTCCCCTACTTTTAATTTAAGCAATGATTGATATCGGGAATAAAGTAAATACAAATGATAGTATAATAGGGTAATAAGTTAAAATGATTTTATCTCTTTGTCGACTAATAGTGCAGTTCTCAAAGTGCCATGATGCGTCGAGGTCTTATAAGGTATTACTGATCCCCTTTTAAGAACTAATACTTTAATAATACAGCCAGTAGAGTAAGTAGGTATATTGTTTATAGGTACACTTTGTTGTGATAATTCTACATCGGTCAGCATGTTGGATGAACCAGAATGCTAACATACATTGTTACAAAGTAAAAACCATAAGAAAGAGATATTGATGTTGGAGTTGCAAGGTTAACTTCAACTCTTTGAAGTGAAAATAAAGAAAGAAAGAAAAGAACAAATAATTTACTGCACAAAGGTTGATTTTTCATTAATCTGAAGTGGTGCCTAAATACTAAAAAAATGCAATAACTAAAGCCTATAATTAAGCCACTACTTTGTATATGATTCCATGATCAGCAATATCCACTAATATCTAAAAAAACAACCACTAAACTAAGTTAACAGAACATGGCTTAAAAAAATGGACAATTTCCAACATGGCTAAAAAAGATAGATAATGTCCAACAACTGCTTCAACTTTTACTGCAGTAACTAAGCCAATTAATCAAAACTACTCCTTGCTTCAGTTGTTGCAAATTCTAAGGCTTTCTCTGAGAAATTCAAATCTGCTCTTTGACAAGGCTTTGGTAAACATATCTACCAGTTGAATATCTGTCTTGTAGTATTTTTTCCCGTCCGGTGTTTGATACCCATATTAGAGTCTAACTAATCCAGATTCACACTGCGTAGGACCTCATTCATCTAGAAGCGCTTCCTTTTGAGTGACTGAGTTCGGTGGCGACCAGTCAGATCTTTGTGAATTAATTTTATCTTTTCAGTGGCTCTCCAGGTTGCTTTCTTGAAAGTAAGTCTTGCTTTCTTTCCAAATTGACAAGTTCTACAATCTGGTATTTTAGAGTCAAATTAGGCAGCCCTCGAACTAGGTTTATGAGTTAATCACAGCAACATGGTTAAAATGTCCGAGTCTTTTATGCAAAACTTGTGCTTTGATCTTAGTTGCAGAATAAGTTTTTTGCTCATGATCTAAAAGATCCAATGTAAAGATCCTTTCCTTTATCATTACCTTCAATAAGTTTCTGCCATTTTCATCCTTGATTTTACAGTAATTGGTTTCAAAGAGAAGTTTGAAACCATTCTCAAGCATCTAGCCAACACTTAACAGACTATGACTAATATTAGGAACAAAAAACACATCTTTGATTAGTTTTGTACCTGAGGAGCATTTCATTTCCACAGTACCTTTACCTTCAACAGGAATATAGTCTTCATTACCAACTTTTACTTTGGAAATTACTGAAGTATCCAATTTCTTGAAGAGATCACGATCAAATGTCATGTGGTTTGTGCAACCACTGTCAATAAGCTACTTGTCACTCGAGCAGCTAGTTGCCAAACATGTCGCTATAAAGAGCTGTTTTTCATCTTCCTGATTAGCTACCTGTACAGCATTAGTTTGTTGAGTGTTGTTCTTGTAAACCTTCTAATGATGTCCCATCTGCGGATATTTCTCACATTGTTGATATGGCCTTCTCCAGCATTTGAACGGTGGATGGCCCTTCTTTCCACAATACTTACAAGGAGGAAAATCATGTTTCGCTCCCCTATTGATCCCAGGAGAATGAGAACTTGAGTTTTCCTTCTTGTTCAACTTCTTCTTTCCTTTGTCTCCCTGGTTTCATTGAACTTTTGCAGGTAGTGCACCCTAAATCGATCTTTTGGACCACATAAGTCTTCTTTATTCTTGTGCCTGCAAAGCATTCAATAGTTTTGCCAAACTAATCTATGATAGATCCTTATAATTTTCCAGCGAGAAAATAGTTGTTTCAAACCTTTCGAGAACTATTAGGAGAATTTTTTGAACTAATATAGAATCAGAAAATTCAGAGCCAAGTAATCTTACATTGTTAGCAATGTTGAGTAATATCTCCGAATACTCTTTGATTGTCTCTGAATCCTTCATCTTCTGAAGTTTGAATTCTCGGATCAGGTTAAGAGTATGCATACCTTTGATCCGTTCATATCCTTCATATTCTTTCTTTAGGAAATGCCACATCTCAAAAGTTGATTTCAATGTCATAATCCTAACAAAGATTTCAAATGAGACTGTAGCGAATAACATTGCTCTAGCCTTTGATTTTCTTTTTTTCTTTTCTTTGTGATTCCTTATCTGCGCCATGGTTGGATTTTTAGGCAAGGGAGAAACTTCGTAGTCCTCCTCAACAGCTTCCCACAAATTTTGCCTCCATTTGTACCTCAATTCTTGCTGCCTAGACATGATAGCCTTCACCTTTGAAGACAGGTGGTGCTAGTGCAGTGAAAAGAGTCTCTGAATCCATAGAAGAAAAAAATAAGAAGAGAAAAATATGTTTCTCTCAAATGCAGGTCCCTCAAGAAGAGAGCTCTTGATACCAATTTGTTGGAGTTGTAAGTTTAACTTTATCTCTTTGAAGTAAATACAAAGAAATAAAGAAGAGAACAAATAATTTACCGCACAAAGGTTGATTTTTCATTAATCTGAAGTGGTGCTTAAATACTAAAAAATACAATAACTAAAGCCTATAATTAAGCCACTACTTTGTACATGATTCCATGATCAGCAATATCCACTAACATCTAAAAAATAGCCACTAAACTAAGTTAACAGAATATGGCTTAAAAAAATTGGATAATGTCCAACATGGCTAAAAAAGCTGGATAATGTCCAGCAACTGCTTCAACTTTTACCGTAGTAACTGAGGCAATTAATCAATAATTGAATATCAAATATTTAGGATTTTCCAAGAAAGTAGTTTAAAGCTGTAGAACGTACAATTACATTACAAAAGTAGATAAAAATGAATGACAGATTTGTATCAAACCAAAACAACGCTCTTACTAAAACATATGCAATAAGTAGTGAAAAAAAATAATTCAATCCGTAGTATATAAAGTATGGTGACTTGCTTTAGAAAGCACAAGGTTTATTATTGGTCGTAAAAGTGCAATATGATTGAGATACAATATGATTTGAATATGTGATTTGAAATAGTCGATAAGCTGTAGTGACAACAAAAATGGTAAAAACAGCTTGAAGAAGAGAACTTTGGATTTTATTATGGAATAGTAAACATGGGTGAAGAGGAGTAAGCCGGAATATCTGTTTGATGGATCTGGATATGTGATCTGAAATAGACAGAAAACTAATTATGACAAATGAAAAATAAGTAACGTGATAGAGCGACAAAGGGAAAATAATCAGAATAATGTGAAATCAAAAGATTTAGATGGCTTGCTTAAACAAAAAGTAATTTTTGTTATTGAGGATTAAGGATGCTAATTGGGTCTTACCAGAGAAGTTGATGGTGGATAGCAATAGGTGTTTCTGTATCTATATATGTAAAATAGAGCAAAGTGAGACCAGAGAAGTTCATAGCGGAAAACGGTATTTCTATTTGTATATACAGAGCAAAGGGGGAAGGTGCATATCTTCAACTGTGGAAAGTAGCATTTCAGTATGTATATTTATATGTATAAAACAAAGAAAAGTGAGAAGGTGTATATCTTTAAATGTGGTGTCTATTAAAGTAGAGAGAGGTGGAAGACATGACCGTTGGTGAATTTGCAGGAGAAAGGATGTTTCGACGTTGTTTTTTACTAGCTCGGGGGTAAATGATGTTGTTTGGGTGGGAAGTGTGCCCACAGAACAATGACACATAAGTTAATTTTCAAACAAATGCAATAAACAATCTAGAAGAGATAGAACATAAATAATTTTTTTGCATAATCAGAACTACGCTCTTCCTAAAACATGATCGACAAGAGTGCAACTACAGTGTTACAACATAAATACCATAACAAAGAGATATTCAATATCACAGATTAAGGATTTCTAGACAAAGTAATTTGAAACTGTAGAATTTACAATTACAATAGAAAGTTAGATAAAATGGGATGGTAGATTTGTATGACATGCTGCTAGCGTACTGAATTATACTATGGTTTGATATGTGAGACCGGCTGTTCTTTGGGTTGGTATTGTGCCCACAAAACAAGGATGCATAATTTAATTTCAAAACAAAAGCAATAAAAAACATAGAAGAGATAAAAATTTAGCAAGTTTATGTATAATCAGAACTACGCTCTTACTAAAACATATTCAGAGTAGTGAAAAAACTGAGTAAATCCGTGGGATACAGATAATGGTGGATTGCTTTAACAAGAATAAAGTTTATTATTGGTCGAAAAAGTGCAATATGATCGGGATACAATATGATTTGAATGTGTTATTTGAAATAGTTGATAAGTTGTAGTGACATACAGAAATGGAAAAAGTAGCGTGAAGAAGAGAACGTTGGATTTTATTATAAAACAGTAAACATGGGTGAAGAGAAGTAAGGCAGAATGGTTGTTTGACAAATCTGAATAAGTGAACTGAAATAGACGAACATCTGGTTGTGACAAATGGAAAATAAGCAACGTGATGTAGCGATAAAGGAAAGATAACTAGAACAGTGTGAAAGAAAATGACGTAGATGCCTGGTTTAACTGGAAAAGTATTTTTTGTTATTGAGGAATAGGTATGCAAATTTGTGTCTTATCGGAGAACTTGATGGTGGATAACAGAAATAGGTGTTTCTGTATGTATATGTAAGAATTAGAACAAAGTAAGACTCGATAAGTTGATGGTGTAAAACGACAAATGGCGTTTGTGGTTGTATATATAGAGCAAAGTGAGAAGGTGCATATCTTCAAGTGGAAAACAAAGGTGCATATCTTCAAGTGGAAAACAATATTTTTGTATGTATATCTATATTTATAAAATAGAGCAAAGTGAGAAGGTGCAGATCTTCAAGTTTGGTGTCTGTTAAAGTAGAGAGAGGTGAAAGGCACGGCTGTTGGTGAAGTTCAAGTAGAAGCATGTTTCTACATTTGTTTTTTACTGAGGGAGTAACTTAGTAACTTCACTTTAAGTTTTTTGAGTTGGTGCTTTTAAGATAGTATAGATATAGATATAAAAGGTATATTTTGGGTGCAATGCAACAATTCTAATGTTAGTGGTAGAATTTCTGATTGTTTTATTATTGAAAATACACTGCCATAATTTCTGATTGTTTTATTATTGAAAATACACTGCCATATATACATACAGATCACGTAAGAGTCCTAGACTAATCAATCTACAGAGTCCAAGACTAAGTCATGTACCGAGAATAACAATCCTATGCAAACTAAGCCACAATGAACGTTATCCTTCTTTATTCCTCCTCAAGTTGAGCTACGGTTTGGACCACCTTTAACTTGCATTTTAACGCAAGGCACTGAGACTTTGACAATGGCTTCATCAATAGATCTGCAACTTGATCATGAGAACTAACATACCGAACTGAAAGATTCTTAGCACGGACTTTGTCTTGAACAAAATGAAAATCAATCTCCATGAGTTTTGTACGAGAATAAAAATGGGATTGGCTGTTAGGTATGTTGCACTCAAATTGTCACACCAGAGAATGGGAGTAGAAGAGGTAAAAAAACCAATTTCTAGGAACAAAAACTCCACCCAAGTGATTTCTGAAGTTACAGCAGTTAGTGCTCTATACTCTACCTCAATACTTGACCGAGATACCGATTTCTACTTCTTTGATGACCATGATATCAAATGATTACCCAAGTATATAGCAAAACCAGTGGTGGACTTTCTGTCATCCATCTCTCCCCCCCACCCCACAATCAGAATTTGTATACCCATGAAGCAATGTAGTAGATCGACGTGAAAAGAACAGACCATGAGCTAATGAACCTTTGATATAAAGCAATATACGTTTCACTGCCACCCAATGAATATCCATAGGACAATGCATGAATTAAGAGACCATATTTACTGCGTACGCCAAATCTGGATTCGTGAAGATCAAGTACTGTAACCCACCAACTATGCTACAATACGATTGTTGGGTTCTATATATATATGTCTTGAATGGAAAATGGAGGAATCAAGTGAAGGAAAGGAGACATCCAAATTGGAAAGTGTACTCTTTAAATTGAAAAGTTTACTCTTCTCCCACATTGTTGGAAGAAGAGAACTTTAAAGTATTTATAAAGTGAAACACTTACTTCACATGGTAAGTGAGGCAAGGAAATAGAGATATCTCGCGCTGTCGTCGTCGCTTGCTCAGCTTGGCTTCGGATTTGGATTTGGCAAATGATCGATGAGATCTATCTTTTTGGACAAATTTTATTTGACAGAAGCAAATAAATTCAATCCGAAGCAATAATGTTCCATTTATTACAGTGAACTGGTGCAACGAAATGCTTGCTGTAGTGTTTCTGAATTAATGCATTGTTTCGACTGAGAAGATGCAGATTTTTGAAATAGTATATACATTGGTTCAAACAGATGCAAATCTTCAACAAAGTGATGTACTGTTTCGAACTAGTGCACTTGTTCTTGAAAAGGTGTACTGTTTCAGAAAATTACTGCACTATTTTAAATAAACAAACATGCATTTTCAAGAAAAGACACACCTCTAAAATTAAACCAATGCCACCTTTCCGGAGGGGCATGTTGTGTCTATAAATAACCTGTTTTCTTCCATAGGTTAGAGTATGAAAATTTTAGATTACACATAAATCTTCTTGTCTTCTAAATACTCTTTGTGATCAATCAAACCGAGAGTGCGTTTGAAGAATTCAAGTATTTGAGGTAACGCTATACTTGAATTGTTGGCCATTTTATCCTGGGAGGGAAAATTCTGCAACCTCGGGTACAGTGAGGGGAATTATTTCCTTAAGAAAAGTCGGTGAATTCAGACGACTTGGCCTTAACAATTTCTGTTTCATCTATATTTCTGAAATATAAAATACACCACTTGTAAAGATCATTTTGATCTTGTGTTGACTGTATTTGTTCAACTTCACTGTGTTCTTGTTCATACTTGAACTCGAGTTGAAGTTGTAATTCTATTATACAGATTCTACATACCCGTATTGTGGAAGATAACAATCTTAAGAAAATAATTCTTACAGAATCTGTATTTCTTATTTTTGGAGATTAAAGCTTAGGCTTTCTACTCCGCTTAAATTTAACTAGTGATTAGAAGACATAAATTCTTCATCACAAGTTAAGGTTCACTCGGTTGATGATTCGAAGTAATAAAAACTTTATCGTTAACTAGAAACAAGAAGAAGGAGTTTAAAGTTATTTAACTTTATTAGTAGTCTGAAAAATACTAATTTTCTATCTTATGGTGACAGGAAAAATGACAACTGAAATTCAAATGATGGATGCGACAACGTCTTTGGGGGTAAATAATATTGCCACATCAAGTCGCACAAATGCTCCACCAACAATGGCACCGGTGGAGAAGCCCAGGAAATATTCTGGCATCGACTTCAAGTGGTGGCAACAAAAGATGTTCTTTTACCTCACCACTTTATGTCTACAATGGTTCACTAGCGAAGACGCTCCCGAGGTGCCCGAGGGAACCTCGGACAAGGACCTCTTCGTTATTGTAGAAGCTTCAAAACATTCGGATTTCCTTTGCAGGAACTATATTTTGAGTGGTCTCCAAGACGACCTCTATAATGTCTATAGTGGAACCAAGACATCAAAAGAACTGTGAGGGGCACTTAAATGGAAATATAAAATGGAAGATGTGGGAATTAAGAAATTCCTTGTTGCACGGTTCCTGGATTTCAAAATGATTGATAGCAAATCTGTTGTCTCTCAAGTACAGGAGTTTCAAGTCATCATACATGATCTCCTAGCAGAAGGTATATTTTTGAAAAAATACCTTAGTTGAACAAATTAAAAATGTTCATAACACTCACATAAACTATTTTGTAGGTTTAATTGTGAATGATGCTTTTCAAGTAGCAGCAATAGTTGAGAAGCTACCACCTTTGTGGAAAGACTTCAAAAACTACTTAAAGCATAAGCGTAAGGAGATGACCGTTGAAGATCTTATCGTCCGTCTTCGTATTGAAGAGGACTATAAAGCTTCCGAAAGAAGGTCAAAGGGAAATTCTACAACGAGTGGAGCACATATTGTAGAAGATGGTCAAAACAACTCGAAGAAAAGAAAGAAAGTTGAACATGAAAGCAATCAACCCAATAAGAAGTTCAAGGGAAAATGCTTCAATTGTGGTAAAATTGGTCACAAGTCCATAGATTGTCTAGCCCCGAAGAAAGGCAAGAAAAAGGACCAAGCGAATATGGTTGAGTCCAACCAAAAATATGATGCTTTATGTGCTATGGTCACGGAATGCAACTTGGTGGGGAATCCACGCGAATGGTGGATGGATTCAGGTTCCACACGCCATGTTTGCGCAAACAAAGAGTTGTTCTCATCATTTGCTCCAGCTCAAGCAGAAGAAATTCTTTACATGGCTAACTCTGCTACTGCTAAGGTGGAGGAAACAGGAAAAATTTGCCTAAAGATGACTTCCGGCAAGGTCTTGACATTGAACAATGAGCTATATGTTCCGGAGTTACGTAGGAACTTAATTTCTGTTTCACTCCTAGATAAGAACGGCTTCAAATGTGTAACCATTTCTGGAAAAATTATAGTTAGCAAAGGAGAAATGTATGTAGGAAAAGGCTATCTCACGGAGGGCCTTTATAAGATGAATGTAATGATTGTTGAAATGAATAAAAGTTCGAATTCATCTTATTTGCTTGAGCCTTATGATTTATGGCATGAACATTTAGGCCATGTTAATTACAAAACGCTACAAAAACCGATTAACTTAGAAGTTTTGCCAAACTTTGAGTGCAATAAATCAAAGTGTCAAACGTGTGTGGAATCGAAGTATGCAAAGCATCCTTATAAGTCCGTTGAAAGGAATTCCAATCCCTTAGACTTAATACACACTGACATTTGTTATATGAAGTCAACACCATCTCGTGGTGGCAAAAAGTATTTCATAATTTTTATTGACGATTGCACTAAATATTGTTATGTCTACTTGCTAAATAATAAGGATGAAGCAATAGATGTGTTTAGGCAATATAAAACTAAAGTTGAAAATCAGTTAGACAAAAAGATCAAAATGATAAGAAGTGATAGGGGCAGAGAATATGAATCTCCCTTTGCGCAAATTATGTAGAGAATGGAATAATCCATCAAACTACGGCCTCGTGTTAACCTCAATCTAATGGAATTGCAGAAAGAAAAAATTGAAATTTGAAGGAAATGATGAATGCCTTACTTATAAGTTCCGGTTTACCGCAAAACTTATGGGGGGAGGCTATCCTTACGGCCAATCATATACTCAACAGAGTTTCCTATAGTAAGACACAATCAATTCCTTACGAAAAGTGGAAAGGAAGGAAACCTAACTTGAAATATTTCAAAGTGTGGGGGTGTCTAGCGAAGGTTCAAGTTCCTATACCTAAAAGGGTTAAAATAGGACCTAAAACGGTGGACTGCGTGTTCATAGGATATGCTAAAAGTAGTAAAGCATATCAATTTTTGGTTCATAAATCCGAACATCCGGATATTAGTGAAAATACGATAATTGAATCAGACAATGCTGAATTCTTTGAAAATATTTACCCGTATCAAATTAGACACGAACAGTCTAGTGGAGGTTCCAAACGACCTCGAGATGAACCAAGTGAGAATGTACATAATGAAGAAAATCCAAGACGTAGTACACGTCAAAGAACGTCAACTTTGTTTGGATCAGATTTTGTAACATTTCTCTTAGAAAATATGTAACAGAGAATAATCTGGATCCTTTTAAAAAAAATGCAGAAAATGTTGATTGATTTTTCAATCGTGGTTTGGGTAATCTGTTAATAGCATACAGGGCAGTTTCAAACACATTTGTCCAAAAATGAGAAAGAACATTGGCATGGTGCAATAATGTTCTACCAGTCTCGACAATATGCCTATGTTTACGTTCTGCACAACTATTTTGTTTGGGAGTGTAAGGACAAGAAACACGTTGTGTAATTCTATTATCACGTAAGTAATTATTAGTCAATGCTTGAAACTCCCATCCCCAATCATCTTGAAAGTATTTAATAGGATGACCAAAGTATTTTTCAACAAGAGTGCAAAATTGAATAAAAACAAAAAGAACATCAGATTTAAAGCGAAGAAAATAGATCCAAGTGTATTTACTAAAATGATAAAAGAAAAATCACATAATAGTGATAACCATCATTAGAGACAACCGGGGAAGGTCCCTAAACATCCGAACAAATTAAATCAAGAGGGCCATAAGCTTGAAAACTAGACTCACTAAAGGAAATCTTATGACTTTTACTAACGGCACAAGTAGTGCACAAACTAGGAGATTTACTGGACTGTAAAACAATAGATGGTAATGCTTGATGAACGGTAGGATAAACTGCATGGGCGAGACGAGCATGCCAAACACCAAGAGAAGATGCAAAGGAAGCTGGAGAAGCTAATCTTTTCACAGGAAGTGAGTATAGGCCTTTGTTAGTCCGCCTTGTGTTTAGTGGTACCCTCGTTGCCAAATCCTCAATCAAAAAATGATTAGAAAAGAATTCAATATAAATATTGTTAGATGCAGTAAAAGAACTAATGAAAATTAAATTTTGAGTAGCAATTAGAACATGAAGGATATCTTCAAGTTTGAATTTTTTATCGAAAGCAACAATAGAGCTTGTACCTATATGAGAGATCGGTAATTTAGTGTCATTACTTAGAGTTACTTCCTCGGGACCTTGATATTCAGAATGAATGCCAAGTTATCAAGATCAGATGTTAGATGATGTTTGGTGCCACTATCCATCAACCAATTTTGGGTAGGTGAATTTTGGGTAGTTGCTAGGTTGGAGACAGGTCGTCCAGAAACCTGAGTGCCATTAGATGTCTTAGCAGATGGGCAAACCTCGTGCGATATGGCCTTTTCCTTCACAATTATAACAAATAATTATTGACATGTCTGGGGTTGAAGGGATATTGGAGTATTGTGTAGTGCTCTGGAAACCACGTTGTTGAGTACTCTGAGAATAGCCATGATTTTGAGAGCCATGATTTTGACAACTTTCACAACCCCTATTACGTCTACCTAGACCATGACCACTATTGGGGGTAAAGGAACTGTGAGTGTAGTGTGTTGTGGGTGCTATGACATTAAGAGTCTCATCTCTCTTTAGTTGTCGTTCTTCATTTAACAATAATCCATATAAAGCGTCAAATGAGATATCCACTTGGCGCGTTTCAAGAGATCTTATAAAGGGACGATTAGCTGGTCCTAGTCCAGCAAGGACGAATTCGACTAAATCATTATTAGCATCAAGATGTTGCAATGCAGCCAACTTGTCCGCAATTCCTTTCCCCTTTTGCACATAGTACTCGATACTGGTATTTTCTCTCTACAATGTGTGTAGTTGTGTCTTCAACTCACGAATTTGAGGCTTCGACCTGAAGCATAGGCAGCAACCAGTTTGTTCCAGGCTGTTTGAGTCGTCTCAGCACTAACTAGTTGGGGTAATATTCCTTCAAATATGGAAGCGACATCCAACTTAGCACAAGTTGATCTTCTCTCAACTAAACGTGATAGTTTAGGTTAGGTTGTTGATCGGACAGAAACTTATCCAAAATCACCTGACTACCATCAATATGATGGCCAAGTCCACAACCTCGAACCATCAAAAGGAATTGCGTCTTCCATAGCAAAAAATTTGATGATGTACGTTTAAGTGGTAACTGGTGAGCAAGACTAGGAGATGGTAGGGTGGTGACCGTGGAACTCTGTATTCCAACAATTGTTCCCGACAAAGAAGGAGTTGATGATGTGGTGTCGTCCACCATTGAAGCTGGAGTAAAGCTTATGTCTCTCTAGCCGTAGGTTTTCTTTTTGGGTTGTTTTAACCTCTTAGGGCCCTGATACCACGATAGAATTTCTGATTGTTTTATTATTGAAAATACACTGCCATATATACATACAGATCACGTAAGAGTCCTAGACTAATCAATGTACAGAGAGTCCTAGACTAAGTCATGTACCGAGAATAACAATCCTATGCAAACTAAGCCACAATGAACGTTATCCTTCTTCAGTTAGGAGTTGACGACCATGAATATTGGGCACGTGCATGAAGGAAAAGGAGAAAGGCAGCATTGATGTTCAAATACAACAACAACAACAACAACAACAAGCCCAGTATATTCCCACATAGTGGGAATACAACAGCATTAGTGTTCAAATATAGGGTATAATTGTTACTACTTACTAGCTTAAATGGATGCAATGACCGGGATCCATCAGGAGAAAGGGGTTCTACTTTAATTTGTGAATGTGTTGCCTGTGTGACCTGTATGCATTCAAAATCATACCTTATTCCAAATGATCAACGCACAAATCAACAAATCGCTCAAGCATTTACATCAATCAATACCGAGTACATCAAACAGTTACAATTCTTTCAGCAGATGATAAGCATCATACAAACAATTCACAGACCATCTTTTTCTTTAAATTCCTATGTTTTTTTTTTCAGTTTATCAGTGCTTGCTGCATGCGTGCAAGCAAGAAATAAATAAACAGAATCATAGAACAGCTTTGTTGGCTGTTCCAATATTCCATCTTTGCTTCTGCTGATTCTCTTTTGGAACTCTTCTAGCACTACCAAGGACTCTTTGAGCCATCCTTCCCCTGCTACCTATGGAGATCCTAACTTTCTCCATTGCTACGTTGACGCCAACTCTTCTGACGTTCTGCTGCATAGGGGACTTGAACTGCATTTTCTTCTGAAGACTCCTTCTCAAGACACAGCTGAGCTTCTTACTTGCTGTCTTAAGCTCTTTCGGACTATCCTGTGCTGTTGGTTCAGGTAAGCATTTTGAACCAGCATCATCACCATCCTCCTCTACCTCCTCTGATTGAATTGGCCTCAACGGAAAAAGTGGAGGCGGCAACTTGGGTACAGCTGATACAGTGCGCATAGGGATTAGAGAGTTACGGCGTGGAGCAGGTGTAGGCAGAATCCTCTGTGCAATAGTGCACATAGAAGCTCTACCCATCCTCTTTGGAACAATTGGTTGTTCATCAATATCCGGATTGTTTTCCTTGTTTTCTTTTTCTGTCAGGTCATTGTGCTTCACAGGACAATCCACAGTAGCAGAAGCCACCGGGAGTTTGTGGGAATTGTTCTCAGTAAGTGGTCGAGTAATATTAAGTGGATACTTATTTTCATCATAAATTTTTGGAGCAAAAAGTTTGCTGGCAAGTGGTGGCCTCATAGGTGCAGCATCTTCCTCCTCGTTCTGTTGTCTCATATGCTGTTGCTGAAACTGTTCAGCAATTTTAGAGTCAATGTGTTGTCGAGCAAGTTTTCTCTCAACAAGAAGTTGTGATTCTAGTTCTTTAATCTGCATCATATTGACAGACTAATCAGCTAAAATGTAATAAGTCAACGCAAGTTGCATACTTAACATATCTGAAAAAGTTCGAGTTCAAACCTTGTCCTGGAGGCTTTTGTTTTTCATATCCTTCTCTTTCAATTTAATATCCAAACCATGAACTGTATCCTCCATCTTTTTCATCTGAAAATCTTTGTTCTTCATATCTTGTTTGCCCTTTTCAACCTGACAAGGTAAATAAAATTTCCAAAAGGCAGGGAGATTAGTTTAGAGGAAACTTTTAAAAAAGTATGTAAATTTCGAAACAGAAATTATGCTACCATCTGTTTGTATTTCAGAAGCTCCATACTATCCACTTGCTTCTTTGCTGGACCTAACTCTATACCTCGAACTCGACTAGCAAAATTTAATGAGCAAAGAGTCTCACTCAAGTCATTCGTATTTGGACTGATCTGTACAAACATCAGCGTCTTTGAATCTCCTCCTGCAAAATAAAAAGTCTATCAGGTCCTAGTTGTTTATAGTTTGTTCTGAAGTTCATGAATCAAGCAAGTCAAAGAGCAATACCTAGAGAGTCTTGTAGCAAATGAGTAAGTTTCGAGTTCCTGTCAGACGATGAGAAAAAAGGTAATCAGAAAGGAGATATTACACCAAATAAAATTGAGAATGTGCACAAAAATACTGCACGTACCGGAATGGAATATGTGCGCTTTTTGTTGCAAGTGAAGATATCACATCTCCAAGGGCAGAAAGAGATCTGTTTATATTTTGGGTTTCTTTTAGCCTTTCACCCTGTACTTCTGTCTTTGCTATCCTCTCACTTCCTGCTAAATCAACTAGCCACAATTTGCTTCTTGTACATTCCCCATTTAGTAAATTCTCCCCCTTTACCATTACACAATGTATGCTACAGGCAAAAAGTACCTGATTAGTAATAGTGACATAATGTGTAAACAAACAAAAATCTACCATAAATTATGATGCACAAACCAATGTGATCTGCTGCTGTGCTCATTTGCATTGGTTGATCCGATTGCCCTTGCATTGCTACCAGTTCGTAAGGCTTCCCAAACCTCATTCATATTATTCACATGGGCCTCAACTAGTCCAGGAACATGATGCATTCCTTCTCCATCTTGCTTGATTTCAAGTCTAAAATGAAATCATGGAACCAACATGAAATTGTCATATGGAAGTCCACCGTAAGGAAAAACAGATTGATCATTCTCAGCAATACAAGTTAAACTGACAAACAATCAAATTTTAGTGAAATCCATCGACTTGAAATGAAGCCATCGGCAGTGGGAAACTATACGTCTACTACAGTTGCAAGATGGTCTGCAATTAGACAATAAGGTATTCACTAGCTACAGGATTTTTGTTTACTAGCTACAGTGTTCTCTTGTTCTTAACAACTTGACAAGTGTTAGAAGTATTACTCCCCTAGCTTGTAAACAAAGTGAGCAAATTATTTTGTAGCTACCTTTTCATGCATTGTTGAGATCCTGAAACTAGCAAATCTCGAATCTGCTCATTGTATACTTCCAATACGCTTACTGATATTTCAAAATGAACTGCATTCTTTCGCTCCTCAATAATGCGGAATAGCTCCTCCAGAGTCCGGTAATTGACCCCACGAGATTCTTCTGTGCCTTCCATTGTAAATGTCTTGCCGGTACCTGTCTGGCCATAGGCAAATATGCAGACACTGTACCCATCTAGAACTGAGGTCGCCAGGGGAGCAGCGTCCTCAAAAACTTCAGCTATGGTAATAAGCAAGAGGAAATCGTGTAAATATGGAGAAAATGCACCTCACCTAAATAATTGGTTCCCATGCGTGATTATTGCTGCTGTATCTTAGATATTTTGGTCACAACTTATTTTATCTTTTTGGGTGCTTACACTTATCCAGAGCATTATAATGAATCCTTTTCTGTACATGCTATTGGGACACTAACTTCAGATATGTTTATAGAAACTGTTATAAAGTGTTGGACAAGAGGTGCTCCACATTTCTGCTTCTTTCTCATGATCTGTAGGAGTTTGCCATAATTTCTTTGTCCTGCGAGATTTCTACGTTTATAGGTTAGCAATTTACTTCTACAGTAAAGAATTTCAAATAACAGATCCTTGCTTGATATATTAATATATGAATTTTGAGTTTAGACTAATGGCCGCTATAATTCAAATTATTATGTTTTAGATCAAGGACTTGTTTTCTTTAATGCCTCCAAATTGGATGTTTTTCTAACTCTGTGAACTCTTTTTTGTTGAGAACTGATGTCATTTCTTGGATTCAAAACCACTAGTCAAATCACGTGTTGACAACAATCATAAATTTAGATAAAGTAAAAGTCTAGCATTACTCAAAAATTAGTCCCTTAGATTTGAGAGGGTCTTTTAGTACCATTGAAGATGCTCCCTGAGATCAAGAAGTACTCATTCTAGCACTACTCTTTCAGCAGTCTTCTTAACTTAGCACCACTGTGCTCCTTAGCTAAAGTGATTGCTAACACTAAACTTATCTTACATCAAGACTGATTGGCTTAGTTACCTTGGTCAGCTTGGGGGCTAAAAACGGCATCAAATTTGAAGGCCTTTTTAAACATGCCGTTGGACTTCACAGTGAGTTCCCCATCCTTTGCAGCTTCAAAGTCAATTGCCATTGAAGCTCCTGCAGCTGTCTCTTCGGCGTTCAAAGGCCTACATCGGCAAAAGACCCTAATGTTTCCTGAAGAAATCCAATAGAGTTAAGCAAGCATATGATAATGAATTAATTGCTCTTATAAGTGATGTAACGTACTGATCCCTTACCTTTTAAATCCAAAACCTTGTTATAAAGTTCCTTCTGTTCCTTAGCACCCTTGATAAACTTGATCTTGAGATCTTCATGCAATTCAACTTGTTGCTTTACTGTGATCATAAGAAGAGGAATGATTAGCACATCAACTTCACTTCAATGAAGCTAAAGGATCTTATTTTTAACATAAATGAACTGAGTGGCTAAAACATATTTACATTTGTTCTGAATGGTTGAGCTCATATCTGCAAAATCTGCTAGGAATTGCCGCTTATATGATAAAGCTTCTTCAGAAACTTTAATCTGATCCATTTTCAGAATCTGCAAAATAAATTTGGAACAATATCAATAACTTTACTTAATTGGTACAAGAAACATATGAAGCAAGCATTAGTTACCTTCAAATTCCTTGTCAGGTCTCTCAAGGATGAAAACCACCTGCTCTTTTCTTTCACTTGGCCCTCAATTGCAAAAGCTATAGACAAAGCAACATTAGCATATTTGTTTTGGAAAAGTTTAAGCAGTTCAATTGAAGAGAAGTAATTTCTGTACCAAGTGATCCAACGTGCATTGACTTGCGCATGAGCTCATTCTGAAGCTCATTTAAGGCCTTCCGAGCTTCAGCACATTCTTTGCATTTTAGTTCATTCTCTCTTTTAAGTTCCTCCACCTGCCTCGTTACTTCTTTCAGTTCCTTTTCCTGAGATACATTTGTTAATTGAAGCTCTCCGTCTGCCTCAATATCACCATTTACCTAGATAATAGCAAAACAAGCATATTAATTCGAGCTTCTAATGATTCGTAACCACAACTCCTCTTTTAATAATGAATAAATCGTTAAAGATTTGAACCTCTAGTGAGTTTCTTTGCAGTAAATTTTCAGAAAATTCAAGTAATTCAAGCTCTCCGGTACCTGATATACAAGCATTCAAGTTACTCTAGTTTATCAATATGTAAAGTAAAAAAGATGGCATGTGAATCAAATCACAAGATGTTAAAAAGTAGCTACACATTCTAATAGTTTCTCAACTTACATCTTGAAGAATGTTTCCTAATAGAAATGCCACAAACAATTGGCATTCCTATTACCCCTTCAAATCTTATGAAAATTCCTTCTTCACCATCAACACGAGCTTCAAGGTCAGATATTAGCAGGGGTGTATTTGCTCCCACACGGGCAAAGATGTCTAATGACGAAATAACCTACACAAAGTTTCAGCCCAAATCCAACATTAAAACTGCAGCATTTTGAATAACATTAAAGACAATAATTAGACTAAGAAGACTGATTCTCACCTTGTGCTCTTGAATAAAAACATCAAAGACTCTCAATCCATGAGAACCATCAGTTAAAACTACCTCCGCAAAATGCAGATCAATTAGATAAAATCCAGCACCTATATAGTTAAAGTGGTACGAAGAATTTCCAACGCGTGCAGTTTGGTAAACACTAGGAGATACACTCTCCTCAATTCTAGTCTCAGTACTCAGAACATTGCCTCCACAGAAATATTTATCCTCCGAAAATTGAATGCCACTTTCAGAACTGATGCAATCTGTCGATCCCACATTAACGCTAACTATAGGTACTGAATGATCTGATGAATTCTCTTCAACCCCTGGTGGAGAAGGAAGCTCAAAATGATCTGGCAGACACAAATCTTCGTCCTTCAATCCCTGATAATCTATTGACAAGTTTGAAACAGCTTGGGCCTCTTCAGAACCCTTAATTCCATTTTCTAGAGAAATGGAGCAACCCTTCAAAAGTTCGGGTGAATTTCCATAGCTTCGTGCAGGAATATCTGGTGATCCAGTACAGATCACCAAATCAGGAGATGTTAATGAAAACCCCAATATGTCTCTGCCTAGTAAATTTCAAGAAACAGTCACCTTGATCAATTCAAAATCTTGAAAACCCCTATGATAAAGAAAATCAAATCTTTTACAAATTTCTCACCATTAATCACACTTCCTGCAATTGGGTCCTTGAAACTTTCAGCATTGCACCCTTCCAAGAAACAAATCAGAATACAAAAAACACAATCAATCGAAAAATCTCCTTTTTCAAGAATTGCTCTATTGCACCTCTTTTATGTTGATAACGAATTGCTCTATTGCACCTCTTTTTTGTTGATAACGAATTGCTCTATTGCATCTAAAATGAATGTAATTCAAAACAGGGTTGCACAGTTACCAACAACAACAACAACATTCCCCGTGGATTCCCACAAAGTGGGGTATACAGAGGCTAAAGTGTACACAGACCTTACCACTACCTCTATAAGGTAGAGAGGTTGTCTCCGAAAGACACAACTCAATTGAGGGTTGCATAATTACCCTCAACTCAAAATGTTGGAACAACCTAAGACAAACAGAGAAAAAAAATTTAAATCTTTAACAATTTTCCCACCAATAATCACATTTTCTGCAATTGGATTCTTGAAATTTTCAGCATTACACCCTTCCAGGAAACAAATCAATACACATAAAACACAATCAATCAAAAACAAAAATCCCCATTTTCAAGAATTGCTCTACTGCGTCTAAAAATGAGTATAATGCAAAAAAAGGAGGTGCTTTATTACCCTCAATTCAAAATCTTGAAAACCCTTTTTTTCAAGAATTGCTCTAAAACTGAGTGTAATGCAAAAGGGGTGATAAATACCCTCAATTCAACATCTTGTAAAACCCCTTTTCAAGAAAATCTTCTCATTTTCAAGAATTGCTCTACGAATGAGTGTACTACAAAAAGGGGTGCATAATTACCTTGACTCTTGATTGGGCTAGAACAATCAGAATCTTCTTCCATCAATGTATTTCCTAAATCACGCGACGACAAAAAGGGGTCTGCCAAAATACAATAGTAACACAATAATAATAATAATAATAATAATAATAATAATAATAATAATAATAAGCTACAACTCAATGTAACAATTGACATAATTTGTATATACCCGAAATCAAATATCTTACAGTAATTGTAGGAGCTAATTGATAGTTGTTGTTGGGAAGAAGAAGAAGCATCAGTAATAAGAAGTGGATCATGCCACTCATCAACATCCATTGATAAAGTGGGCAGAGAGTTTTGAAATGAAAAAAGTGTAGTGGGGGTAATCAAATACACTGCAGATTTCAAAGGCAAAAAGGGTAAAAAGGGATTCAAGAAAAAGAAAGTTCCATTTCAAAGGCCGGTAATTTCTCCGTTTCCAGTGTTATGATGAAAGACGAACGTTGCTCTTCTTTTGAAATTTGAAAATAAGAGACCGGGCCAAAATAAAATGTTAAACATACGAATTTTCAATTGGGCCGCCTTTAGGATTCTGTTTACCTTGCATCTTGTTACACAATCTATGGGAAAAATTTCACAAAACCATAATTTAAGATATTTAAATTATTAAAAAAATTCTTCAATTAATAAGAATTATAAAAATCACTTATTTATATTCTCTTTCTTTAAAAACTCTAGATACATAACTTTTACCTAAACAAAAAAGGGTAAAATTCATAAATGGCGACTCGGCAAAAACAAATGACACGAAAATGGTTAATGTTTCAAAATTCCAAAATCTAGTCATTTTATTGGCTAATTAGGCCGTTGACTCCTTTTGGACCACTGCTATCCTTTTCTAAAAAGAAAAAAAATTGCTACCTATTAATTTTTTTAAAAAATTGTTCTCTATTATTTTGGATCACTGATCATTTGCTAAATTTTCCTTCTAAATTTTCCTTCTATTTTATTTGATTTTTCTTGTTACTCCACTATTATTATTAATTTTTCTGCTTGTTGTGTTTTCTTCTTTTCCCCCTGTTTTTTTTTTGGGTTTGCTCATTTTTATTCTAAAAAATTGATATTTATATTTATTTTTTAATTCTATCAATAAAATAATTAAATACAAATTTATAATATCGTAACCAAATAAAATTTTATAGTTTTTATAAATACAAATTTATAATATCGTAATTAAATAATTGTATAGTTTATATCACATCCTATACAATGTTTAACTACAATAATTTTTAGATATAAATTATATACCATATTTATACAGTTTATATACATCCTATACATATACATATTCTATACAACAATGATACAAATTCTATACAGATCATATATATAAAAAATATATATTCTATACAATACTTATACGATTGTTTTATACATTCTCTACAACAATTATTCATTTTTTATACACATTTTATACGATCTTTGGCTACAATAATTATTCAGATACGTATTTTATACAACAACTACATAGTTTCTATACACATTCTATTCATACGTATTTTATACAATAACTATATAATTTCTGTATGCATTCTATACATTTTTTATCTATATTTTATACATATACATATTTAATATAACTATACAATTTCTATACATATATCACATATAGGTACAGATTCTTTACAATAATTATAACTTTTTTATATAATTGTATTTAATTGATATTTTTAACACATTTTGTACAGGTTCCATAATATCTTATATTATATTTAATAATTATACATTTTTATCAAATTATATATAATTATTATTTCTTTTAAATAAAAAAGCAGATTTTTTAGTTAAAAATTTTATACAATTTTTATACACATTCTATACAACCTTTAGCTGCAATTATTATTCGGATATATATTTTATACATCAATTATAAATTTCTTTATACATTCTATACAATTTTTAATATATATTTTATACATACATACATATATAACTATAATATATTAAAAGTTTGAAGACCCTTAGAAAAGTGATTTGAGCTTTTTGTCCTTCATTAAAAGACTCTCCTTTAGACAAAACTGTCTTTTCATTTTTTTTTTAATTTATTATTTAATTATTTTTATTATATTAACTAGACTCCTAAAATATATGAAACTCCTAAAATATATGAAAGTAGAATCAATTAATATTTTTCTTTGTACTGATCAATTAGAAAAATACTCCCAAAATAGGATAGAATAATATTCCTAAAATAGGACTCTATTAAGGAAATACTTCTATAAATATGATTGATACTTATCTAACTTAATTCGGTTGCATGTCTAGATCGATGGATGCTTAATTTTCTAACCCACCATAATAAAATTCAATGTGTGCGTATATATATATGTGTGTGTGTGTGTGTGTGTGTGTGTATATATATATATCTTCTTTGTTTTCATTCAAGTCATTCTTTAGTGTCAAAATTTTCCTTCAAACAAGAATTATTTTCATCAAAATTGAAGCTTTGTGATCACTATTGTACTATTTTGTTGTAGTTTACAGGTTGTAGATGAATTTACAGGTGATAGATGAATGTCGGTTGGCTTTGAGGAATTTTTTTAGGTAAAGATCAGGTTTAATTGTATTGTTTTTATCTCTCTGTTTTAAGAAATTTTTTTGTGTGTGTAAAGGTAAAGTTTAGTTGTATTATTTTGATATTTCTATTGTCGTATTATTTTGTTATAAAGTGTAGTGAAAAAAAAACTGAGTAAAAGGGTCGAATGGCCCAAGGGAAGGGCCGAAATTGGCCAAATGGCCCAATGGTCATAAAGTGTCCTTTTTTCTTCCGACAGGACACAGATGTCCATACGCCCAAAATTGAGCTATTTTTGAAAAAAAGGCTACTTAATGTCATTTTTCCTAAAAAATTAAGATATATTTACTGCCCCCTAAAATTTTATCTTAATATCTTCTTGTCACCAATTTAATACTATTAATGTCTAATCTCCTACTCCTTCAAAGTATTTTTCAAAAAAAATTTGCCTTCCTATTTTTCGCCGGAGTATCCAACAGAGAAACACGAAACAACAGCGGTGTACGGTGTCTCAGATCACCATCAAACCTTAACCCAACAAACAACGATTCAATAGACAACTGAGGATGAAACTCTGTGAACTCTGTTAACCCATTCTGTCAAAGAAAAGACAATTTGATACTTCTAAACGAAAAGGTGTTGTTTCAAAAAAAAAAAAAATTGTTGAAGTTACAATGAGAGACATCTTACTAAAGATTTTCAATTTTTGTATCTGAGCATTTTAATTTGAGATATTTTTTATTTGCTGAAGATACATAATTTAGCTTGGTTCTATATGCATGTTTCAGGTGCATATTCTTGTATTTGTACGCCTGAAATATATTTTTGATATGTATCTCTTTCATATACATGTATACAGTTAGAAGGTTTCTGTATGTGTCTCTTTTAAATTATGTATCTCTGTACCTGATACATTTTTTGTATTGTGTATCTCTTATACTTTTGTATTTTAAATCTGATTTTTTATACTGATACATCATGTCTTACCATGATATGTTTTTAATCAATATTTGTATCTCTTTTTTCAGGGTTTGAAATTCATTGCAAAAAGTTGAAAAAGAAAAATGACACCAAGAGAAAAAGAGAAAAGCTAAAGAAAAATGAATCTGGACGTTGAATATGGAGAAGAATATTTCAAAAAAATTACATTATTAACTAAGTATCATTTTTGGGGATATTTAGATGTTAATAAGAAGATCCGCAGAGTAAATTACTCCTTAAATGAGTTAACTACTGTTACTTTTCATAATTACATTGAATTAGTTATTTCTTAAGATGTAACATCAATCTTGTAAATCTTTTAATATTATGTATCTGAAAAAATTAAAAATTAAAATTTTATGAAATTTTGAAAACAAAAATTAGGATATGGTGTAATTATGGGTAAACTAGTTTGAATTTATGTAAAAATCTTATCTATCACGTAGTTAGAGCACGTTTGGAGAAAAAATTATTTTGAAATTACTTATTTCAAATTAGTTATCTAGATTAGCTATCTCATTCTCAAGTTGAGATAAAAATAACACTATAATCTCGGAATAGCTAATCATCGAATAACTTATCTCATGTATTTTATCCATGCATTTTATTCTAATCAAATATGGGATAAGTTCTCATCCTAAAATTAATCCCGATATTAGCTATCCATTATCCCTTGTACCAAACGTTCGCTTAAAGTTATAATTAAGGTGAATTTATCTACTTCCTCTATCTATCTTTACCTACCCACTGTTGAGTTGGCACATCCCTTATAAAATAATAAATAATAGGGGTATTTTTACTATATCACCCTTTTGAATATGATAAACTCATATTAGGCAATGACTATAGTTAATAACTAAGAGTAAAATGGACAAAATGATAAATTATCCATAATTTAAAAAAAAAAAAATTGGATAAATAATGTTGAACATCGAGTTTTAGTAGAATGAAGTAAAATGAACTCATGAAGTATTAATTAACTACTTTGATTTATGGTCATTTTAGTCAATTTTTTAGAAAGTTCAACGTGTTCTTTAGGAGTTCCTATTTAGAGAATTAAGGGGTTTTATGATCAACTTTTTAGAAATAAAATAAATAGTCCTGTTATTATTTTTTAGTATGTCACGATCTAAAAAGGGGTCATGATAGCTTTTGTGACGACTCAACATTAATAAGTAAGTCAATCATCCAAATCGATAAGTAAAATCGAAAAAAACAACAACAATATAATTCAAAACGAGACTTCTAAAATGAAGTCAAATCTATACAAGTATAATAATAGCGGATGTCTGAAAGAAATTCTATAAATCACTCCAAACTCGGTGTCATAATGTAAGAGCATCTAGTATAATATTCGAAAATTAAAAATACACATTTTTCTCTGAATAAAAAATAAAGACAAGTAAGGATAGATGAGGTCCGAATCAGCCCCGAACTCTAGAGCAAATCAGCACCTCAAAAATCTGAAATCCCTCATAAAATCAAACGTCATGTGAGATGCTCATCCTAGAATCTACATCGAAAGGGTACAATAGGGGTAAGTACGATCTACACGTACCCGGTAAATATCATAGGCCGACTGAGCAAAGCAGAAAATAAGACAAGTAAAACAAAACTATAAGCATGTCATCTGCAAGCAAAAAGTCTCAACGGTAGCTCAAACCATCTCCACTAATAGTTTTAATATATATATTGAGAGAGAAAAATAAAAACAATATAGATATACACAAAAATGCACTGAAACTAAGTGCAAGTAAAGGAAACTAAAGAAACCATGAAGAATGGGTATGTAAATACAATACAATACAATGTGAATGAGATGAATGGTGAAAGCCATCGCATGATTTTTTTATGTACACCCATCAAGCTCGCAACTCCCAGGTAGGATCCATGGAGGGTTCGCAATCCATATATTATCTCTCGTACATCAACCTCAACTCATCGCTTAACTCGTGTTCACGAATAGGATTTTTATAAATGTGTCTCATTTTCTTTCAAAAATAGTATTTCTCAATGCTACTAGTACTCGTGAATGTATGTGCATGAGGTGAGGATGTAATGCTCACAATCAACTCAATATAATTATATCTAATCCATCGAGCCCGCACACATACACACATATATAAATGAGTGTAGAAACAATTCAATATGTCAACAATTCATGATTATCAACTCTAATTAGGCACCATCGGAATAAATATGCATGTAAGACATCATTAATATCATATTAGTGTGACATCATTAATATCATATTAGTGCCTAACTCGGATATTTCTATCATGATAGAGCTTAATAAGGCCTATAGCAAAATAAGCCCCCCCACAGGCATTATATTTAGAATGAAGCCATTTAAATGCATATATAAGGCCAATAATATCAAATAAAGCCCCACACATGGGCAACACACAATATCAGATATCAAAAGTCAATGAAAATAGAGTACAATGTGACGCCCCGCGTCACTACCCATTAAATTCATCACGTTTTGGGCATGATTTCGAGCATTTTGGGTGCATTTCGGAGCTCGACGGGGCTTTCACAACGTCTATTGACAAGGCCAACGTGGGGGCATCTTTGGGAGGTCAAATTACAAGTTCGGGTCAATATTTATGGGGCTTTGGAGCCTTGACCAGCTGCTGAACAGAAACGGCACAGAAAAACAGGTTGCTAGACAAAGGCCTTTCACTAGTGCATGGATTGCATGGCCAAATGTAGAAATTTTGACTAGCATTTATTGTGGCCCTTGACTAAAGGACTTTATACATATCTTGTAAGGCCCTCTTGGGCAGATATCATATACTTGTTTTTACTCAAGAAATATATCAGAAAATTGGCTCTTCGGGCCTCCCAAATCAAGAGTCTTCCTTTGCTATTTTCCTTACGTGTTTGTGTGAATGTTCAAAGGTTCTTAGGGACTGATTTAGAGCTGGTTTAGGACTGAGTTTAGCATCGATATTGAGAGTGTTAAGCTGTCTGCACACAGCTAAAAATAGGCCTGTGACAAGTGGTATCAAAGTAGCACTTTGAACATGGCATACGACGGCGACGAGGAGGTTCACGGCGGAGATAATTTGGGCAAAACCAAGACCAAAAAATGTGACAAGAGTAGGAACAAGGATGAGGCCCAACTTCCAGTTACTGAGGCTGTCACAAATGTGGAAGATGTTGAATGTTCAGCATCCGGCTCTCTCGATGAGAGAATCGTTAGTACGGAGGCTGGCTTAGCAGTTTTGGGCCATCGCTTTAAGGCCCTTGAGTCCAACGTTGGTACCCTTGAGGCTGCTTCTCTTAAAGGGCTGGACGAAGTCAAAGCTAACTTATCTGAGCAGAATGAAGAGCATAAGGAGGGGCTGACCAGCTTGGAACTCAAGCTTACGGAGCATTATCGGCGCTACACGAGGAGTTTGGGTCAAAAATGTCCGAGGTGATGTTGGGGCAGTCTGTTTTGTAGGAAGAAGTTGCTGATTTGAAGCAACTACTGGAAGCAGCCCGTGTTAGTGGAAATCATGGTTCCGTGGCTTACCATGATGCTCATATTGAGGCTCCTAAACCCAACGTGTTTAAGGGTGAAAGGAACGCTCAAGACGTAGAAAATTTCATATGGCAATTGGAGTCGTATTTTGAGCATGTCAAGATTGTTGACGGGGCAGCAAGGATCCGGATTGCAACCATGTACTTTAGTAACGTCGCCGTGTTGTGGTGGCGTAGAAAAAAAGTGGACATGGAGAGGGGTCTTTGCACCATAGCTAATTGGAATCAGTTTAAGGATAAGTTGAAGGAGCAATTCTACCCTCAAAACTTTATAGATGAAGCCCGACAAAAGTTGAGGGAACTTAAACGAACTTCTTCCATTCATAACTATGTGAGGGAGTTTATGAAGCTCTCACTTCTTGTGACAAGTTTCAGCAGTGAGTACTTGCTATTCTTCTTTCTTGATAGCCTCCAAAATTGGGCCAAACAAGAGTTGAGGAGGCGTAATGTCAAAACCGTGGATGAGGCCATTAAAGTGGCGGAATCCTTGACTGATTTTCATGCCGATTATGCCAAGGCAAAGGATAGTCAGAACAAGCCTGTTGCTACCAAGGGAGATCGTGGGGACAAGGGCAAAGAAAAGTTTGTTCCCAACAAAAATCGTGAGTTCAAAGGCGAATGCAACCAGCCATCGTCATTCCACAAGAACTACGAGGAGAAGAAGAAAGGTGTAGCTAACCGCGATAGCGGCTGCTACCTTTGTGGGGATACGTCTCACTTTGCGAGATCTTATCCTTCATTGAGTAAGCTGGGAACGATGATTGCAGCAACACGGAAGGATCAAGCTAGTGTGCAAGCCGGCAAATTCGGAGAAAGAAAAGGGATATACCGTAGGTTTGTTCAACCACATGGCTTTGTTCAACCACATGACGCTTGCTGATCTTGCTGAAAAGAAGCATAGTGTTAGAGATCGAGAGTCATTATTTGTTGATGGAGAGGTGAATGGCCGAGCAGTCCGCATTATGGTGGACACCGGAGCAACGCATCACTTTGTTACGGAGGAAAAGGCTAAAGAACTTGGCCTTGCATTCGTGACCAGTGACTCCATGTTAAAGACCATCAATTGTATCCCTACCAATATCAATGGCCTCGCTCCTCGGGTGAGTCTCACCATGGGAGGTTGGAAGGGAGAAATGGATTTTTCGGTTGTTTCGTGGATGTCTTTGATATTGTATTGGGGCTGGATTTTTGGTATGAGATTAACGCGTTTATTTCGCCATGTCTCAACCAGCTAGCCATTTGTGATGTGGGTGGTTCTTGCATTGTTCCACTTATTTGTGTCGCTCAAAGTGGCATACGTTTGTCGGTGATGCAGCTTGTTAAAGGTTTTAAGAAAAGAGAACCAACCTTTCTTGCGACATTGATGGAGATCGTTGACTGCCAAGAAGCTGAATTAGTGCCCTCATGTGTCCAACGTGTTCTTGAAGAGAACAAAGATGTAATGCCAGAGGATCTGCCCAAACGGTTACCTCCACGAAGAAAAGTTGATCACGAGATCGAGCTGGTACCTGGGGCAAAGCCACCAGCTATGACCCTGTATCGGATGTCGCCTCCGGAGCTTGAGGAACTTAGAAAACAACTCAAGGAGCTGCTAGAATCAGGACATATCCGACCATCTAAGGCACCCTTTGGAGCTTCGGTTTTATTTCAAAAGAAGAAGAAGGGACGTTGCGGTTGTGTATTGATTACCGTGCTCTCAACAAAGTCACGGTGAAAAACAAATATCCCATTCCTTTTGATAGCTGATTTGTTTGATCGCTTGGGGTAAGCCAAAGTGTTCACGAAGATGGATTTCAGGAAGGCCTATTATCAAGTTCGCATAGTCGAAGGAGATGAAGCCAAGACGACTTGTGTGACTCGTTATGGGTCCTATGAGTGGCTGGTCATGCCTTTTGGACTGACCAACGAACCAGCCGCGTTTTGCACACTAATGAGGAAGATCTTCCAGCCATACTTAGATCAATTCGTGGTCATATACTTGGACGACATTGTTGTTTATAGTAGCTCAATGGAGGAGCACGTTAGACACCTTCAACTAGTGTTTAATGTGCTACGGGAAAACGAGCTATGCGTCAAAAGGGAGAAGTGCACTTTTGCACAGACAAAGGTACAATTCTTAGGCCATACGATCAGCCAAGGGCAGATTTAAATAGATAGCGACAAGGTTGAGGCGATCCGGGATTGGGAGGTTCCAACGAAGGTACCCGAATTGAGGTCCTTCCTTGGCCTTGCTAATTATTACCGGAGATTTATTCTTGGATACTCGGATATTGCTGCTCCTTTCATGGATTTATTAAAGAAGAATCGTGTTTGGGAGTGGAATAGTTCGTGTCAAGGGGCATTCAACAACCTCAAGGCAGCCATCACCAAGGAATCAGTTTTGGCTTTACCGAATTTCATGAAACTGTTTGAGGTGCAAATGGATGCATCCGATTTTGCTATTGGTGGTGTCCTAATGCAAGAGGGCCATCCGATAGCGTTTGAAAGTAGAAAATTAAATGATGCAGAGCGGCGCTACACAGTCAACCAAAGGGAGATGACGGCCATCGTCCATTGCCGAAGGACATGGCGTCATTATTTGTTGGGAGCTCATTTCATCGTTAAGACGGATAATGTAGCGACTAGCTACTTCCAATCACAAAAGAAACTCTCACCAAAGCAGGCTCGATGGCAAGATTTCTTGGCAGAGTTTGATTACTCATTGGAGTATAAATCGGGAAAAGCAAACGTTGTTGCCGATGCATTGAGTCGCAAGGCTGTTTTGGCGACACTATTGAGCACGACCAGCTGTGGTGTGGTGGATACCATAAAGGAAGGGATGGAACCTGATCCCGTTGCCAAAAAACTTCTTGATTTGGCGTGCAAAGGCAAGACCCAAAAGTTTTAGGAAGAGGACGGACTGTTATACACCACCGGAAGGCGAGTGTATGTGCCTAGATAAAAAACTCTTAGGCGCTTGTTGATCAAGGAGGGCCATGACACGACGTGGACTGGTCATCCGGGATAGAAGAGCACCATGGCTTTGTTAGAAGCAACTTATTATTGGCCTCACATAATGGACGATATAGAGGTATACGTTCGCACTTGCCTTGTTTGCCAACAAGACAAGGTGGAACATAAGGCGCCCGGTGGATTACTTGAGCCGCTGCCCACCACGGAGAAACCATGGGACAGTGTCACCATGGATTTTATCACATGTTTGCCTAACTCGGAGGGTTGCGGAACAATCATGGTTGTCGTTGATCGCTTCTCCAAATATGCAGCATTCTCAGCTGCCACATCGAATTGCAAAGCCAAGGAGGCAGCCCGATTGTTTCTCAAAGATGTAGTTAAACTTTGGGGCGTGACTAGGCATATCATTAGTGATCGAGACCCGCAATTCACTGGAGCATTTTGGAAGGATCTATTCAGTTTGTTGGGGTGGAAGCTGCACTTTTCAACCAGCTTCCATCCCCAAACCGATGGACAAACAAAGCGAGTAAATGGGTTACTCGAGTGCTACTTGAGGCACTTTGTTAGTGCCAATCAAAGGGAATGGTCAAGGTTACTCGACACGGCCCAATTCTCATACAATTTGCAACAAAGTGAGGCAACAGGTCGTAGTCCATTCGAACTTGCAACGGGGCAGCAACCAAACACTCCACAATCCTTACTGGTTAACGCCGGAATGAGGAATCCGAGTGCTTATCATATGGCAAAGGCTTGGGAGGAACAAGTCGATATGGCAAGGTCGTATCTTGATAAAGCAGCCCGCAAAAAGAAGAAATTTGCTGATCTCAATCATCATCTAGTCCGTTACCGGATTGGAGACAAAGTAATGGTCAAGCTCAATCCGAGGCAATTCAAGTCGTTGAGAAGTGTCAATCAAAGTTTGATTCGACGGTATGAGGGTCCATTTGAGATTGTTGCCAAGGTTGGCAAAATTTCATATAAGATGGACATGCCTTCTCATTTAAAGATTTATCCCGTCTTCCATGCAAGCAAATTAAAACCGTATTTCGAAGACAAGGAAGACGTGAAGCGGGGTCAGTCTAGTCGGGCCCAAATCTTCATGACGTCCGCTGCCATGGATAAGCAAATTGAGGACATAATTGATCATCAATTGGTTCAAGAAAAAGGTTGGGGCAATTCAAGTGCCCAATTCTTAGTCCATTGGAAGGGGCAATCGCCCGAGGAGGCATCGTGGGAAAAATATGAGGACTTGTGGCAGTTCAAGGAGCAAGTCCATAAATATTTGCAGCTATGTGGCGCTGCGGTCGTCGCCGAATCAGGTGGGGGAGAGTGTGACGCCCCGCGTCACTACCCATTAAATTCATCACGTTTTGGGCATGATTTCGAGCATTTTGGGTGCATTTCGGAGCCTGACGGGGCTTCCACAATGTCTATTGACAAGGCCAACGTGGGGGCATCTTTGGGAGGTCAAATTACAAGCTCGGGTCAACATTTATGGGGCTTTGGAGCCTTGACCAGCTGCTGAATAGAAACTGCACAGAAAAACAGGTTGCTAGACAAAGGCCTTTCACTAGTGCATGGATTGCATGGCCAAATGTAGAAATTTTGACTAGCATTTATTGTGGCCCTTGACTAAGAGACTTTATATATATCTTGTAAGGCCCTCTGGGGCAGATATCATATACTTGTTTTTACTCAAGAAATATATCAGAAAATTGGCTCTTCGGGCCTCCCAAATCAAGTGTCTTCCTTTGCTATTTTCCTTACGTGTTTGTGTGAATGTTCAAAGGTTCTTGGGGACTAATTTAGAGCTGGTTTAGGACTGAGTTTAGCATCGATATTAAGAGTGTTAAGCTGTCCGCACGCGGCTAAAAATAGGCCCGTGACAATAAGCTCCTATGCAGGCATACATCATTAATAAAATTCTCGAAATGTAAATCTCATAACTATTTTCCCCAACCCATAGCATACTTTACTTATATATTAACTACACAATTCAGTCTAAAAGAAGTTAGCCATAACCTACCACGAAACAACGAAATCCCAGCCTAAAGTGCTTCCATATGGAGTTTTCTCCTAATGAACATGCTTAGAATCAACTACAACATTCAGATATACCATCTACGTGTTAAAAGAAAGCCAATTACACCCATATTGTCCATATTCGAGTCGGATCCCAAATAGATTCAAAAAATGAGTTCAAAAACGAAAGAAGTAAAATTGAAATTTTATTTTAAAATACATTTCCCAAGGTTATAGGAATTTATAGGTGAAAACCCACCCACATAAAATGAATTTAAAATAAGGTCCAAATCGAAGAAATATTTTTTTTTGAACTTTACCAGTAAGAACCCTAAATTTTCATTTTGGAATCACGATTAAAGATGTTTTTGATGATATCATCGATGAAATATAATTGACTTAAGTTTTTGGAGCTTGCCCAAGCCCAAATGGTAAAGAAATCCTTAAGAATCGCCCAAACTCAAAGTTCAAAGGTCCAAAAATAAAGAAAAACGTAAAAATAGGGCTTTTATTCTATTCAGTAAATAATGTCTTGCGTACGCGGTCAACCCTTCACGTTCACAAAGGCCAATACTGACCGGCCAACTAAACCGACCTAATACGATTACCCTTCGCAATCACGGCCACCACCTCACGATCGTGATGAAGGGGATTTTTCTTCTCCATATTAGCAAAGAGGGTTTTACACCTGCACCAGATTCAGCAAATTAGTTGATTTGCATAGTTGCCAAAAATTTCAAACGGACCCTCAAATTTGTTCGGAATCCGACAAAAGTAAATCAAATATGCTACTAAGCTAATTCAATATTCTGAACTCAATAGTGATATTGAATTTTTGAAAAGAATTATTTACACTGAATTGACCCTCCCTTTTCACTATTTTTTAAATGAAGGATCAAAATGGGATGTAAAGGTTCTGAAATCGAACCAACCACGGTACTAATATAAATTTAACATTTCGGATCTGCTGGCGCAGTTTAAATTGTCATCTGACGCTCAGATCATCATATATTTATCAAAGTCAATTCTATGGCTTTTAAAGTCTCTAAAATCCTCAAACTCCTCCCAAACATTTTCGATCGCATTGGAAACCATGTCAATCATCCCTACGCCTCAAAATCAACATGTAGTAACTACAGAAAGGCAAAATAGTCAAAACACATAAAAAGTAAGTTTTCACAAATCAAGTCATTACAACATCCACCACTAAAACTCTAGTTCGTCCTCAAACTAAAAGGCAAAAAACTACCTAAATTAGTAAATAGTTGAGCGTAACTACTACGTATGTCAGACTCGCCTTTCCAAGTACTCTCTTAAATGGAACGATGTCTCCGTTAAACCTTAACCATAGGAATATCTGTAGAACACGACCATCTAACTTCTCTGGCTAAATGGACATCGGCTCCTCCACAAAGCTCAACATCTCATCCAACTAAACTGAATCCCTACGAAGCGTATGAGGCTCGTCCAAAATATAACATAGGAGCATGGATACATGAAAAACACAATGAATGGATAAAAAGTTTGGAGGTAAGGCCAACTCATAATCAACTTCCCCAAAAGTCCAAAGAGTCTCAAATTGTCCAATGTCCCTTGGGCTAAGCTTGCCCCTCTCTAAACCTTATCACAGTCTTCATGGGCGACACACAAAGGAAGACTCATTCACCAATCACAAAGTTCAAGGCATGAAGCCTATAGTTGGTATAACTATTTTGCCTACTTTGGGTGCTTGAAGCCTATAGAGAATTACTCAAACCCTATCCAAAGACTCGTGAAGCAAAGTCAGTACCACGAGGCCTAACCTCTGAAGTCTCAAACTAACCAATATGAGATCAACAATGCCTACTATACAACGCCTCGAAAGGGGTCATCTCAATACTCAAACGGTAGTTATTATTATAAGCAAAATTTGCTAAGGCCAAATGCTACTCTCACTGACCTCCAAAGTCCATAACACGTGCACGGAGCATATTCTCTAAAACTTGAATAGTCTACTCCAACTGACCATCGGTATAGGGGTAGAAAGTCATGCTAAGGTTAACCTAAGTACTTAAATCCTCCTGGAAAGTCCTTCAAAAGCTAGAAGTAGGTTAACTTGAGTACTCAAATCCTCCTGGAAAGTCCTTCAAAAGCTAGAAGTAAACACCGAGCCTCTGCCTGAAATAATAGACACGGGTACCCCATAAAGAAGAACTATCTCATAAACACAGATATGAGCCAACTTCTCAGCACTAGATGAGATCTAAATAGGAATAAATGGGCTGATTTGGTCAACTGATCCATAATGACCCAAATACTATCAGAATTATGAGAAGACGAGGCAATCCACTCATAAAGTCCATAGTGATCCACTCCTACTTTCACTAATGAATGGGGAATCTATGAAGCAAACCCATCAATCTCTGATACTAGATCTTTACTAACCGACAATGCAAGCAATGAGTTACAAAATCTGCCACATCTTTCTTCACACCACACTACAAGAAAATTACTTTAAATCATGATATATCTTGGTCACACCTGGATGGATAGAATATCTAGAACAATATGTCTCGTTTAAAATCAACCTCACCCATCCACTAACTCTCGCACATAATCTTAGTCTCCAACCCTCAAACCTCCATCAAAATCAATAGATGTCGCCCTAGCCTCACCACTCAACACCTTATCACGATCACCCTTAACTCTTATCATCAAACTGGTAAGCTCAAATATGCTCCATCAAGGAAAATTTAGCATCAAGAAAGGATAAAACATGCTCGAGTGTCAAAATATCAAGCCTAACTATATGGTTAGGTAAAGATTAAACCTCCAAGGATAATGTCCTCATTTGGGTCAAGATATGAGTTAAACTCCCTATACTATTTGACTTCCAACTCAAGGCATCTGCAACCGCATTAGCCTTGTCCGAATGATAAAGAATACTGAGGTCATAATCCTTAAACAACTCAAGCCAACACCTTTGCCTCATATCAAGATCTCGCTGACTGAAAAAGTATTCAAGGCTACGATGGTCCAAGAAAATCTCGCAAGAAACTCCATACAAGTAATAAGGCCATAACTTCAACACAAATACCATAGTTGTGAACTCTTAATCATGGGTAGGGTAATTTCTCTTATTGGCTTCAACTAACGAGAGACATATCCAATCACCTTACCCTCTTGCACCAACACCACACTTAATCTAACACCAAAAGTAACCTAAAATATGATAAAACACACACCCTCCTTGGATAAAGTCAAAAATAAGAGTCGAAGTCAACAACTCTTTGAGTTTTTAAAAGCTGTTTTTAATATATTCGACTACTGAAATTCCAATTTGTTTAGTCAACTTAGTCAAAGAAGCTGCAATAAATGAGAAACCTTCTACAAAGCACCAATAATAACTCACCAAACCAATGAAACTCTGAATCTAGGTCTAGCCCAATCACAAATCTCTGCTACCTTGGTCATATCGACCATAATACCATTATTGGTCACCACATGACCGAAGAAAGATATAGAATCCAACCAAAACTCACACTTGAAAAATTTGGCATACAACTTCTCATCATCCAACCTTTGAAGTATAATCCCCAAATGCTTCACATAGTCGGCCTCATTCTTGAAATAAACTAAGATGTCATCTATAAATACAATCAGAAAGTAGTCAAGATATGGTTGAAATACCTAGTTCATCAACTTCATAAATATTGCAGGGTCATTGGTCAACCCAAAAGACATGATTAAGAACTCATAATGAACGTATCGAGTCTGAAAGCAGTCTTCAGAACATCCAAAGCCCTAATCTTTAACTATTGATACCCAAGTCTCAAATCAATCTTGAAAAACACTGAAGCACCTTGAAGCAGGTCAAAAAAATCATTAATGCAAAAAAAAGATACTTGTTCTGAACTATCATTTTATTTGGCTGCATATAATCAATACACCTTGGTATAGAATTGTCCTTCTTCTTCACAAACAAGAAGGGAGCACCCCAAGGAGATACACTAGGTCTGATGAAATCCTTATTCAATAAATCCTAAAATTGCTTCTTCAATTTCTTTAACTCAGTCGGGGCCATCCGACAAGGAAGGATAGAAATCGAGTTGGTGCTCGGCTCCATATCAATAGCAAAATTAGTAGCATGATCCAGAGGTATACTAGGTAAATTCATTGGAAATGCATCCATGAACTCGTGAAAAAACCCAAATAGAATATGTGGGAGGCGGTGAGGCAACATTAGTATCATGAACTTGGGACATATAGGATAAACACCCCCACTCTATCATACGACAAGCATGCAAAAAAGATACAACACCTTTCAAGCCTAAATTAAGCATACTCTGCTAAGCTACCTCGACACATCTAGCGTACTCAGGTCATAATTTCGGCATAACAGTTCAAAATAGCATGATAAGGAGCTAACTAATCGATACCAAAGATAACATTAAAATCAACCATATTTAGGACAAACAAGTCTACCCAAGCCTCACGACCATTAAAGGTAACCACAAAAGGTCAGTACACTTGATCCACCACTAAAGAATCTCCTATGAGGGTAGAAACATGAAGAGGATGGCCAGGGGCTCACATGAAATATCAATGCCAAAAGCAAAATATGTAGACATATAGGTGAACGTAGACTCGGGATCAAATAACACGCAAGAATATTTGTATCAAATCAAGATAATACCTATAATAACTATATTAGAAGCCTCTACCTCAGGTCTCTTAGGTATAGCATAACACTACCACATCTGCTTTTGGACTAAGTAACCCCGCGACCATCGCCGCGAGTACTCCTACCTCTACCTCTATCACCTCTAGCACTACTAACACTACCCCTACTACTTACTGAACCACCTCTCACTACAAAAATCAAAGTAGGGTAAAAGAAAAGCTGAGATTCCTACTGAGTGAACCCATACACACGTCAAGGGAAATCTTTAGTTATATGGCCAAACCCATCACATATGAAACATCCTCTATAGCCTGACTCAATATGAGAAGGTGTGGATAAACTAGAATAATCTCCCTAACCTGAAGAATAAATCCCGGAACCTTCATCTGTATGACTTGATACTTGGCTACCAAAAGTCGTAGAACTTAAATGTCTATCAGCTGATCCCTGTAATGCAACATGAAAAGCCTACCATAATAACCATGAGAACTTGTACTAAAGAAATATCTACCTCATTAGACGTGTCTACTAACCTCACTTTGACGAGCACCTTCTTAGTGCCTCCTTGAGTAAACTAAATAATAGACTCAATTATTTTGGTATGCTCTATAATACTTTGAAAAAAAACCTTTGGAGCTACCATCTGAGATATAACCACCTAATAGGTTCCATCTAAATCCTTTAAAAACTTTTGAATCCTCTCAAAATTGGTGGAGATATTAGCGGTTGAATATATAAGTATAGTGTAAATGAGCCTCATACTCAACAATAGTCATAGAGCCCTGCTCCAAGTGATTAACTCATTACACATCTGATATCTTAAGCTATAAGACACAAATCTCTCTAAGAAGGCCTCAGAAAACTGAGTCTAAGTTATAGCAGGTGAACCTAAAGGTCTAAAACTAGTAAACGACCTTTACCAATCCCTATCTGCATCCGTCAACTGATAAGTATTACAAGCAACTCTATGAGACTTAAGGGATCCAAGATTATGCAACTTTTCTTGGCAATCGATCAAAAACCCATAGGAATCCTTACCAATAACACAACTAAACTTGGAGGAATCTAAGTGAATAAGCCTCTCAATTCTGTTCGGATCATTGAAAGACAAAATTGTACCTAAAATAACTAGAGAAATAGTGAGATTGGTAGGCAATGAATCCACACATAGTGGTACCATAGATGATAGTTGTACCCCAGAAATAGGAATACTATAAGAAAATGTCAGCACTAATATCACTCGAAGACTGAAGAATACCAAGTACTCTTAAAGAAACACACTCCAAGTGACTCAAGAGACGAACCAAAATACCTTGAAGCACTGGGTATCAACTGAACCCTATGGGAACTAAGTTGGCTCTGCATCTCCTATCTGCTCATCATCCCTAGAATACACAACCTTGAGCTTGGGAGAGGACTTTCTAGCATGTCCTCTGACTAAGAAAGCTCCTTATGCTTATCTTCTACCTTTGGATCGACCAGGAAAACTATCTCATCCTCTAGTCTAAGCTCCATCCTCGGTTACTGGCTCAGCATCCCTAGTCTTTGGAGATCTAATCCTTACCATCTACAAACAAAAAAATGGATCACAAGTTAGAACATTGGGTAGGAATAACCCACAGGACTAGAAATCAAAATAAAGAAGTTCTTCCTAAAGACATCTTGACCTCTCAAAGACAAATACAGACGTCTATGTATTGATATGCGAGACTCTACTAGACATCATGCTCTTACACTTATAAGACCAGTGAACCTGACTACTCTGATCCAATTTTTTCATGACTCAAAAATAGGCCATAATGGAACTAATTATGGCTCATCCTTGATAAGTAAGTCAATCACCCGAATCGATAAAGTAAAACCAAAAACAACAACAATATAACCCAAGGCAAGACTACTAGAGTAAAATCAGACACATACAGTATAATAATAGCGTTAAGTCTGAAAGAAATGTCATAATAACCCAAAACCTAGTGTCATAATGTAAAAGCATCTAGTACAATATTCAAATTAAAAATACATATGTTTCTGAATTATAAATAAGGACAAGTAAGGATAGATAAGGTCTTAGGCTCAAACTCTAGAAAAAATTAGTCCTAAAAAATTTGGAATCCCATACAAAATCAACTTCCACGTGAGGTGCTCGTACTAGGATCAACATCAAAAGGGTACAGTAGAGATAAGTACAAAAAGAGACAGGAGACGACAGATTTAGTTGTTGACTTTTCTTTTGGGGGAATGGTCCACCCGTATTCAATAGGTATTATAGTACGATTGAGCAAAACAAAAAATAAGATAAGTAAAATAACACTATGAGCACGTCATCTATAAGCAAAAAAAATTCTAAATGATAGCTCACACCTTCTCCACTAATAGTTTTAATATATAATTATATATATACAGAGAAATGAAAACAACACAAATATAAATGAAAAATACACTGAAACTAAGAATAAGTCAAAAAAACTAAAGAAACCATGAAGAATATGTGTCTAAATGCAATATAATGCAATATGAATGGGATGAATGGT
Source organism: Capsicum annuum (assembly GCF_002878395.1). Classification (NCBI taxonomy): domain Eukaryota; kingdom Viridiplantae; phylum Streptophyta; class Magnoliopsida; order Solanales; family Solanaceae; genus Capsicum; species Capsicum annuum. The sequence goes on from NC_061119.1 coordinate 184,924,709, forward strand.
GAAAGTCATCACATCACCAAGCTCGCAACTCGCAGGTAGGACCCATGGGGGATTCACAATCCATATACTATATCTCATATCTCAATCTCACCTCACCTCTCTAACTCGTGTTCATGGAGAAGGTTTTAATAAAAGTGTCTCATGTTCTTTCAAAAATAATGTTTCTCACTGGTACCAATATCTCATGAATGTATATGTATGGAATGAGGATATAATGCTCACAATTCATATTATCAACTCTAATTAGGCACCTTCATAATAATATACATGTAAGCCATCATTAATATCATATCATTCCCTAACTCAGGTGTTTCTATCATCATAAGGAAATCAATGTTCAAATAAAGCCTATATTAGTAAAATGATCCCCCACACGGACATTATATCTAGAATAAAGTCATTTAAATGTATAAATGAGGCCCATGATGTCAAATAAAGCCTCCACACTGGAAACACACAATATAAAATATGACAAGTCAACAACAATAGAGTATAAGCCCCCACACCGGCATACAATAATAATAAAATTCTTAAACTGTAAATTCCATAGTTATTTTCCCCAACCCACAACGTACTTTACTTATATATTAACTACCTAACTCAATCTGAAAGAAGTTAAGCTATAACCTACCTAGAAAATAATTAAATACCGACCGAAAGTTCTTCAAAATAGAGTCTTCTCCCTACGAATGGCCTCAGAATCAATTACAACATTCAAATATAGTATCTAAGTGTTAAAAGAAAGCCAATGATACCCATATTCGAGCTGGATCCAAAACGAGTTAAAAAATGAGTTAAAAAGGGAATAAAACCAAAATTTGTTTTAGAAATACCTCTTCCATGATTATAGGAATCTACAGGTGAAAATCTATACAAAATGGATTAAATATGAGGTCCAAATCGAAGAAAAAACTTTCTAAAACTTTATCGATAAAACTCAAAAAAAAAATTTGCAATCATGATTTAAAGGTGTTTTTGATGATATAATCGATAAAAATTAATGAAAATAAGGTTTTAGAGCTTGCCCAAGCTCAAATGGTGAAATTTTTTTCATAGAACTCCCAAACCCAAACTCAAAGGTCCAAAAATAAAGGAAAACATGAAAATGAAGCTTTATACTATTCTGTGAATAGTGTCTCACTAACACAATCAACCCTTTGTGTTTGTGAGGGTCTACATTGACCAGCCAATTAATTTTTCCTTTGCATTTTCGAAGTTCTATGACCTAGACCCTCACATTCATGATAATCCGATCGCGTTCGCAAAGAAGAGACTGACCTGACCCAACCCAACACAATTACCCTTCGTGATTGCGGTCACCACCTCGCGATTGTGATAAAGGTGACTTTCCTTCTCTATATTTGCAAAATAGGTTTTACACTTGCACTAGATTCCTCAAACCAGCTGATTTGCATGGTTTTCAAAATCTTCAAACGGATCTTTGAAATTCATTTAAGATCCGAAAAAAGGTAAATCATATATACTAATAGGCTAATTTAGACGTTCTGAACTCAGTAAGGATATCAAATTTTTTTAAAAAAATTATTTTTACTAAATTGACCCTCGAAACTCCCATTTCAGTATTTTCCAAACGAAATGAGATATAAAGGACCCAAAATCAAACCTACCACGCTATTAACTCAAACTTAAAATTTTGGATTTGCTAGCGCAGTCCAAAGTATGGTCCGACAATTGGATCATTAAATATTGATTGAAGTCAACTTATGACTTTAGAACCTCTAAAATCCTCAAACTCATCCAGAACATTTTCGATCGCATCGAGAATCATGCCAATCATCCGACACTCTGAAATTAACATGAAGCACCTATAGAGAAGGTCCAAATGGCCAAAATACATAAAAAGTAAGTTTTCACAAATCTGATCATTACATAATAGTACCAAAATTATTTTTCATAAGATGAAAAAAGTGTATTTCCTTCTAAAAGGTGTTATACATAAAGTATTGACTTTGTATAAAAATAATTTTCATATTGATTAGCCTAACAAAAATTTTTACTCTCTAAAAGTTCTTTTTAAAAAAATACTTCTACTAAAACATCTTTTAAAATCTGCAGATTTTGAAAGTTTGGCCGAACAAATTAACTTTGTGATAAAAGTATTCCTTTGTCCATTGTCTTGCCTTTCCTTTGTCCACTGCCTTGTCCGCTACTGATTTGTCCAGTATTCCTTTGTCCATTCTCTTGCCTTCCCTTTGTCCACTGCCTTGTCCGCTACTGATTTGCCTATGCCCGTTGATTTGGCTTTGCCTACTGATTGGTCTTTCTCTGCGGATGTGCCTTCGTCTGCTGATACAACTATCATGATTTTGTTTGTTGATACAACTCTCATGACTTTGTCTGCATCTCTAATACCTTCGTTATTCACCGCACCTTTTTCAACATCTTCAGCAACAACAGACAATTACTGAAGTTTTACTTTGATAAAATCATACATTTTCTCATTCCATTCGGATCCACTCTTGACTTAAGACTTAAACTCCTCCATTAAAGATTGAAAACAACTATCATGAGTAGCAAGGAGAGCCTCATATAGGGTTCTATATCATCTTCATTGCCATCATCGAAATAAAGGAAAAATGGTCAATACACAAGCTTGTCCTTAACACCCTCACATTTCACTAAAACTTCAGCTTTATTTATGTTTACCAACACCCAAAACTTTGTCATCGACACAAAACACAACCTCTACACCATTTTTTTGTAAACAGCTTCCCTCCTATACTCTCATCACCTCCAATCATTGTCTTTCCCTGATTAGCTTCCTTGGCAGTGTCCACATTCCACTTTTATTCAACAAATAGGACATCAGCTTCTCACAAATCAAGGAACTTATCGTAGATCAAATGTGTCACTCCCATTAGTTAAAAGCTAGTAGTTCTCATTTTCAAGTTAGTCATTTGTGTAAATATCATTATCTTGGTTTTTGTTGTCAATAACATTATTGACAAATATGAAAATATGAGTAGTTTATTCAAAATTTAAAGATTAGACAAAAGAACATAAAAGTTAAAATTTGTTAGATGGATTGAGTTATGAGTTATTATAAGTTCATATTCATTCAATTAATTTCAGCTCAAATACTTTATGGACGAATCATTTATTGATTTAACTCATTTTTATAGGCATAAAGCCACTTATTGACTGAGTTAATCCATTCTGATATGCATAATTTTAATCTAGTTCATTCATCTGACACTCCTAATATTATTTTCAGGAAAATAGCATTATTTTCTTTATTTCAATTTGCTTGTCTTTTCACATGAATTTTACGAAAATAAAGAACACCTTTGATTTCATGCATCTTGTTCCTTTGAATCTTGTGAATTGTGATCTTAAACAGTCATGTATAATATTGAAATCAAAGATTTACCGAATATACAAATTGATATTTTTTTTCTATACCTACTAAAAAATGAATATTAACAGATTAAAATGGTGGGAGTATATTTTAGTGTGCGCCAGCTTTTGGCATAGCATTTGAAAGTTGAATTAGCCGAGATTTGCAGCAAGTGATATTTTTCTGTCAATACTGCTCCTAGTTGATTATGCAACTCTCCCTTTTTAGGCCTCATTTAGAGTTTATTCCTATTTTTATAAATTTTTAAACTATAACCCTTTAGAAAATTTTTCTTTTGTTAATGGTAAGTTTGGGTCTAATATTTATATATTTCTTAATTTTATGGATAAACTTTTAGATGGTTATTTGACATTTATAACTAAAAGTGTTTAGATTGTGATCTAACATTTTCTTATAAAACGTTTGGTTTCTCAAAGGAGATCTATAGATGAGAATTAATGCATGAATTGTTATGTAAAATATGAATAGCTTCCACCTCAGCTCTCGTGCTCGGATAAAATTGCCTCACAAGAGCAATTCTTCGAAGCTAATTTGAAAACAAAATATCTCCGTGACGGGAGGCTCATCTTAAAACTTTGAAACTATAAGAAATTATATTCGGCCACAGTGAAAAGTTGCTATTATGATATGTATCGTTTATTATAGGGAAAAGGGTCAAATTTATCCTTTTATTTTAAGAAATTGCCTAAATATATCTTTCGTCATATTTTGAGATTAACTTTACCCTCACTGTCATATTTTGGAGCCAATTTTATCCCTATACTTTGAAAAATTGGTTAAATATACTCTCGTCATACTTTGGAGTCAAATTTTACCTCGATTTTATATTTTGGGGTCATATTTACCCTCATTGTAAACAAACTTTTCACTTGTACCCTTCCTTTAACAGAAAAGTTTAAATCAACGTTAAATTACCCAATTTCTTAAAATAAACCACACCCTAATCTAATTCGTTCGATCCGACCTACAAAAAATACACAAACAAATATATTCCTCCCTCAGTTCTGTAGGTCGAATTTTTTCAACAAATAAAAATACTTTTCTTTCAACATGCAACACTGGTAGGTTGTTTACAAATAAACAGAATGTAAAATGAAATGGGATAATAGAGAAGCATGGAACAAGAAAAAATGTTTATTACAAACTTTGCTCTTGTTCGATTATGTTGAAATTTCAAAATATTGGTATGCAATTTTATATACATTTAGATTCTAAAATCGGTGAATAAATTTTCTAAGCAAATGGCATGATGAAAAATTTGTAATCTAAATTGCATATAAAGATATACGAATGCAGATATGTTGCAATTGGCACATAGCTAGGGAGACCTCTTAACTTAATCATCTAGAGAAATATCCAATGAGCTTAATCTATTGCATTTGGCTGTCAAGTGTCATTTTTCAGGAGCTCTGCAATGCTGTTGATCCATGAACTGAGAGAGATATTTCTTTGTGTTTGCACTAATGAATGTCAATTTTTCATGAGCTATGCACTGATTGTAAATATTCAATGGTTTAATCTCGTTGGAAAAATTTGACCTGCGGAACTGGAGGGAATATATTTATTTATTTCTTTTTTGTGGCTCGAGCCGAATTAGGCGGGTTAGATTGACGTATATTTTATTTTAAAAAAATGATTATTTAACGTTGATTTAAGCTTTTCTTTTAAGAAAAGGTACATATGAAAAGTTTTTTAATAACGGGGGTAAATTTGACCTCAAAGTATGACATCGAGGTAAATTTGACCCCAAAGTATGACGAAAGGTATATGTAGCCAATTTTCCAAAGTGAGGATAAATTTAGCCTTAAAGTATGACAGTAAGGGTAAATTTAGCTTCAAATTATGACGAAAGATATATTTAGCCAACTTTTTAAAATAGAGAAGTAAATTTGACCCTTTTTCCTTAATAATACTAAAATGACTTTGGAGATGAATGGTGTTAAACTTTTGACTTCACTTGGCTTATGGGCAAAACATCAGCTTTAACAAGTTTTACCTTTTAAGCTTGAAGGTTTGCTTGTTGGAAAGGGGGCTTCAAAAGTTGAAGGCAACCCATTTTCCAGGTTAAAGAGTGTAATTTCCTACGTTTTTTTTTTTTTTTTGGCTTCCTACTCAATATCCGATATTCATATTGAAATTTGACTAAATTTTAATTCATGCTGAAAAGTACCATATTGAAAGGTAAAACACTCCATAACAAAGATGACTTTATACCTAAAGGACTTTAATCTGAGATCTTTGATTAAGAAGGAGGAAGTAATTACTACTTTACCACCACCTTTGTTGGTGTGTGATATCCTACTTGCCCCATCAATATGATCATTGAAAGCCCAATTTAGACCCTTAAGTTGCTTCTCAACTAGGTAATTTAAATTTGGGTAAACAACATAAATTCCGACAGTTTGAAGTTTAATTACAGAAAATTCCGATGTTTTGCATAATTATTGAAAATTTTGATTTTAGGTCTATTAAGATACATAATTAGTTTTGGATACTTATAAAGATATATAATTACCCCCTACACATTTTTTTTTTTTCGATTTTGGGTATGTTGAGATACATAATTAGTTGAAATTTTTATAATTATTTTATAAGAATGGAGATTGTGTAAATATGATAAATTAAGCTGCATGTTTATGTTATTTTTCCCTAAAACGTTGACATTTTTCATTGGAGTCAAAAGGTTACCTATTGGCCATGAGGACTAGTTTCTATAATAGATTTTTGTTCCTCAACAATCAACCTTATTTGGTATGATAATCACTGTAATGTAAGTAGATTAATTTATTAAGTTTGGTAATTTTATTAACCTTTAGAAAGAATTAAGGGTTCTAATATTGCACGAAATAGGCTGTAGTCTAAAATGAATTGAGCGGATAAATGAGAAAATTGAACAAATCATATTTTTATAGGCTGATTTTGCCATCTCTACTCGAGCTATTTCGATTGCACATTTTGCAACCTCCACTGAAGCTCTATTCCAGTCTCCGAAGGAAAATATTTTCGTGGAACATTTATATATAATCTAAAAAGACATATAGGGGTGGAATGAGGTGGGAAGTGGGAGTTTGGGTTAGGTGGGGTTGGAGTGTTGGGTAGATGAGAAGGAAACAATAAATTTGGAATGTCACTAATGAAATTTTGTTTTCCCTACTTCAAATAATCATTTTTTTCATTTTTAAGAAAACTATTTTTCAAAATATTTTAATAAACTATACATGAGAAAGTTGACTGAGTCTCCTAAGTTGCCCATAATATGTGGAGATACCGACCTAAATTTATATTCATTTGGTCCGAATGCAGCATGAAGTAGATAAGTCAAATGACGAAAATACACCCATAATGCCAAACTTCTCGGAAGTATTTACTACAAACTTTTAAAGACAGGTACCATCTGTCTTTACTCATCTTTAAAAATAACTAGTACTAATTTTGTCTTAATCTAATAAAAAGCTATAGGTGGCATATCAATACTTGAACAATATATCATCTTTTGCATGGAAATGCGGGAGAACTTATTATCTAACCTTGTATATTTTTTTTAAAAAAATAATTATGAGTTTTGACAAAATATTTTTAATTTTTACACATAAAATATCTTCATTTTATATATAAGAGATCCGATAAGATTATTTTTATCTTTTCATTTTGTACGAGAACAAAATATCTCATTTCCTCTTTTCAGGGTTGCAACTAGAGCATATGAAAACTCATTTATGCATCTAGGAGTGTGTAAAATGTCACGGCCCGAATCGGGGCCTTGGCCGTGACAGACATCTCGAACTATGAAGGCCCGGACGTCCTACTCTATCTAGTAATCATGCACAATATTCATATAATAAAAGAAAATGCGGAAATATAATTTAATACGGAAACATGGTCAAAACTCTTGGTTCAGTTTAACAATAAGGAATGAAATCCGAAATCAACTAAACAACATCTGGAACAATCTGCGAAATCTCTACTACATAATCAAGTGACAACTGTCTGAAAACTGGGACAAGGCCCCCAGTAGACCAAAACAAATGGAATAACATAATCTGAAATAAATAGGCCTTCTGGAACAAAGAAGGCTCACCGCTGCACAAATCACTTCTCTTTGAAATACTCTACTGCTTAGCTGAACCCCTAGATTGAGCCTCCAAACCCCGGAGGTAGGGAGTCAATACAGATGTACTGGTACGCAGAGCAAATACAAAATAATAATTTATATTCAACATATATGAGAGCACTTTAAAATAGTTCATAAACATATCGTATAGTAAGAAATCACATGGGCATTTTGAAAGACTCTGTAAAATCATATGAACTCTGTGACACTCTTTGTTTTACTTCTGCGCTAGGTGGTATACCCTATAACTCTAAAATTCCACGGGCTATATGGAATCTGTCATTAACTCGGCAGCCAAGCCCCCAACCCAAGTGTGTCGTAAGGGTCGGAGTTTCTGAATCTACTACGCCACACAGCCGTCGCTAGTGTACAATAATAATTTACCCGTATCAGCAATGATACGAGTACGATCACGTAGATGAACTTATGAGGGCATACGTTAGACCCGAGGCTTGGTTTGTGCAATGAAGTGCAAAGGAGCACCTAAATGGATACCAAAATAGTCTACTATACACACTAAATGGGCCAAATCAGTCCACTACATATATTAGAGGGGTGCCCCTTCACTAAGGGGTCTTTTGGTCATTTTCATTAGGGAGATTTGATGAATAATATGAGTTTATAATATTTCCTCTCTAAGGAGAGGATACCACCAACCCGAAATTATAACTAGGAAAATCAACTTGAGTGTTGAATCGCTCATGTTGGATTCATGTTTGGAAACGTTGGATGATTGAGATATCGGGGTCACTCTTGTGCCAACGTAAGAGTTAGGTATTTGAAGTGTATGATGTTAAAGGTCCAAGAGTGGGATAGGCTTTTGGGTTATTACTATTATACCTTCAATTTGTCTAACTATCTATCTTTTTGTTTCTTTGTAATCGTGTAGTAGTGTTGATATTGTAACTGTGTGTTTGTGTTATTAATGTGGAATCCGAAATTAGTCTATTGTTCATATTGTTCTTGTTGTGTTGCTACTATTTTGGTGTTATTACGGCATTATGACTTATTTTCTTCTTGTTGGTAGCGAATTTGAGATGGGTCACCAAAAGAGGTCCTTGGTTTCTTGGCTAGTGGACTGATTTTGGTATTTGTTTCGTGTTTCTCTTGTCTTTCGTGTATCATTTGGTATCAAAGCATGGATAGATCTTGTTCCTACAAGCTTAATCTTGGGCTTGCTTGTTAGAAAATTCAAAAAAAAAAAGTTGAAATCTGAAAATTCCAAAAAGTAGCAAATCTATCCATTTTTGCGTCTTGGCCGAAATTTTGTCTTGTTGTGTCCTGGCCGAGATTTTTCTTGTTTGGAGTCTAGATTTAGGAGTCATTTTATTTGTTTTGTTATTTCTGGTGTTAGCTTCTTCACCTCTAACACTAAAGAAGTCTAGATCTAGATTTGAGCTTTAATTGTTGATGTTGTTGTTGTGAACCTAAACTTTGGCCGTCTGATTGTTGTTGGTATTGTTGTTACGGATTCAAATCTTGGACGTGTGGTGTGTTATTGGTTCAAGATTTGAATGTATATGGTGGTTATTGTGTTGTATTTTTAATCTTGGAAAGGTGTTGTTGATGTTTGGGGTCCAACTTGAACCTTAGAACTTAAGATTCAAAAAAATATGTTCTTGGTGTTCTTCACATCTTCATCTATTGTTGAAGAAAAAGTAGATGTTTGATCTTAGAAGTTGAAGAAAGAGTGTGTATTTTGGTAGTCTTGAAAGACATATTTACAAAATTTAAGACCTCTCATGACTTTTACAACCAATTCCAGCCACTTTTCCAACAACCTTCCATGATTTAAGGACCATGTCTTGAGGAGAAATGTCAAGTCTTGCTTTTTGAATTTGAAAGAGGATTTCAAGACTTGTTTTCTCTCCTTAACTAATTCCCACCAATTCCAAATTACAATTAGACCAAGACTTGAATTAGAAAATAAAATTTGATAACAACCGCAACCAATACGTGGCTGCCACATCACGTTTTTACTGTTCACCAATAATTTTTAAGCTCAAATTTCATATTTCTTAGTTTCATTTCATTGTTTCCTAGTTTTTTTTGTTGGTTCAAACACTAATTAACAAACTAGTAATCTCCTACTAGATTGTAAGTTAGTTGTAGAATCCGTTTATTCGTGTCTATGTTTGTTGTGTGCTTTTATCTTTTGTGAATTCATTGTATCTTGTTGGTTTAAGTCCGTAAATAAATTTTATTTGAGTCAACTCAAACTAAAATCTATTCCAGGCAAGAGTAGACTCGACCCTCATTCACTCGCGAAGTACAAGCCGACTTTCAACACTTGTGAAACCAAGTGTGAGGTAAAAATCGAGAGTGAGAGTGTGTTGAGACATTTTTGAGCTAACAAGTTTGTTGTTCTGTTGTTCGTTGTTGTCTTTTCTTTTAGGTACCATGGATGCCACCAATCTCGATGCTACGTTTGACCGCATCACTGACAATATTGAAGACATGAAAGGCTACGCCAATTGGTATCCACATTTATCCTAGCAAATCTAAAACCTAAGGTCCAAATACCTTGCGGTGAAAGCTTCCTGCAGGAAGTTGCTGCCCAAACTTGTGAAGGACTTTCACACCGAGGTAAAGATGAACATACTCATGAACGTCAAGGAAAAATAGCTAACTCTTATACTTTGGTACATGTGAATGATGAACATGTGACTAATAAACCATTGAGTGTGAGTAGTATCTTACCTATATATGAGTATATTGATTCCTTATCACTTGTGGATGATGTACATGTTGTGCGAGTGGATACATTAGTTGATCCTATAGATGACCGAATCGACTCTTCTAGTATGATCAATTTGTGTCCACCTAGTGTTGAAGCTATTGTGTTGAATGAAAGTACATCGTCATGTGAAAATTGTGTTGATCAACTTGTGCGTAAAACTTGCCCACCACTTGAGAATATGTGTGATGTGATTAATGAATCTCAAGTGAGTGAAGAATTTAAAGATGTTGGTCTAGGACAAAGGAGTGAACCTGTGAGCCTATGTTGTTGTAAAGATTCTAATGTTTGCTTGGCTCATAGGGTTAATCATGTGCTTGACATATCTTTGAAAAATAATTTTGCTTGTACTCCTTTGCATGACACCCTACCGGTGCTTGACAAATATGGCGACTTGAATTGTGATCCCTTTGATATTAATAGTGGTTTGTGTCTACTCGAGGACCGTAGGGCAAATGTGTCATTGTCTCTTTGGGGTGTTGCTCATATCCGTGTATCCATGTTTGACACACTTGTATTTAAATTATGTGAACCACAACTTGAGAATGCCAAGTTGTATTTTTATTTGTGGAAGGGTCCAAGGATGTTAAAGACTTCTTGTCACCTTCATGGGGTTGGATAAGTTGAAGTAGCTTGTGGGACTCTTGGGTGCATACTTCACATTATTTGTAGAGGGAAGTCGAGTTCTTGGGCAAACTACTTACCTTGGATTGGATTGTTGCATGGTAGTTTCCCTATTCGCCCTATTGGTATAACTCCCTTGATGGAATGCCTTCCTTCGGTAAGTAGTTGAAAGAAGAGAGGTCCTACTTGCTTGCAATATCCCTTTCTCTCGTTGTGTTTTCATACTTGTGAATACATCTTAGATAAGAATTGTGTCTTTGGTGCCTTTCTTCACTACCTATATGCATATGATGATATTGAAGATGTTGTTGGATATATATCGTATGAGAGGCGTAGTCTCGGTTTTTGTCCCTTAATTCTTGATGTTCATTCGAGCCCTTTCGTTTGTGATGTTGTACAAAAAAATTTCATAATTTACACAAAGGATACTTGCTTATACTTCAAGTGTGTACCACCGTGGCATAATAGAGCTAATTGTATATTTTTCTAACCCTAATCCTCATGCCATGAGGATGTGTACTTGTTTGTTTCTTCTTTAATTTAAGAAGGGGAGGATGATATAAGTACGATCACGTAGATGGACTTATGAGGGCGTACGTTAGACCCGAGGCTTGGTGTGTGTAATGAAATGCAAAGGAGCACCTAAATGGACACCAAAACAGTCCACTATATACACTAAATGGGCCAAATCAGTCCACTACATATACTAGAGGGGTGCCCCTTCACTAAGGGGCCTTTTGGTCATTTTCATTAGGGAGATTTTGATGAATATTATGAGTTTATAACATTTCCTCTATAAGGAGAGAAGACCACCAACTCGAAATTGTAACTAGGGAAATTAACTTGAGTGTGGAATCGCTCGTGTTGGATTCAAGTTTGGAAACATTAGTTGCTTGGGAGATCGGGGTCACTCTTGTGCCAACATAAGATTTAGGTATTTGATGTTTGTGATTTTAAAGGTCCAAGATTGGAATAGGTTTTTGGGTTGTTAATATTATACCTTTAATTTGTCTAACTATCTATCCATTTGTTTCTTTGTAATCGTGTAGTAGTTTTGATGTTGTAACCGTGTGTTTGTGTTGTTAATGTGGAATTCGAAATTAGTCTATTGTTTATCTTGTTCTTGTTGTGTTGATATTGTTTTGGTGTTATTACGCCATTGTGCCTTGTTTTCTTATTTTTGGTAGCCAATCCGAAAGGGGTCACCAAAGAGGTCCTCGGTTTCTTGGCTAGTGGACTGATTTTGGTGTTTGTTTCGTGTTTCTCTTGTCTTTCGTGTATCATGCAAATACGGTTTTAGGCTAAGAGTTACTTGAACTCAAGCCTTCTTCGGGTAACCACCTAACCCTCTTTATGCCCATTTTTAACTCTTTAAAACATACATTCTCTGAAAACATACTCTGAAAACATACTCTGTTATGGCATACATACTTATGGTATCATCATACCATTGACTTGCAAGTCACATATATGAGCCATTGTTAGTTTATTATAATCTTTGTTTTCAAAACATAAAGTTTGGGACCACCATATCGATAAATCAGTTCAAAGAACCTTTTCTTTAAATACTCATGTAAACACATGTATGCAACTCTCTTTGACAACATTTCAATGATACAAGGTGGTCATGTAAAAAATTCTTAATCTTATGAAAATCTTTGTCTCTTTAATAAAATACATTTATGTCAAGAAACTCCCTCTCAAAATCTCTAAATCATGCGCAAAATACTATGGTATTTGAGTAAACTATTTTCAAGCCATAAATCATGCATTTCAAATCCTTCACATTAATATCATAAACTTATAGTTATCACAAGAGAGGGATTTCATAAGTTGTGCTCTCAAACATTCTTCAATCTAAATCTTCATACATATACATATACATATACATATACATATACATGTAAATCAATTTAAAGGGGGGAAAAGGCCTAAAGACCAAATCAACAGTACAATTAAACATTCATAATGTATAATAAAATCATGTATTTCAAAATCCCTTTTCTAAATTCATGCTTGATAATCTTTAAATTATGTTCTAGTGTTTACAAGCCCATGTAGTTTTTAGGATAAACCCCACGTACCTTAGATTATGAACTTTGGATGAACACTTGCTTTTGGGACTCTATTTGTGATTTTGTGGATAATTCTTGAAGATTTAAGTTTGAGAATTCTAATTCTTGAATCAATTTTGGAATTTAATGGTGAAATTTTGAGGGATCTTGAATCTTAGGTTAAGGACCTAGGGTTTGGTTCTTGAGAGGATTTGAGAGAAAGGAGTGTATTTTTGGTGAAATGGAGGTTGAATTCAGTGTTTATGGAGTTATGGGGTGAAGTGAAAACTCCAAAATACCCCTCCAAAACCGTTTAGGAAACGCTAAATTTTAAAGGTGACGACCTTAGCTGATAGGTCGACACATATGTGATAAATTATCACACCAGGTCATCACTCAAAGGATGATTTTGTGAGTTACTGCCTTGGGCTGGCGACATGGCTGATAGGTCGTCACATATGTGATAACTTATCAGCTCAGGTCGTCACTTGTCGATAGATAGACATGCTGAAGTAAAACAGGTATAACATTTTTTTCTGATCCGAGATTTGGGAAAAATTGGTATCGTTAGAAAGATAATTCGAAGATCTTTCATTTGATATATAGTAGGCCACCCAGTTTATCATATACAAGGATTTATGGTCGATTGAATATGACCTAAGTTTCGACACTCACTCAAACTCAAATGATAGGAAAGCTTTCAACTCGTCCTTGAGTTTGGGGACCTCTATGATCTCAATTTGTGATCAAATAGGTTCCCACACTACATAATTAATTAATATTCCAAATTTGCATAGGATTTATGGCTTTTGGATCATCTACGCATAGAAATGATGATTTTTCATTCTAGCCCGAAATGCAGGGTGTTACATTATCTCTTACTTGGGATCATTTGTCCCCGAATGATGGGTAGGAATGTTGAAGTATTAAAGGTATGGAATAACATAGATATGATATATCTTCTAAGAAAGAATATAGACAAGCTGAAACATTTAAACTTTTATCATGAAACTGAATTCCAAGTTGACTTGACTTTACTTGTTTTAAGGAGCTGATTCATGCTGAGAGTTTAGGATTTCCTTGAAGTGTTCATGATCCAATCATATATATTGAATTGAGAAGTGATAACTTATGCAAGTACGAACCTTGAGGCAATATGACTTAGATTGTACCAGGGTACTGTACTGCCTGAGCTAAAATACTTGGAAGTATTTGAAATTATACTCTAAACTCTAATGAATTGAGTCATGACTAAGTAGCTGAATCTGAAACATGATGCATTGATTGAACTAAAATCACAACTTACATGGAAGGAATAGATTATCTCTTGGGATGGTCATACGCATGAGACTTCGGATAGTAGGACTAGGTGAAAAAGTGGAAAACTACAGTAACTTGTCTATCTGACTGTTAAACTGAATTACTGGCTAAATAGACTGAATTTTGCTGGACCCTCATACTTAACTAGAGTATCTCTTCAACACTCTTTCTAAAGAAGTACTAGTAGCATTAGGGAGTAAAGAATCTTGGGCATGAGTTACACAAGACATCCAACTAAGGAATCAAAAACATAACACTACTCCATAACATGAAATATAAACATATAACTCATAAACTAGGATAGAATTACCAGGCCTTAGGTAATGCCACTTCTTACTTTCAAGCTTAGCATACTCCTCGAATACTCCCTTAACCATACTATCTCCCTTAATTACCATACTCATTTAATTCAGCTTAAAATTCTCATATGGGCATCGATAAATCTTTCTACTAATATCTAAAGTAGCTTAAATCCTTTCACCGTGATCAAGCCTAACTCTAAATCACAAAATACAATACGCTACACCACGATATTATTCTAAACCATATGATTCAACCTTCTATATTTTTTTATCACATCCTAAGCATAATGTGTCCTACCACTTCAATGACTATCTCTGAACTCTTACTATGGATTCACTAGTGCATATTGCGTTCCTCTACTTACATCCCAACATGTCATTCAAGCCTATCTTTATAACCACATATGAACTTCAAGGCAACATTAATCAAGACGTACTTCATATATTCTCTAAAACACCATCAATACAACTCCCACAAGCTACCCCAAGAACATACACATACAAATTTTCCATTAACCATCACATGTATCAAAAATTTGGCCCCAAATTTCACTTCACACTTATGGACTTATCTAAAACAAGCATACAATGATCTTTCATCAACAAGAAACATTCACTCATCACCACTATCATTACATAAGGAGTCACCAAAATGTTAGAACATAAAACCTTGAAGCATGGAAGGATATTATATGAGACTTGACACTTAACTGAGGCCTGAGGAATAACAAATCAACATCAGGGATTTGTCAAAGTAAATCTGAATTGAGGGCATACATGGCTATAAGCTGAATTTTTGTCAATCATTAGGAGTATAGCATGAGTTATAGGAACTGAGCACACTATAAAGCGTGAGTACATGAGTCATGAACTGCATGACCTCAATTTGGAGTTCATAGCATAGGGAATGTGATTTCGACTACTGAATGAACTGGAACTCCTTATTTTTCAATTAGAAGAGTACATGATTCTCTATCATATACGTGAACATGAACTATGATCATGGAACCAAAATGTAAGACATGAGCAGGTATTGGGATAGCTGAAAATTACTGAGATAAGAATGGGTTGAGTCCCACCCTCACTTTTTGATGTTCTATATCATACTGGCAATACTATTAGAATTTAAGAGTCTGACTTGGTTACTTGTAATATCATCTCCCCCTTAGCTTTAAGCCATCATCTTAAGTTTGAGAGATCTCTTACTAGACTCTAAACTGAACTACACTTTGGGGTCTGGAATGCGACAGTACACGTAATTAATAGAACTTAACCCGAATGATCATACCTAAAAGTGGAAAACCCACTATTAATACTACCTTCTGAGATACACTCTATCTTTCTATAGCCACCAATAGTCATCATATAATACTTAATCACTTACTAACTTCGAATCTTCATGAATATCCCCATAGTTGAAGTGTACACTCTCTAGTACTTCTACTCTTATTTCTATTAGTTCTACCTTCAAAACTCAAACTTAGATTCAAACACTTAACATGGATATCACCAAGCCTTTGCTGAACTATACTTTTTCCGTCATAGTATACCAATATCGTGACCCCAAACTTATATCTCTCTACCATGAGGATTAAGATCATATCAAAAGGCTCAACACTATCAGTCAAAACTCCTTAACTTGTCCATTTAGAACACCATGTACCATATACTAGTATTTATCTACCTAGAAACTAAACGGTACTACTAGCCACACGCAATATGTAGTAGCCTTAGAAAAATACCACAACCTCATATCACCTTGGGCATACTTCTACATCATACATACAACATCATACTTCATTACGAATCAAATAAACTTAAGCTCTTGTATACACCGTTCAAGCCTATTAGATCACTTCCATATAACTAGTATCATTAACCAAGAAATCATCACATCCACCTTTATAGACATCAACTGTTCAAACTTAATGTCTAGTGATAATCATGATTTACAACCCAACCTTACACATAATTCTCGCAAAACATATGTCATTAATCTTAAGCCACTATTCTTACAACCACATTTTACATTTGAATTCAAGTCTATAGTCCAGCATCAATCATCTACCATCAATGTAAAAAGCAATATAATATACCAGTCCACCAAATTAGAAAATTCTACCCAAACACCTTATTTTATCTAGCTACTACCCAAGACTAAAACATTTTTATGACATTATTACTATACCTCAAAAATCTACTACATACCTTCTCATAAATAGTACTAGTTTACAACTACCAACGAAAAGAAGGTCAAGGGGTAAAGTCACATGATAGATATGGTCAAACTTAATCTTATATCATAACCCCATACAATCTTATCTACTTATACGACTTTCTAACCTCACATTTACTTACCCAAGCGTACATTTAGTCTACCTTCAAATTCCATAATCAACCATGAGTCTATAATTATAATTTATTGGCTAATGTAGCCATTTTCATACTTCAACCAACAACAATTCACCTTAACTAATAACTCCTTCCCTACATTTTACTAAACTAACACACAAGGACATATCACTTCATTATCAACTCAACCTCATGTAAAAAAATTTGGCTATACAGATATCCGATAATCCACCCTTACCACTTTTCTTGCCCTTATGCCTCTAAACCTGCAGTTCCTACCAATACAAGAACAACAAGATAAACAACAAGTTGCTAGTGAATTAAAATAGGCCTCACACGGCTTCACTAGACTTTGATTTTGAATTTTTGAACAAGGAAATGAGATGAATGACAAGGCAACTATGCTAGTGAATCGAAAGAGCCCCACACGACTTCATTAGACTTTTAGTTTCAACAACACAGTGATAACAAGATTACAAAAGATAGAAACTTGACACACAATATTCAATGATCTAAGAATACACATCTTACTCTGTATAAATAAAAATCTAAGTCAAACACTTCCCCCACAGACTACCATACAATCCACACATGCTACTAGCTATCACATTAGTCTGTCACTATAAAGGGATAAATTATCCTCAAACATCGGTTATCCAACTAAAATATTTGTTTACACAAAAGTCATCCTCATTCTGACTTCTAACTTTGTGACTTCACATCACCAACTTCTTGGTCCAATATCACTACCAATAGGTCATGACAACAACACTTTAACTCATACTACTATTCGGGTGAAAATACAGTTCCAACATTCTGCTACACATCATTCCTCTTTTTAGGCATGACATCTGCAATATATTTTTTGGTGAAATGGGCCAAATACACTTAATACTGCAGGCTGAAAAGTATGATCTCATTAGAATCAAAGCTCACACTAGAATCAGTGCACTCTGAAGTACTAGCGGACTCTTCTCAAGCCCTAACACAATTATTAAAATCTTATATGACTCAATTAGAAAGGACCATACCATTTAGACTCTAAACTTCTGCACTTGAATCACCCCAATAATGAGACATATCTGAGCACATCAAACTAAGAAAAGAATTGGGATAAATTTACTTTCATATGGGCGACACCATAGCACAAATTAGAGTATAAAATAGGAACATTCTGACTCTATAGCACGAATTAGAACATGAAGAAAGAGAGACATTCCTAAACGCCTTGTAGCCTCCTACTTATAAGTGTGGCGCGCTACACACCCATAAAAAATACTCAACCCGATGTGATTTTGCAGACACCCTAGGACCATAAACGTGCTTTGATACCAAGTTTGTCACGACCCGAATTGGGGCCTTGGCTGTAACGAATATCCCGAACCATAAAGGTCCGAACGTCCTACTCTATCTGGTAATCATTCACAATAGTTATATAATAAAAAAATGCATAAATATATTTTAATACAGAAACATGGTCAAAACTCTTGGTTCAGTTTATGTAACACCCCGCATTTTGGGCTAGAACGAAAATCATCATTTCTATGCGTAGATGATATAAAAGCAATAAATCCTAAAAAAATATGGTATTTTAGTCATTTTAGTAGTGTGGGAAATTGAATGAGCTTTTCGTCGATATAAGATTCGCCCAAATCTGATACCCTGGCAAGAAGTTATGGCTAATTTTAGTCCTAGTCGTAAAACACCGTCATTTTGGTGCTTGGCGCATCGCGGAGGGAGTCTATTTAACAATTGTCAAATTCCAATTGCCTATCATGATTATGGCATATCGCGATAAAGTTTCAGGTTCCAACCAGTGGGACAACGCGATGGCTCCGCGTCGCAGTGACCCTAAAAATCCCATTCATCAATTTCCAGTGAGCTACCACGATAGTAGCGTGTCGCGGTGGCCTATTAAATTGGACTCACAATTATATTTTTATTTCATCTCATTTAGGGTATATTGGATATTTTTCACCCCTTATCAGCCCAAATATGAGATTTAATCCCAAAGACGCTAGAATACATACACAATCATCCAAATTACTTAAGAACACTCTCTAGGTTTTCAAACTAAAAACTCAACTAACTAAAGATTCAACCGTGGGTTTTCCTTAATTCTTCAATATTCAGAATCCCCATTGCTAGGGCTTTAAGAAGCACCCATCAATTGTACGTATAGTATTCCAAAATCTAGAGATCATTCAAAAACTTCTAATTTGAGGTACGTGGGGTTTATCCTAAAAACTACATAGGCTTGTAAACACTAGATCATGATTTAAAGATTATCAAACATGAATTTTAAAGGGATTTTTGGAATCTATGTTTTAATTATGCATTATAAATGTTTTTATGATATTGTTGATTTGGCCTTTAGGTCTTTCCCCCTTGAATTGATTTACAAGTATATGTATATGTATGAAAACTGAGATTGAAGATTGTTTGAGAGCACATATTATGAAACCTCTCTCATATTCTGAATTAAAGATTATGATTTTGTCGGAAAAGAGTTGAAATGCATGCCTTGTGATTTGAAAGTAGTTTTGTCAATGTCATAGCAATTGAAATATGATTTAGAAATAATGAGAGAGTGTTTCTTGATGTTACTATGATGTTCTTGTGTTAAAGAGAAAGAAATGTATGCAATTGAGAACTTTGACATGACCACCCTAAATTCTTGAAATATTTACATAGAGAGTTTCTTGCATATGTTTACATGAGCTTTAAGAAAGAGTTTCTTGAAATGATTTATTGATATGGTGGTCCCAGATTTACGTTTTAAAATAGAGATTATTATATGCTAATAATGGCTCAGAGATGTGACTTGCAAGTCAATGGTATGACGATACCATAAGTATGTATGCCATAACAGAGTATGTTTTCAGAGTTTGATTTCAAAGAATTGATGTTTTAAAGAGTTAAAACTAGGATTAAAGAGGGTTAGGTGGTTACCCGAAGAAGGTTTGAGTTCAAGTAACTCTTAGCCTAAAATCGTGATTTGCCGATCCGAATATATTATTTTTACACTGATGACGGTCGTGTGGCGTAGCAGAGTCGGAGACTCCAACCCTTGCGGCATACTTGGGTTGGAGGCTTCCCCTCAGAGTCAATGACAGATTCCATATAAACCGTGAAATTTTAGAGTTGTAAGGTATACTACCTAGCGCAGAATTAAAACAAAGAATTTCTCAGAGTTCAGATGATTTTCTTTTAGAGTCTTTTAGAAATGCCCATGAGATTTCTTACTATATGATATGTTTATGAACTGTTTTAAATTTCTCTCATATATGTTGAATATAAATTATTATTTTGGATTTGCTCTGCATACCAGTAGATCTGTATTGACCCCCTACCTCTCAAGTTCAAAGGCTTAATCTAAAGGACTAGCTAATTAGTAGAGTATTCTAGAGAGAAGTGATCTGTGCAGTGGTGAGCCTTCTTTGTTCCAGAAGGCCTGTTATTTCAAATCATTTTATTCTATTGTTTTGGTCTATTGGGGGCCTTGTCCCAGTTTTCAAAATAGTTTTGAGATGTAGTAGAGATTTCACAAACCGATTTAGATCTTATTCAGATGTTTTGAATTGCAGTTTTCTTTCTTATGTCTTGAAACCCAGAGTTAATGACCATGTTTCCATATCAGATTAAATTTTTACATTTTCTTTTATATATGAATGTTGTGCATGATTACCAGATCAGATAGAGTAGGATATCTGGGCCTTCATGGTTCGGGCTGTCCGTCACGGCCAGGCCCTAGTTCGGGTCGTGATAGTTTAACAATAAGGAATGAAATCCGAAATCAACTAAACAACATCTGAAATAGTGTGCGAAATCTCTACTACATAATCAAATGACAACTGTCTGAAAACTGGGACAAAGCCCCCAGCAGACCAAAACAAATGGAATAACATAATATAAAATAAACAGGTCTTCTGGAATAAAGAAGGCTCACCACTGCACAAATCACTTCTCTCTGAAATGTTCTACTGCTTAGCTGGACCCCTAGATTGAGCCTTCAAATTTAGGAGGTAGGGGATCAATACAGAT
Organism: Capsicum annuum; assembly: GCF_002878395.1. Taxonomy (NCBI): domain Eukaryota; kingdom Viridiplantae; phylum Streptophyta; class Magnoliopsida; order Solanales; family Solanaceae; genus Capsicum; species Capsicum annuum. The sequence continues at coordinate 184,945,632 of NC_061119.1, forward strand.
ATACTGGTATGCAGAGCAAATCCAAAACAATAATTTATATTCAACATATATGAGAGCAATTTAAAATAGTTCATAAACATATCGTTTAGTAAGAAATCACATGGGCATTTTGAAAGACTCTATAAAATAATATGAACTCTGTGACACTCTTTGTTATACTTCTGTGCTAGGTGGTATACCCTACAACTCTGAAATTCTTTGGGCTATATGAAATCTGCCATTAACTCAGCAGCCAAGCCCCCAACCCAAGTATGCTGCAAGGGTCGGAGTTTTTGAATCTGCTACGCCACACGACAGTCGACAGAGTACAATAATAATCTACCCGTATCGGCAAATACGGTTTTAGGGTAAGAGTTACTTGAACTCAAGCCTTCTTCAAGTAACCACCTAACCCTCTTTATGCCCATTTTTATCTCTTTAAAACATACATTCTCTGAAAACATACTCTGTTATGGCATACATACTTATGGTATCGTCATACCCTTGACTTGTAAGTCACATCTTTGAGCCATTGTTAGTTTATTATAATCTTTGTTTTTAAAACATAAAGTTTGGGACCACCATATTGATAAATCAGTTTGAAGAACCCTTTCTTTAAATACTCATGTAAATACATGTATGCAACTCTCTTTGACAACATTTCAATGATACAAGGTGGTCATGTCAAAATTCTTAAACTTATGCAAATCTTTCTCTCTTTAACAAAACACATTTATGTCAAGATACTCCCTCTCAAAATTTCTAAATCATGCTCAAAATACTATGGTATTTGAGTAAACTATTTTCAAGCCATAAATCATGCATTTCAAATCCTTCACATTAATATCATAAACTTAAAGTTATCACAAGAGAGGGATTTCATAAGTTGTGCTCTCAAACATTCTTCAATCTAAATCTTCATACATATACATATACATATACATATACATATACATGTAAATCAATTTAAAGGGGGGAAAAGGCCTAAAGACCAAATCAACAGTACAATTAAACATTCATAATGTATAATAAAATCATGTATTTCAAAACCCCTTTTCTAAATTCATGCTTGATAATCTTTAAATCACGTTCTAGTGTTTACAAGCCCATGTAGTTTTTAGGATAAACCCTACGTACCTTAGATTATGAATTTTGGATGAACACTTGCTTTTGGGACTCTATTTGTGCTTTTGATGGATGATTCTTGAAGATCTTAGTTTGGGGATTCTAATTCTTGAATCAATTTTGGAATTTAATGGTGAAATTTTGAGGATCTTGAATCTTAGGTTGAGGCCCTAGGGTTTGGTTCTTGAGAGGATTTGAGAGAAAGGAGTGTATTTTTGGTGAAATGGAGGTTGAATTCAGTGTTTATGGAGTTATGGGGTGAAGTGAAAATTCCAAAATACCCCTCCAAAACCGTTTAGGAAACGCTAAATTTTAAAGGTGACGACCTTAGCTGATAGGTCATCACATATGTGATAAATTATCATACCAGGTCATCACTCAGAGGCTGATTTTGTGAGTTACTGCCTTGGGCTGACGACATGGCTGATAGGTCATCACATATGTGATAACTTATCAGCTCAGGTCGTCACTTGTCGATAGACAGACATGCTGAAGTAAAATGGGTATAACGTTTTTTTCTGATCTGAGATTTGGGAAAAATTGGTATCTTTAGAAAGATAATTCGAAGATCTTTCATTTGATATATAGTAGGCCACCCAGTTTATCATATACAAGGAGTTATGGTTGATTGAATCTGACCTAAGTTTCGACACTCACTCAAACTCGAACGATAGGAAAGCTTTCAACTCGTCCTTGAGTTTAGGGACCTCTATGATCTCAATTTATGATCAAATAGGTTCCCGCACTACATAATTGATTAACATGCCAAATTTGCATAAAATTTATGACTTTTGAATCATCTACGCATAGAAACGACGATTTTTCGTTCTATCCCGAAATTCAGGGTGTTACATCTTTATACAAGTAATAATGCCGTGCACTTTTCATTTGACAATATAATCCTATACTTTATCTGAGAATTCAGGATTTCTTATGACCACCACAATTTCTCTGTTCTCCACTAGCCCCACACCACACTTTGGTGGCCTATAATTTGTCCCTTATTTGCCACAGTACTTCTCTTGGAAAACTGTATTTATTCTTCAAAAAAATTTTTTTGGGTTTACGAATAAAATGGCAACACAGGCATTGATATCTTCTTCATCTATTACCTCCTCAGCAGAGGCTGCCAGACAAATTCTAGGAGCAAGACATTTTCAACCAATCAAGAAGGCTTCATTCGTTGTAAGGGCTACTGCCACTCCACCTGTTAAGGTAACCACCTTTATTGTTCCTTTCCATGTATAAGTAAGGGGCACATTGATACATCTAGTACATTGCTCTTCATATATATATAATGATAGCGCTGTTCGAGTCAGATTTGCATTTTGACTATTCCACCAGATACTATCACCCATGAGAACAAATACGGTGTACTTATACCCAACAAAGCTTATATAGATGAGATGAAGTCACCATGCACTGTTTGCTTCTGCTGGGGATTTTCAGCCACTTCGAGGTCGTTTGGTTGGGAAACAAGTTACGTTTGGGATTAGTTATGCTATGGTTAGTTGTATTGGGATTACTTATCTTGGTATTACTTTTTAGTGGTTGTTTGGTTTGTGGCATTCAAAATAATATGCATTGCTTTCTTTCTAAGAATAGATAGTTTGTTTACAAAAATACTCTTCATCTTATTTAGCTTAATTATTTTTTTAATATTAAATCATACAAAAAAAATTAAAAGGTTACTAATTTTTATTTAACCTCATTAGTTTCTTTTTCCTAAACATACATGTTAGGAAATTTATATTGATATTTCTTAAAGAAATTTAACCGGGGGCAGCCGCTGATCAATACAGACAAGGACTTCATTTGACACATGAGATTATAAATTAACATGCATTTTAGAATAATGTCTGACCAAACAAACAGAATAATGCAATAAATACATTATTTTTCCTTTCTTTCCTTTCTTTTTGATGACAGAGAATGGCTAGAGGCAGCAGTTTGGAACTCGGTGGATACTGTCCCTCTCTACTCTTCTCAATTTAATTATCAGGCTTTTGTCAGAGGCAGGGTTCGAATCCATGACATGAACCTAACCCACCATTATGTGTTGCTGTCTTACCACTAGACCAAAACGCTAGATCAATCAAGGCCTTATTCTCTTACATTATTGACTATGAAAATTCAAAAATGTAATACAGAACCTCCTCAGGGTTAGCTAGCTTATGGACTCCGTTCTGCAGTGCCATCATGAAGACTATAATCAGAAGATCAAAAACTAGAAAGTACAGTGTCTTAGGGAGTTCTCTCACGATCGTAATTTCAGTTATTCATCTCAAGCAGCATTAGCCAAAGGTTCACTTTCAGTCGATGCTTCAAGCCTGCAAGATTATAACCAAATACAGGAGTCAAACTCGCAAAAACGAGTTAAAGGACAAGGCAGGTACTGAAGACCTGATGGCACACCATTTGCAGCCCTGAATACCTACTTCAGAGAACAGAATAAACTCTTCTATTATCTTTTCCTGACATGTTAGGACAGAATCTGTGTCGTATAATAAAGGTTAAGTAACTTCATTACGGAGTTATTTTGTTAGTAAAATGCTTGTGCAAATGTCTCACCAACAATGACAAGCATGACAAGAAAAACAGGCAGGAAAGAGGGGAAAGCACCCATTGATAGAAGAAAAACCCACAACTTCGTGAAGCTGAAATAATATTCCTGCTTGAACTGGCAGGTGGCGCAATTGTGTCATCAAATTCAAGATAGAAGTTCCGAGGCTTAGCCACAAGATGAAAATTCAAGGAAGCATATATAACTTTTTTCTTCGAGATAATTTAATCCGGAAAACTAGAGAATTACAGTTCATAAGTATCGTGTATATTTAACCCTGAAGTCCTTCGCCAACTTCCATTCTTAGAAAGCTTCCTATCTTAACTGGTGAACCAACATCCTTGGATAGATTGCTTAACAATGTCTGTAAGTTTTCCATAGATGAGTCAATTAGTTAATCATCTATATAAACACCGTATGAAAAGCCAGTACATGTACGAACCGATATACATTAGAATCTGCAAGGTTGTGGAATCTAAAACGTGGTTTTATAACCAACTAAACAAAATAACATCCTCAGAAAACCAGAGCAAAAAAGTAATTTGATGTTTATAACAAACATTTACTTTCTTTCAGGATGGAGTAATCAGACAATTGAAAGGTGAGACCAAGTTATCTTCCTTCCTTCAAGGTGATACATTGCCTTGCACAAATCTCCAAACATATGTAGATACAGAAATACATTTAGATAGGACTCAACACAACATAAAAGATTCAATTAAACAAGAGATGAAAACATGAACAAAAAGGATGTCTGTAACATCCAGCCTAGCCACTAACTCCATATTTGCAACAGTAGTTGGGGCAATACAAGTGCAAGTCCTTCAACTAATTCAATTTTCAAAAGATGGGTTCCCAAGCCAAATAACATAAACTGGTTTAAGTTTTTACTTCCACAGATGTAAGATCTTTGTTGCAATTGTTGAAGGACCTGTAAAGCCCTAAAGCGCGATCTGGTAGGGTGTTTCATGCACTTGTATAAACAAGCAATCAAATGCCTGTTCTTTATTTTATTTTTTTAAAAAAGTTCATTTATGAGGCCATTGTGCTCTCTGTATGTTCATAAAAAACAATGTATTAATGATCAAGAATAAATTCAACTGATAAAGAATCTGTAATACAAACAGATATACAGGGCTAATGGAAGTGATAAGCAACCAACTGAGAATTGCAAAAAGGTGACAAAGAGAACCAGCAAGAACTGTCCAAACCTAGCATCAAGCTCCCATTCTGGGCATAGTTATATAGAAGAAGAGCATGTTGATGTAAGAGTAAGACGCATAAGTGATTGAGGCCTATAACTCTAATGGTACCTATTAAAGCCATGGAGGCTGGAGCAGTAGGAGAAAGTTATGGATGAACATCCTAGTATATGAAAAGGCAATTTCTGGAACTTAGTATAAGAAAACCAGATAAAGCTGAGTTCGAAATTAAACCTTTATATTTGCATCTGAATCAAAAAGTTAAGATGGTTCTTCGACTTGATTCTATATGGTTCTTCATCATAATTAACATGCTATTGTAATTTTAATTGACTGCAACATACGTAACAAGCTTAACAGTGCTTCCTCTGATGCCTTAATTCAGTCTCTTGATTCTATCATTTTGTTGTGTTGTTCTTTTTCTGTAGTTGCTCATTCAGTTTCGATACCAGAAAGATTGCCTGAACTTGGATAAACTCCATAAAAAGGTGATCACCCAACAAATGGACGAGCTCAAAGAGGGAGGAAGCCAGGAACTATGCTTTCAGAGGTGTCGGCCAAAAATTGTGAGTGCAGGAATATTTTTAATTCCTTTGCTGTTGTTATTCAATACAGTATTTTTTGAAATCTCCTAAACTAAAAGCCATTTATATTTTTTAAATAATTTTCTCTCTCAAGCACAATTCCCATTTCAACCCAAAACCCCAACGGTGGTCCTTCTGATCACTGGAACATCATATATTAATGAAATAGGAGGTCTGGGTACATAATATATTAACTGTGACAGGTTCTATGAAGACTTGAATAGCCTTGATAAACAGAACACAGTGCAAAGAGACATGCAAAGGCGTGATAAACAATGGCGATAACAACTGGAGAAGGTGAGGGGGGATCCAGAATAATGATCGTGGAGAAAGATAATCAAGTCTAGCAGAGAAAGACAGTATCTGAAGAAGGGAAAATGGAACTGGCAGTTCAAGACTCAGATGTTGCAATTGAGAATTGGGAGGTTCAAGATGCAGAACCCTTAATCATCCAATCTCAATCTAAGTTGCTCGGACTCTACAAAAATGTGGTCGCAACCGCGTCGGATCCTTCATAAATGCACTACTTTTGAAGGATCCAACACGCACCAGATGACATTTCGAAGAGTCCGAGCAACATAGATCTCAATTAGCATTACAGGAGAAAGAGAAAGAAACATCCCTATGGGTACAGCAAAATTTGACGATAATTGGGAAGCTGTTGGGGGCAGATTTTCAGGCGCATGAAGAAGCCCTGGAACTACTACTACAAGTGGATAGCCGCAAAGCAGCAAAAAGAATGAATCTGCAGTTATTTGTACGAAGAGAAGATTCAAAGGGGCGCAAGGCTTAAAAGCTTGGTAGATTTTGATGTCAAATTCAAAAGTGGGGGAAACAAGGGTAAGGGGAAGATCAACCTGCAAAGTGCTTAATGCCGTTCAAACTAATCTCATGGAATGTTAGGGGACTAAGTTGTAGAGATAAAAGAAGGTTAATTAAGAGTATAGTTTTAAACTGGAATGCAGATATATGCCGCTTTCAAGAAACAAAACTGGAGGGGGAAATCACAGAAATGGTATAGCAATTATAGGGAGGTAGAAGGGTAAGATTTGCATGCTGGGAGGCTATTAGAACCGGGGGTGGGGGGGGGATTCTTTTAATGTGGGACAGCAGAGTGTGGAAAGGGGAGGAGCTGGAGACTGGAATGTATACAATTTTTGTCAAATCTGAAGCTCAGCTTCAAAGCTTTTCATGTTACATTACTGGGGTATATGCACCCAATTGCTTCATCAAAAGGAGGTTAGTGTGGGAGGAAATTGGAGCTATTAGACGTCTAATTGAAGGGCCATGGGCTATATGGGGTGATTTCAATGTTTACAGGTTCATCTTTGAAAAGAGAAATTGTATCAGAAGAACAAAAGGAATGAAGAAATTTTCTGATTTCATTGAAGATTTATGTCTAATTGATCTTCAAATGGAAAATGCAACATACACATGGTATAAAGGAGATAATCATGAAGCAGCAATCAGAATTGACAGAATCCTGATTTCTGAAGAATGGGCTGAAAGTTTCAATAACTTGAAAGAGATCCCATTGCAGAGAATCATTTTAGATCATATTTCTATTGCTTTACAGGGAGGTATTTGGAACAGAGGCTTCATAGATAAAGTTAGAGAATGGTAGAACAGTTTCAAATTTGAGGGGAGACCAGATTTTAGTCTGGCTTGCAAAATGAAAGCTTTGAAAAATAAATTCAAGGAGTGGAGTAGAAGTGCACGAGGGAATCTGGGCTGGCAGAGAAAAGTTTTGTGGGAGAAAATGACAGAATTTGAATCCGTAATGAAAGATAGGATGCTCACTGAAGATAAGATTGCCAAAAAGGGTACATTGCTTCTTCAGAATGAAGAATTACTCAAAAAGAGATGAAGTATCTTTGAGACGAAGATCAGGGGCTCTTTGGTTGAAAGAGGAGGGCATCTTCCACAGAATTGCAAATGCTCACAAGAGGTATAATCACATTAACCAACTGAATATTCAGGGGGAGTGACCCTCACTCAGGATTCTGGAAGAATTGAGGAATAGATAGTGGATTATTATCAGAAGCTATACACAGAGACATCATAGTGGAGACCTGCTGCCAATTTTCCTAACTGCCCTGTACTCTCACTAGAGGAGAAAGAGAGCTTCCAGGGTAGATTTGAGGAAGAGGAAGTGTTGAAGTGTTCAAAGTTCTGTGCAGTGAATAAGGCACCTGGGCCAGACGGTTTCACTATGGGATTCTTTATAAAATGTTGGGAGATTGTAAAGCAAGACATCATAAAGGCTTTACAAAATTGCTATGATCAAGAAATGTTTGAAAAAAGCTTCAATGCAATTTTCATAGCCTGATACCGAAGAAGCAAGGAGCTTCTGAATTGAGAGATTTTGTGTTGGAAATTGTTTTAAGTTACTGCACTAGTTTTTAGCAAAATAAGTTAGTTAATTTAGGATGAATTTGAATTTTGAATTTAAATTAGGTTGTTTGATTTGTTGAGATATTTTAGTGAGTTTAAATTTTGAATGTTGCTGTTTTTTCTATTTAAAGCCTCTTGATGCTCAATAAAATCATTGAATACTATTGAATGCTATTGAAAGTTATTCAATCCTTTGAGAGCCATTTTAACCCCCTTTTCGCTGCCCCATCTTTTTTTAAAAAAACCAACAGTGGTATCACGAGCCTTATTGATCTTACGGGATTTGTGTGTTCTTCCAAAGCGCTACCATACCATTTTTAACTCGCAAGGGCTATCTTTTTAACCTGTAAGGGCTACCTTTTTAACCCGTAATAGCTCCATTTTAACCCGTAAGGGCTACCATTTTCAACCCATGCTTATTTTCAAAGCGTAGGGTTATTTTCAACCAAAAAGACGTCAAGTAGCAGTCTCTCATTGAATGCCCCAAAAATTTTCACTGGTGAAAACTACCAAATTTGGTCAGTGAAAATGAAATCATATCTTCAAGCCTATGATCTGTGGGAAGTTGTAGTGGATGATACACCATTACAACCACTCCCTGAAAATCCTACTGTTGCTCAAATTAAATCTCATTCAGATGAAAACCTCAAAAAATTCAAAGCCAAAACTATAATTCAAAATTCAGTTGCGGATTCGATTTTTTCTAAAATCATTGCTTGTGAGACAGCAAATGAAGCTTGGGAAAAACTAAAAAAAGAATATCAAGGAAGTGACCGAGTTAGACAAATGCAAATTTTGAATTTGAAAAGGAATTTTGAATCTCTTAGAATGAAAGAGGATGAAACTATTGCTAAGTATTCTGAAAAGATTTCTTTGTTTGTCAGTAAAATCAGGTTACTTGGTGAGGATTTCAAAGATGACATAATAGTAGAAAAATTCTTGTGATAATTCCGGAGAGATTCGAGTATAAAATCTCATCTCTGGAGGAGTCTAAAGATCTCTCTACTATCTTTGTTGAAGAACTAATAAGTGCTCTTCAAGCACAAGAGCAAAGAAGAGCTTTTAGACAAGACAATGTTACTGAGAGTGCCTTTTATGCACAAAACAAAAAAGGAAAAGGTAATTATCCTCCTTGCAGACACAACAAAAAGAAAACACACTTGAAGAATTTTTGTTGGTGGAGACCTGATGCAATATGTGGAAATTGCAAATAAGCAGGTCATGTTACAAAAGTGTGCAAGCTTAAAAACAATCCTCAAGCACAATTTGCGGAAGCAGAAATTGAGGAGGAGTACCTTTTTTAAATCGCAGTAACTAAAGCAAGGAGGAGTGTTGGAAATTGCTTTAAGTTACTGCACTAGTTTTTAGCAAAATAAGTTAGTTAATTTAGGATAAATTTGAATTTTGAAGTTAAGTTAGGTTGTTTGATTTGTTGAGACATTTTAGTGAGTTTAAATTTTGAATGTTGCTATTTTTTCTATTCTAAGGTGGCTATTTAAAGCCTCTTGATTCTCAATAAAATCATTGAATACTATTGAATGCTATTGAAAGTTATTTAATCCTTTGAGAGCCATTTTAACCCCCTTTTCACTGCCCCATCTTTTTTTAAAAAAATAACAGATTTTAGATTAATCAATCTACTGGAAGCATGTATAAAATTTTCTCCAAGGTGCTTACAGAAAGATGTAATGGAAAAACTAGTTGACTCTCAACAAATGACATTTATCAAGGGTAGACAGATCATGGATGCAGTCTTAGTTGCTAATGAAGCTGTGGGATCAAGACTCGATCAGAAAAAAAGCAGGTAAATTAGACATAGAAAGGGCCTATGATCATATGAATTAGGGCTATCTTTTGGGAGTTTCGGAGATGATGGGTTTTTGGCAAAAGTGGATATACTGGATAAAATATTGTATTTCAACAGTAAGCTTTTAGTTCTGGTTAATGGAGCACCTGCTGGATTCTTTAGAGCTCAAAAGGGTTTGAGGCAAGGGGATCCCTTATCCCCTTTCCTATTCTTGCTAGGAATGAAGGGTCTAAACAACATGGTTAACACTGCTAATACAAATGGTTGGATCAGAGGATTTAATGTGGATAGAGTAGGCAGAGAAAGCCTAGAAAGTGACTCATCTGCAATATATTTAAAGGATCGTCAACAAATGCGTTCTAGTGCGTTGTAAATTTTTATCTTGGACTTGTATCATTTGATGATGCCATGTGAATCGCTAGAAACATGTGAAGTATATGGCTAACCCAATAATGAAAGTTTCGTAAGGGGACTAGAGCAGGCTACCTTGAGATAAAAGATCTTCTTTCTAAAGAGATTTGATTCAGAACTCATCTGCAATATATTGATGATACACTCATCTTCTGTGGGGCTGAAGAAGATCAAGTCAAGTATCTGAGGGTGATCTTGGTTTTGTTTGAAGTGATTTTTGGACTACATATTAATTCGAGAAAGAGTTTCCTATATCCAATAAATAATTTAGCCAACATGGAGGTTTCAAATACAATACTGGGTAGACAGGTGGGAACACTTCCAACCACATACTTGCAGATGCCTTTAGGAGCTAAATCCAAATCTTCTGGGATTTAGAATACAGTGATTGGAAAATGTGAGAAGAAACTGTCCAGATGGAAGGGACAAATTTGTCCTTGGAGGCAGAGTAACACTTATCAACTCTGTGCTAGATTCCATTCCAACATACATGATATTCCTATTTCTAACACCTGCAGGGATTATCAATAGATTGGACATAGCCAGAAGGAAGTTCCTACGAAAGGGAAATAAAGAACAAAAAGGGTATAATCCAGTTAAATAGAAGAGGTGATTGCAGAAAAGAGATATGGGGGGTTGGGAATAAAGAACTTGAAAAATCATAATAAGGTTCTTAGAATGATGTGGCTCTTGACGTATGCAAATGACAAGCAACAACTATTGGAGGGAAAGTCATTGAGGCAAAATATGAGGAGAAAGATAGGTGGATGACAAAAGAAGTTACTGCACCATATGGAGTGATCTTGTGGAGATCTATCAGAATCCTCTGGAATGAGCCTAAGAGCAACACCAAAATCAAAGTAAACAATGGGGAAAGAAAAGATTTTGGAAAGAGGAATGGCATGAAGCAAGTATCCTGGAAAACCTTTTTCCAGACTTGCATAACATAGCAACACAACAAAACATTACTATAGTAGAAATGTGGACACATGAAGGGTCACCTTCAGAAGCCAGATAAATGATTGGGGAATTCCAAGAGTGGCAGAGTTTTTCAGCACAATTGGCCAGTTCAATGGAACACATAAGGGGAAAGATAAGCTATGGTGGCAGTCCAATGAGAACGACACATTCAAGGTTAGCAAAGCATTACAAGAAACTGAATCTCCCTAACCAACCGACCATCAACTGGTCGTGGAAGAACATCTTGAGGGTCAAAATTCTTTATAAAGTAGTCTGTTTTGTCTGTCTCTTGTCTAAAGAGGCCATTCCCACAAAGAAAAACTTAATGAAGATGAGGATGACATTAGATCCTGCATGTTTGTTGTGTGGGGAGAAGCCAGAAACTGGAAGCAACCTATTTTTGCATTGTAGGTTTACATGTCAACTATGGAGGATGTTTCTAAACTTAAGAGGTATATCTTGGTCCATGCCAGGAAAGATCACACAGACACTTCAAAGCTGGGAGGAGATAGGGATACAGGCCAATAGCATAAGCAGATGGGGAATCATTCCAGCCAGTATATGGTGGACTATATGGCAGGAGAGAAATTCTAGGTGTTTTGAGAACACAAAAAATAGTATACAGTTGATCAAGCTGAATTATATATTGACTTCGTGTTTTTGGTGTAATCAGATTTAGTCTAATGATCCTGTCTCTATTATTGATGTTCTAGGATCATTATAGACATAGGATCATAGGTTTTTGTACATATGGTTGTAGTACAACCCATGTACTACTATCCTTTGATATATAAATACAAAGTTACCGATTTAAGAAAAAATTATCCAATTTTGTATATACATTCAGACACATACAATTATTTGTCTTCATCTTGCATTTTTAGTCACTAACATGTGTATTTGGTTGTATTTTGCACTTAAATCATCGGCAGGCCTTGGCATTTTACAGTAGCTTTCGTTTATCACTGAAAGATGATGGAGCTGTTTGAGAGAAAAGCTGGTTACAAACTTTGAGCAAAAATCTGGTTATAAAAGGTCCCTAATCTGATCTTATGTACCAACACTTCCAGTTAGTGACTATTTTGAATTAGGAACTACCACCCAACCCACACGAGAAGGATAAATGGTGCATATCTTGGTAACAATTACAATAGCCCAACCCATATAAGGGAGGGTATATCTGACCCATTTTCATACCAATTCTAACATCGAAGCCATATCAAAAGCAATTAAAGTAATAGGGTCCCCAAGTCCAGATGTGTTACATCTACCTCTAGTTTGGATTTTCATCTTGGTCCTGAATGCACACTAACAAGCATCAAGGAATTATTCTATGAAAATATCGGGTATTTAAAATAGAAGTTTGGACTGTGCCGAGAGCGTGATCTTCTAGTGAAAAGGAGTAGAAACAAAAATCTAGCAAAATGGCATCCCAGCTAAATGATTACTTTCTTACCTTGACACTCACATCAAAACTACTTCCTCAAATACTTGCGCAAACGACCTTCTACCATTTTTTCTATGGCAATCTGAGGCTTCCTAGAACTCTCTTCCTGTAAAGGAAAACAAAATAAGTACTTAGAATTTGAATTTACAAAACCTTACAAGATGATGCACATATAATGGGCGCACACTTCATAATTGATCAAAAAGATATGGGTTGCTGCTGACGTTGATGAAACATATTGAAGCATTGGAATAATCTCCTGGGTCCTAACAGTTGATGCAGTGTAACTTCTAGTTACCAAACTTCTAGAGACACATCACTGTCTTTGTTTTAAAAATGACAGCAAATAACCTATCTGAGCATTACTAAAGTATGACAAAAATGAAGAATAGGACAAGTCACATCCTTGAGTAACATTTGCTTTCTATATGTAGGCAAAATCTACATGCCCTTATCTTAAATGAAGTGTTCAAAGTTCTTTAAAGTGTTTCATAGCATCAAATAGAAAGACACAAAGCTATTAGATTACAAGATAACAATGCTCCAACCACATTCCATACCCAACCACCCACCCCAACCTAAAAAGGCACAAAAAAGAAAAAAAAGGAATGACGATGTATAACAAGCATTTTTCTGACCACAAGCATCGTAGATCAGATTTTAGTGGTATGTCAGTCTTTGATTTCACAAATCCTATATTTCCACATGAACCCAATAGAAATAAGTCATAACTCTGCATTGGTAAGTACCTGAGATTTGAGAATCTCGCGTTCATTGGGTAGCACATCAGAGGAAACATCTTCTTTCGTCAAGAACAATGGCTTTGCAGCAACAACATGCATTGCTAATCCTGATCTGATACAAGCCAAATGGCCATCTATGCTTTTAAAGATGTCATTGGATGTCAAAGCATAAAGACTCAAGACTTGGTCACCTCGAGGACACAAGAACATGCATGGAGGACCCATTTTGAGCATAATATAAGATAAACCCGTGTGTGGAAGATTGCGTGGGGGCTTACCTTTGATGCCAACCCGAGACTACAAGTGTTAAAGAATGACCCTACAGTTGTGGAGCATTGAAGAAGAACCCTTCATTAAGGGTATTTTGGGGATCACACTTTGTTAGAAAGACACTTCATGGTCATCCCTTTCATTAAGGGTATTGTGGTCATTTTTGTTATGTAATAAGCTAGCCTCTATATAGTCTTCTATTAAGTCATTTGCTCTTTAGTTTTTGAAGGATAAATATATAAAAGTCTTCTTCTCTCTTTGAGAGTGTAACATCCTTAGTGTAGGGCTTGGAAAAGCCAATATTGTTCTTTGCTTGGAAACGGTGGATCTTGAGGTGAGTTGATTCTCTTAGCGGCCACCGTAAGAACTTGGTACTTGTTAACTTATTTTGAAGAGGTTTTAGAGTTTTGATACACTCTTTAGTTGCTACCTAATGGGTTCTCTTTGTGTCAAGTTAGCTATCTTTTACTCTTTTTAAGTTTATGTTTGCTTCTCGTATCGTGTTGTCGTCTTATTGTTGCGGGTAAAGGCTTGTGATTGTGGGTTGTTTGCGGAATGTTTTAGTATTGTAGATACCGTTTGGTATCAAAGCATAGCTTGATCTTGTTCCTACAAGATCAAATCTTGGGCTAGCTCACTTGAAAAAAACAGAGGTGTTGAAAAACTGAAAAACTCAAAAATAGTAATCTGTCCATGTTTTTTGTGTTTAGGCCGATTTGAAGCCTAGTTTTATTGTATTTTTCCGTGTGTTTTGTTGTTTCTAGTGTTAGTCCCTTCTTCAATAACACTTACAGAGTCTAGATCTTAATTTTGAGTCATTTCTGAGTTATTTTTGAACTTTGAAGGTTGCTGTTTTTTGAGGATTGGTGGCTTGAAAGAGTGTTGTTGAAGTTTGTTGTTGAGATTGGGGATTAAAAACGTTTTGTTGATGTTGTTGTTGAGGGTTGGAGCTTGAAAAATATGTTGTTGATGTGCGAGATCCAACTTGAACCATAGAACTCCAAGATTCAAAATTTGTGTTCTTGGTGTTCTTCACCATCTTCATATTTTGTTGAAGAGAAAATGGTTGTTTAATCTTAGAAATTGAAGAAAGAGAGTGTGTCTTGTTGTTAGTCTTTAAAGACATAACTCTAATACATCCAAAGGGGAAAGGGGACAAAAAGATTTCAAAAGTTGCCTTGCCAAAAGGGAGAAAGTCTACCTACCAAGACTTACAAAAAGAGAAAGAGCCAAAAGTCTTTCAAAAAGGTGTTTAGCCAAAAAGGTGCAAAAAAGTCAAACACTTTTTTAACTTGAAAAAGGGCTCCAAAGTCTTGTTGTTACCCTCCCATAGAAAAAATTCCACCATTCCCCACTTGAAATTTGATCAATACAATTTTAAGACAAGAAAATTTCTCAAACTTTCAACAATTTTAATGTCCAATAGGAGGTTGCCACATCATCACCCTAGAAAACGACCCTTAGGCTCAAAATTTTAAATTTCTAAGTTTAATTTCTCGTTTCTTTAGTTCCAATTTACTTGATCCTAGTACTGATAGACAAACTAGTAATCACCTACTAGGTTGTTAATTAATTTTTGAATACGTTTCTTTCGTGTCTTCGTTATTTATGTACTTTTCTCGTTTGTAACTTGTGGTAACTTCTTTGTTTCAAGTTCGTAAGTGAATTTTATTTTGTGTCTTGAGTCAATCAAAACAAGAATCCATTCCGGCCGCTAAGTAGGATTGACATCTTATTGACTACCGGTGTATAAGCAACTTTCAATATTCGCCGCTCCAATTGTGAGAATCACAAAGGTGAGTGTATCGAGTGTTGGTAAAGAGCTTTTACTACTAATCTTGTTTGTTTTCTTTTGTTTGTTGTTGTCTTTTTTTTTTTTAGGTACCATGACTGCCCATAATTTTAAAGCCACGTGTAATCGCATCTATGACGATCTTGAAGTTATGCAACGGCACATTGAAATTATACACCAATTGTTACCCAAACTCTTCCCTCAAAATCCAATTGTCCAAACAACTTGCGATGAGAGCTTCCCAAAGGAAGTTGCTGCCCAAGATTGTGATGGAATTTCACACCGAGGTAAAGACGAACACACTCATGAACGTCAAGGTAAAATAGCTAACTCTTACACTTTTGTACATGCGAATGATAATTGTGTGGCTAGTGGCCTATTGAGTGTGAGTTGTAGCTTGCCTATATGTGAGTCTATTGTTTCTTTTCCACTTGATGATGATGTACTTGTTGTAAGTGTGGATACACTAGTTGATCCTATTGATGACCGAATCGACCCTTCTTGTAAGATCGATTTATGTCTACCTAGTGTTGAATGAAAGTACATCGTCTTGTGAAATTTATGTTGATCAACTTTTGTTTGAAAATTTTTCAACACTTGAGGATGTGTGTGATATGATTAATGAATCTCAAGTGTGTGATGATGTTGAAAATGTTGATCAAAGGAATAGGAGTGAACCCGCGAGCTTGCCCTTTGATTCTAATATTTGCTTGGCTCATAGGGATAATCATGTGCTTTAAACATCTTTAAAACTTGATAATGAACTTTTAGAGAGTGAACTTACTTGTTCCAAATCTACCTGCAGGATAGATCATGCTCTCTTTAGGTATAATGTCTTGTTTGAAGATGGTATAATCACTCCCAATGAACCTAGTGGTGAGAATGATAGTATAGATTGTCTTGAAGTCTATAGCCTATATGCTAACCCATTATGGTGTGACAACATTAGTCCTAAAGATGGAAATCTCTTTTTGCAAGATGAGAGTACTCTTAAGGATAAGGAATGTATAGTCCTTCTTGACAACCAGAGGGCAAAGGTGTCATTGATTCATTGGGGTAATGTTTCTAAATATGCATCCTTACTTAACACACTTTTGCTTAAATTGTATGAATCCCAACTTGTGGATGCCAAGTTGTCTATTTGTTTGAAGAAAAGAGAGTGTATGTTCTTAAATGCTTTGCCTTCACCCTTGGATGTCTTTATACTTGATTCTTTCCTATACTACCTCTTTGCCTATGATGACACCCATGCTAGTTTTGGGTTTGCATTAAGTAGAGGTATAGGTTTTATTGGTTGGCCCACTTGTTTGAATGACAAAATTATGTGGGATTGGTGGACTTTGATACCAATAGTGGCACCACATTTGATGAGGCCACTTGAAGAGGTAATGAAACAATTGTGCTTTATGGTTCCTAAGACAAGGGTAGCCTTACTTTTTGGACTTAGTGATACCATTACGACCTTTGTAGTTTCTTTATCGCTTGATACTTGTCATAGCCATTTCCCTTGTAACATTCTTACTAAACTTTTCTTGACTAATACAAAGGATTCATGGTTATATCTTAAGTATGTACCACCTTGGCATGATGATGTTATTTGTTGTACTAACCCTAACCCTTATGCCATGAGGAAGTTGTGCTTGTTTGTCCTTTCTTTAGTTTTACAAGGTATGGATTCGAGGTCGAATCCTTTTCAAGAAGGGAAGGATGATACGATCCAAATGGACATCTATGCTTTTGAAGACGTCATTGGATGCCAACGCATAAAGACTCAATACTTGGTCACGGACACAAGAACATGCATGGAGGACCCGTTTTGAGCATGACATAAGGTAAACCTGTGTGTGGAAGATTGCGTGGGGGCTTACCTTTGATGCCAACTCGAGACTACAAGTGTTGAAGAATGACCCTACATTGTGGAGCATTGAAGAAGAAACCTTCATTAAGGGTGGTTTGGGGATCACACTTTGTTAGAAAGACGCTTCATGGCCACCCCTTTCATTAAGGGTATTGTGGTCATTTTTGTTATGTAATAAGCTAGCCTCTATATAGTCTTCTATTAAGTCATTTGCTCTTTAGTTTTTGAAGGATAAATATATGAAAGTCTTCTTCTCCCTTTGAGAGAGTAACATCCTTAGCGTAGGGCTTGGATAAGCCATTAGTGTAGGGCTTGGAAAGGCCAATATTGTTCTTTGCTTGGAAACGGTGGATCTTGAGGTGAGTTGATTCCCTTGGCGGTCACTGCAAGAACTTGATACTTGTTAACTTGTTTTGTAGAGGTTTTAGAGTTTTGATACACTCTTTAGTTGCTACCTAATGGGTTCTCTTTGTGTCAAGTTAGCTATCTTTTACTCTTTAAGTTTATGTTTGCTTCTCGTATCGTGTTGTTGTCTTGTTGTTGCGGGTGAAGGCTTGTGATTGTGGGTTGTCTGCGGACTGTTTTAGTGTTGTAGATGCCGTTTGGTATCATGATCCAACAAGCTGAAGTGCATCTTGTGAGACATTCTTATCTTCTACTTCAAGTGATAACATCCCGGCAATACATCCAACACCTGCATAGGCTCACAAGTGTTAAATCTACTATTACTTCAAATATCAAAGCTCCAGTTTTTTATTATGAACTGATACATTAACAGCAAAGCAGCCAGAAGATGCATAGAATAGATTACAAAATAAAAGAAGATATCAGCTATCTTAAGACTAGGGAGTTGATAAGATCCAAAAAGTGATCAGAGTTACACTCAGGGGTAAGATTAGCCCAACAAAAGAGGGAAACCAAACATGGGGTTGAGAAAATAACTGGCAATTGAGATACCATCAAAAAATCTTTGATTCCTTTCCATCCATAGGCACCACAAAATAGTTGCAGGAACCATAGACCAGATCTTCTGGATGGAATCCTCAACTTTCGAGGAATTCAAGCTGACAACAGCTTCCCTGACATTGCATGGCATAGTCCATTGCAGTCTATAAAATGTTAGAAACATAGTCCATATGTCTGCTGCACTGGACAATGGAGGAACAGGTGATCATCTGATCGATTGTTTCAGCATTGCAAAGGCATATATGGCCTCTGTTAGCTAGCTAAAAACGTCTCCTTCTGATGAGATGGCCTTGAGTTAGGATAGGAATGCACCATTTAGAATTATCCAACTGAAAACACCAACTTTTGGGGACAATTTAGTCTCTTCCCTAAAGTTTCCAAGGCCAGTGATCAATCAATTCTTTGTTAGAGCTCAAAGTATGATAACTAGCACTGACTGAGTATGACTAACTCATACTGCTGTCCCATTTGAGTTTGTCCCTACTTTGAGTATTGATTAGTCAATCCTGAAGGCTACCAAGAAGTGTTATCAGGTCTTCCAATCACTCAGATTCCTTTTCTTTAACTTGGATTTCATGTACGCACCCCCACCCCCCCTCCTCTTTCCCGGTGCAAGGGTAGACTGAATTAGTTGCAATTGAGAACAATCTTAGATAAGCATCCTCCAGGGTGATATGGCCATCCATTGATCTTTCCAAAATAGAATGTGACCCACATTTCCTACCTAAAATGATGACTTAAGGGTGAACTCATCCCACAGATTCCTGATATCCTTCCACAGCTCACATCCATAAGGCGATCTAACAATATTGGAGCACCAGTGACAATTACAACCATACTTGGCTTGAACTGCGTCCTTCCAGAGACCAAATACCTTCAATGCCATTTCATTACCATGCTCTTATTGTGTAACGCCAACTTCTTCACCCCCAAGCCCACAAGAGATTTAGAAGTATACCTTTAGGGCATTTAACCCTGTGGAACTTATGAATTTTACTGTTGCTCTCCTACAAACAACAACATACTCAGTGTATTCCCACATAGTGGGGTAAAGGGCAGCCCGGTGCACTCCCACATGAATGGATACTTGAGTCTATCAAGCGGTTTTTTGTACTTTGGTTGGAATTGGAAAGAGGGGCATAAATTAGGCAACATTGTCCAAAGCATTACTTATAAAAATTAGTCCGCCACCTAAACAGAGATATTTGTTTTTGTCAGATAGCCAATCTTTTCTCAAATTTTTCAATGACCACATTCCGTATTTCAGTTGACCTATGTCTAGCCCCTAGAAAGGCCAAGATAGGGGGTAGAAAATGAACTGGTATTGCAACACATAATATCAGCCAGAACATCCAACTTGAGATATTGATAATATCAATTTTGCTAATAGAACGACTACTTTGCTAGTATTTATGAGTTCAAAGATTTATCACCAGCAGTGGAAAAAAAACCTTTCTCCATGTTAAAAATTGTCTAAGTGATGAGAGGCCTTACCGGAAAGAGAATCAGAAGAAGGGGGAAACTGGTGCACATTTCCCTAGTCAGCAAGAAAAGGGGTCATTTTTTATCAGGGGAGAAGCTTTTCCACTCAAAAGCTCCGGTATAATTTCATTTACAAATTCGAATATGCACAAAGAAGAAGAAAAAAAAGGTGTGAAATATGCCTTTGATACATCAAGGCATCTCATATGAATTCTACCTGGATGAGGGCTTGTATGTTGATACGTTGATATCACACCAAATGATGGAGCAGACACTGCAAACCCTCTTCTTAGTTTGACATTCTCCCCCATCATTGCAGCTACTTCAGTTATAGCATTTTGCACACTTTTTTCTCCACTCAATTTAGGATGGTCAAGGTTCAGCTTCAACTTCTGTAGAAAACAAAGAATTTAAAGGGTTCTGATCTTCGATAGATAAACAGAGCTGCACAAACACAAGAGGATTTGAACTTGCAATACGAAAACTAGACAGCTGCAGTTGTCAGGATGCTTCTACATGAAAGCATAAATCAACTGAAAACTCCTAATAATCGATATTAAAAGTAATTACATACGTGTACAAATTATCCATAATGTTAAACACGATACTCTGAGGTCCTAAAACTAGTGCAAACAGTAAATATATAC